>NW_022987739.1:12115766-12715766 GCF_902827165.1 Trematomus bernacchii
AACAGGTTGTTTTTTTATGTTTAGGTTTACTGATTGACAAGCATGGATGTTAAAGCAGCAAATAGTAAATAATATACGATGTTACAAACAGAAGGTGACTCATGACTTAAGAAAGGACCGCGACATCTGGTTGACATTTCTTTGCATGTCTATAGCTGTGAGGGTACAAGGGATTGTGCACGTGTGTGACAGAGAGAAAGTGGGGGAGCAGATAGAAGATCAATGAAGGTATGGAACATATTAAATCACATTGTTGAGTGGTAAGGCTGACTCATTGATTTTCAGCTTTAACCTATTCCATAGAACACTGAATGGTGGGAAAAGTTAACAAGATCGAAGCGTCAGTCCAGCTGCCTTGGGCAATAAACCCCATTCAAATCAGGGGACAGGGAAAGGATAAGGGTATGGAGAAACCATGTTACTGTACATACAAAAGGTGAAACATTGAAACACCCCACATTCGAACTTCATAGACTGCAGCTAAAGGCCATCCATGAGATAGGCAGTAAACACAGGTTGTGAATTACCCATTTATCAAATGTAAGATTACGAGGAACCAGTGCATAAGATGTACGTGTACAAGTACAGGGATAATGTGTCATCTAGAGGTATTCATATAGGTGAAATTTGATGTTTGAACACTTGGCATTCCTCGCTATCTTTACACTCATCCATTAGCACCCTATTGTAACGTACACCAAATTAGTCAAGCTATCACCAACGCTCCTTTTTTCAAAAGTACAAATTGTCATCAAGACCATTCTCAATATTCTTATGAATTCACTGTCAAACGGATATCTATATGTATTTCATATAGATTTTACCTTACTCAATGTAGAGAAGAGAAAAGTATCCCTAGTACAAAGTCCTGCACACTTGTCAGTGAATGAGTGCCTGGGATTAGACTTGCACCAGCAGCAATATTCTTCTCATCTATCCTCCCTAGGTCAGTCCATTGACCATTTGAGTACCAAAGAACGTTTTTCAAAGTGTATGAGCCAAGCATGCCTCCTGCCTCCTACATTTCAGCCTGTTCATTCGAAGGGGGGGATGGAGAAGTGGATAGTTTGCTTACCCTCCCATATGAGCAGAGATTACACTATGAAACTGGAGCCGCCTGCTGTCCCAAGAGGCTTGGTTTCTGAATGTTACATGCATGGAGGATAAAATAGATGCCCCGGAGTCTCAGTCATCCCCGGGTTACTTTACACTTCTGTGTTAATGGAAGCACAAACGGTGAGCTCAAACCATGTTGTATCTGCAGGAGCACAGTGGAGAGATTGAGTTGGGATGGATGGTACATGCTGTCCCAACCAAACACAATTGCGAGGCAGCAAATTGGATGTGCAAATCTCATCCCAATCCATACCTTCAGAATTTGAGAAAGCACTGCCATCTTTGCCCTTGTAAGAATGTGCTGTATAACTACTGGAAAAAATGCTGCTCCAAAAACAAGTTAAACAATAATGAAAACAAGGTGTTTTCCCTTGAAATAAGTACAAAAATCTGCCAATATAACAAGTGAAAATTAGCTTGGTAAGATTTTTTTGAAATAAGATGGGATATTTAGATAAATCAGGACTTGTTATTAACTGGGATACCTCATTTTGAACTATCTTTAACCAGAATCCGGAAATGGTATGTTACAAAATGAGCCATAAATGCTCAAAAGTGTTGTGTTTTCTGATGTTAGTATGGTGATTTTCCAATAAATATGAAAACAAATATCCATCTGAGATACAACTCAAAATAAGATTATTTGACTTAACAAGATGATGCCTTGTCTAAAAACAAGACCCGATATCTCACGACATTGTTACTTCTGAAGTTATTATGTCTTATAGCTAGTTTAAAGACATGTTCTGACTAGATATTAGACAAATATACTGGGCAAGATTTTGAGGTTTTGTAGTGTAACTTCAGCAGGAAAAAATGTATCTTGCCCTCTAGCCACATTATCTCCCACTTGGTTTATCTCACGGTTAAATGGCTATACTAAGTCAAACCATAAACATTTGCATCACAAAATGGACCATTTATTGCACGTAGCTTTAAAATTGGATTTGATTGAAAAAAATCACCTACGGTGTCTTTGTGCCTGCACCATATGAATCAGTTTATACCATCATAGTTGTTATTACTGTATGTATATCTTTGCCTGTGTTATCAAAATATATTATTGCACAACGATTGTTAATTGCTACTGCAAGTATGAAATAATACCTAAAATGATGCAGAATTTTAGTTGTGAAGGCACTCTCCACAAAGGTTTTACCAGACTGCTTTGGCTCAGCTATTATCTGTTTATAGTAGGTTTAGTGGTTAATGCTCTCAAAAAAAATGCAGTGCACATAATGCAGCTCAAGGCCGGACCCCCTTCCCAACCACTCCCCTCATTAGGGCTGCTTATAAAAGGCACCTGTTGGCCTTTGTTCTTCCCTTGGCTCTGTCTGTGGTACAGGTATAGTTTATTTTAATATGGATAAATTGGTCTCCTCAGTTTCTGTTGTGTTATACTCACTTGCTACTTCCTTACAGTTTGTCCTGCTTTGTATTGTCATGCACACACCAGTAGATTGTCAAAACATCATGCCTTTGTTGAGTTGGGCCAGAACATAGGAATTGTTTGTATGCCGCATGGTGAGCCATTTTTAACATACATTGTACCGTTGACTTAGGCGCACATGCTGGTTTTGTTTAGTTTGTTTTGCATTTGGTCTTATAGTGTAAAATTTTTTTGCGATAACTATTGTCTTTGCTTTTGTTTTTCTTTGTATTTTACAATTTTTTACATAGTGTTTAAACTAACTGGGATCTTTGGTTTAACTTTGTTTCAGTAGTTTCCTTTGACTTTAGTGGATCTGAGTGCAGGTCATTGTCACCCTAGTGTCTGCTGTGTTGAAGAGCACTTCAGATGCCCCTTTTCCACCAAACCGGTTCATGCCATAGGGAGCAACTCAGGGTTAAGTATATTGGCGAAGGATACATCAACATGTTGACTGCACGAGCTGCGTTCGAACCCCCAACCTTCTTGTTGAAAGACGACCGCACCCCCTCACAGCCACAGTCGCCCTTAACTTTTGTAAAAATACTAGGATTGGCTGCTACAGGAGACACGTTGTATTTTGTTGGTCATAAAATGACAACATAGTTGTTTTTCAGACTTGTGTTTGGAAAACCCTTTTTCACTATATTAAGGAAAGTGTAACTTAGTTTGTGTATCCATCCTGAGATTTGAATTTGCTTCCAAATGTTATGGGTTCTACTTTGGCCTATGCCATTCCCTTCCACCAATTTTGTTATCAGGCCAGTGGTTTTCAATTATCCTGCTAAAAGGCAAAAGTACTTAGTGGAAAACATAACATTTTTGGTGGATGTAATGAACAGAACTTGATTGAAAACAAAAATCAGCACATACTTTCTTGATTTGTTGCAGTATCTTGGCACACCTGTGTTATGTATAGCTTTGTGGAAAGTATCTTATCTTAATGATATCTTAACTATGAAATGAAACCTCTGCAAAGTCTCCATCAAGATTAGAGATTAAGACACTAAATATTAAATTGAATGTGTCAGCAGGCTAATTACAATTGCATCTGAAGCAAAAATTGCAACACATTGAAATTGTTATTTATGCAATGAAGGATCCTCTGACATTCAGTGTTATGATTTCTATTCTTGTTTGATCCATGAGCAAAGGAGCAGACAGTTGAAAGGAAGAAAAATATGAATTGAAAGATGAAAGTAGAAAACAATTCTCTTTGGAAAAGCTGTATGCAAAGGAAACACTGGAGAGTGTGTGGCTTTGATCATTCTGCCATGAAGTCTGAGGTTTCAAGTTTGAAGGTGGTAAATTGGCACACTTAGCCAATTACTTCTCAGCGCAGTGATTTTTCGAAAGGCCATTGCACATGGTCACCATTTTCACAATAGTTTTTAGCTTGAGCATTTTTATGGGCTCCTCATTGGACATGTAGACTCCAATGAAATGGGTCAACCTACACAAAAACAAATAAAGCGGTCTACCAGCACTTTTATGGTCACCAGTTTCTCGACCAATAGTTACTTGCTCATGAGTATTGTTGGCCTACCAGTAAGTAAGCATTTAGTAGGTTGACAAACTCATCCAAAATGATCAGCCAGTGACTTTATTCAAGCTTTAGTTTAAAAAAATATGCCGTCATTAGTGGTTCTGTTTTTTTTTATTATTGTTATCCTTTTTAACACAATGCCTGGTTGGTCACCTTTACCTTAGGAGTCCAAGATCATTTTTTCAATTTACTTTTTTATCCTGTTACCAATGAACTTTTGATGAAGAGAGGCTTATATATTTGAGAGAGGAAAAAGCCACTTCACTGCAGCAAAGACGTCATTTGCATAGTGTCTTTGTACAAGAGTAGAACCTTTTATCTTCTGCTGTCCAGGTTGTCAGGGCCAAATGGCCAATAGAGAGAGATTACACTTCAAAAATCATTGACTGAAGTACTTCTCTATGGTGTTAGTTCTCTGTGGTTTGCCATGCCATCGCTGGAGGTGACCAGGCATGAAATCCCATCGACACTGTCTAAAAGGCCAAGTAGCTGCTGTTGCTAGGAGATTAAGTTTGGAACAAATGTGTCAATACTGCCTAATGAAGTTGAATGTTCACTGTCATCAGGAGTATTGCTCTGAGAGGCCACTCTGTTTCATGCTCATTTAATCCTCCCATTATTAAGTGCTATTATAGCAAGGGATTTCAGTTATACGGCTGAAAAAGATGCATTACATAATGTTTATGTGATTTCGAATGATGTAATTGCTATTATGCTCAAAAGTTGCATAGACATAGATTTAACATGAATATAACTTATTATGGTTCTTTTAATTGTTGGCTTTTGTGCAAACACATTTAATGATGTTTGTCACTTCGCAGAAGAGAAATCTTTGCAACCTGCTTTTTAAATAAAAAATGTGCGGATACCATGTTGAAACAATGCTTTCCCACCGCCATAAAAATATATATATTTAAACACTGTTTCATGAAGGGATAGTTACATGATCACATAGGGGAACTCAGGAGGAGAACAGTACTGTTTTGAATAACAAAGCGCCTAGTGATAATAAACTAAGTAGACAAAATGTGAGTGAAGAACCCAAAACAGCCTTGGTGGTAGTCCCTGCTACAGTAGGGGTCTCTGGGACAAAAGGTCACAATGACAACACACACCCACACTGACTCGCCAGGTGCAGACAATGGCAGCCGCATGCTGGGGCGGCTTGTAAAAAAGGATTTGCAAATCGTCGACCAACAAACAGCATGTCAGCAAACTGTTTACTTCATCTTTGAATTCGTAGAAGAACAAACGAATCATCGCAACTGATGGAATGGTTGTGGACTTGCAACCCTCACTCACTCACTCACTCTCTCACTCACTCACACACACACACTCACACACACTCACAAAAAACAAGCTTTTATTCATCCAACTCGATTGTCCACATATGAAAATAGCTGAACGAGCAAAAGGAGTTGCACAAGGCACTGTGTTCCTGCTCTGCGCATAGCTCTCTCATACTGTATGTGCGGCACATTGGGAATACAGATGGCTACTGTCTTTTTTAAATGTATCTGGTACTGGTGCTCCTGAAGGACACCACCACTTCCACACGCCAAATGCTGCAGGTAAAATACAGACAGTCATCTATATTGAGATAAATTAAGAAGGGATTAGACACCTAGATCTAAGATGTCAGCCCCATCTGTCTGAACTATCTCACTGTAACGGTAGGAGTGTGTTAGATGTGTGTGTGTGTGTTGTTACCAGTGGCGAGCCGTGAGCTTTATACCTAGGCCCTCTGACCCCCACCCCTTCCCTCGAAAAAAAGAAAAAAAAATAGTTATTACGTCACAGCGTATACTTCAGCGGAATATCAAAACAACGGCCCAGGGTGCAAAACGCATCAATGACAGCGACCCTCTACCACACAAAACAACACCTGTGAACCCAATTTGTGTTCTTTGACATTGAAAATGATATTGCATTGTGTTTGTTACTTTCGTATGTCTTAAGTGTAATTTGGCATGCTTTTATTTTGAAGGCGAGTTCACGCTGTTGACAGGAAGTTGTTGTTGCTATGGAAACAAGAAAAGTTTCACAGCGGGCGGAACTCGTCATAAAGTCCGCGATAATAAAACCCACCCATTTAGAGGGAAGATATGATTGGTCAATTGTACTGTCATTTGACATTACTCTCTCGTTCAGTTACTATAGCGGGCCCTCTGTGAATCGCAGAGAGGCCCGCTATAGTAACTGACATTCAAACAGACTGAACAGGCAGATTCGAAGGATTTATTTCTTTGGAAATGTTATTTTATTAAATCAAGTTTTTTTTCGGTAAAACTAATGAAAAATATAACAAAAATAATATTAAAAATATATATATTTAAAAAAAATATATTTTTTTTTAATGTTTTTAAATATTATTTTTTGGAATATCTTAGGCCCTCACAGAGGGCCTAGAGGGCCCTGACGGCTCGCCACTGGTTGTTACGGACAACTGCTCAAAAGAAAATGCAGTTTGCTCTATGTATTTCTGTTAAATCGGTATGAAAAGGAACATGCCTTTATTGTGACCAACTTTGGTAGTGTGTATTCTAGGATAAACATGTAATGGATGGATGATGTAAACAGAGTGTGCTTGCTTTGTCAGGGATGGATTATGCATACCGTTTGTCTACGGGTTTACATTGTGTTTGCTGTTGTTGGTATGAATACAAAGGAGTATAGACAAGTAAACCAATGGATTACTGAATGATTGCAAAAACATGGTATCGTAAGAAAATTACATTTTTTTATTATTAAGTCATTTATAATGATGGGGTATGGTGCTTTTTATATCTTGACTAAACTGAGTGTGGATTTGTTTTAGTTTGCAGACACGATTATGTGGTATATTGCAAAAATAATGTGCTATTTGCTGTGCCTTCGCAGTAATGTGCTTTTGGGTCTAAATGATTGAATCATTGCATTGTTGTTGATCTATTCTGTACAGAAAGGAGTGCCACCATTTACTATGTCGGTAAGGATTGCCAGGGTAACCGCAGTTCTATTCTTCTCATGCCGCAGTGAGGTAGGAAATATCTCAGGGGAGCATCGTATGGTCAACATGGCACGTTCTCCCTCTGTGAGTTAATTAGGTGTAAAAAGATATGAATAAGAGTTAGATCCTTCACTTCAGCAGGGGAGAAAAGAAGAGCGGGAAGGTGTGAAACAGAACCATAACTGTGACAGGTGGGATTAGGCAGCATCTGAGTCGTATCATACTTCACCCCATCATGTGGTGAAGTCTTATCTAGACATACACTGCTATATTGTGCCAGCTTAAGAGTCAGTATCAGCATCTGTTCAGTCGTGAAATGAAATGACGCTGGTGTTTCACAGCAAGTCATCCTATACAGATATCTGGGAGATGAGCAATGCCACACTTAAGAATGGCACAGAGGCATGGTGTATGGAGAGCTATTAAGCTGACTGTGAGCATACAATTGTTGCCGGTTAGACTCCTAAAAAGTTTTAAAAGCTTTCTCTTTTGTTTCAAACTCTAATGTAATACTACTAAAAAAGAACTAAAAGCGGATGGGAATGGAGATGGAAATGACAATGAGAATGGGAATGGGAATGTAAAACTGAGGCTTAATGTGATATATGGCCAGATTATTGATACAATTTCAGTCTGACAGTTTTGTAGAGGCAACTAAAATGATCTATAGTGAATGCTGATTGATTTGATTTAAAATACATTACATTACAATACATTTCATTTAGCTGACGCTTTTATCCAAAGCGACTTACAATTACCAATTACAGGGACATTCTCCCTGGAGTAACTATGGACTAAGTGCCTTGCTCAAGGGCACACTAGTGGTGGTGTTCCTGGCGGGATTTGAACTAACAACCTTCCGATCTTCAGCTCACCTCACTATCCATTAGACCACCACTATCCCTTAAATACAAATTGTTGTTAGTGTTTGAACATTTATTGATACAGTTTGTAAGAAGAAAAAACATTCAGCTTATCAAGACACTGAATTACTTCTGACCTCCCTTTGAAACGAGAAAAGAGAAGATTTCACTCGTAATAACTCCATATTTACCAGAGTTCATTGTTTTACTCGATATTGCAGGATTTTTGTGTCCGCTGAAATCAGTAATAAAAAGCAGACGTAGAGACGCCATGTCATTGTTTCAGTCATAAATCCTGCTTTATCAAAATAAATTGGATAATACACTTCCATCTCCTCTAGGCTATTGAGCTACATAGACCCTCCTCATTAGATTAAAGGGTAGAACTAAAGGTTAATGCAAAGAATACTAGCACAGTAAGGCTCATCCGTCCGTGTTCTGAAGACAAAAAAAAACATAAACATAAGTAATTTTTGTACAGAAAAATAAGTCTGTCTTGAGATAATATTTATTGCAAAAACATCCGTGCCACAGGGATCACAATTAAGGTTTTAGCAGATTCAGAAGCATAGGACATAAATCCCATCAATATGGATATTTCTCAAATCTTCACAATGTTTCATCAAAGACTTTTTTAAATACCAGTTCTTTATATATACAGTAGATCTACATGGAGAGTGGTGTTCTATACGAAAATAATGCTGAGAAAGCAATTGTGAATCAAATGTCAGACTAAATAAATGTCCTTGCTCTACCTAAGATTGCTTAAAGTGGACCTATCATGCTATATTTGAATAATATATTGTAGGGCCATACCTATATAAAACATGTCTGTGAAGTTTTTTTAACGTTATGCTATAAACGAACTACAGCAGGGTCGCTGCTTCAACGCCACACCAACTTAAGATCCATATTGAAACATACAGATTCTAAATGGTACAAGTTGAAGCGTTTGTTTGAACAGTTTGCAGGAGGCAGGTACTTGCTTTCAAGCAGAACAGGGCAAACAAACTTAGCGGGAGTGTTTACGTGTTCGGTGTAATGACGTAAAACGGCCTGGACAACTTCTGTAGTCCTATTCAGCCACATGTTAACAACCATCGTTTTTCAGACACGTAAACTCTTCAAAAACACCAGCGGGGTCACTGCTGATGTATTTAATGTCGTAGAACAAAACGTGATCTGTCTCTTCAATTTGTGTCAAACACAGACCTTATTTCGAGCTATTTTCCAAAATCCTGTGGAGAAATTGCATTGCTTTTTGTCGAAGGAACCGGACGTGGTAAAAATGCTAACTTACTTCCGGGTTTTAGGACGCGTCACTGCGGTTCTCTATGGCCGTGGCCGTGGCCGTGGCCCAACCCCCCATTCCCCTGATAGGTGGAGAGTTGCCCATATAGGCGGAGCTCCCTATTTCTGACGTCAGAACAATTTCAAATCTGTATCAGCTCCGTTGCAGCCCCATTTTTAGAGATTTGGGTATGGAGGAAAAGAGAGAAGGTTGTGTTTTCTGACACTTGGTGAGTTCCCTGACACACCGGGGACACATATTGATGTATAAAAGACGTACAAAAGTGCATTTTGCATGATAGGTCCCCTTTAAAGAACAGTTCTTTTATGTGACCAGGGTTTCCATGCTCAAGAACTCCTTAAGGTACCCTTGACTTAAAGCATTTGAAAGTGACTGAGCACTTCACTTATGCATTCTTCCAGTTTTACTCATTTCTCAGTTGTCATGTGTTGGATTTTAGGCTTGTTGGCCTTGTGTTAGTCTGCCAAAAGCAGTTGGCTCTAGTGACATACAACTGGTTATCTTTGTTTGTGTTAAAGCTTAAAATGGTAACATCGTAGCATTCAATGTTAGATCTCTGAATATTTTTACATAAACAGGTATAATCATTTTTATGATGTAACTGAGATTTGGTGATAGGCACAACCTCAATTTAATAAAAATAAATATTAAAAACCGTCTACAATGGTGAACTTGCCATCTGTCTACCAAACTACAGGGTTAACATTTACAAAACTGTTAAATCAAAGTCATACTTTACTGCTGGAGTTCAGCTCTTACAATAGACTGGAAACATTTATCCAGTTGCTCTTTTTATCCATTGGGAAAACACATGCTTAGTTTCAGCATAATCATGTTTCATTCATACAAGACCACAATTATGCAGAAGAATGAGCAACCACAGTCCTTAACCATCGGCCATTGAGCAGCTCTACTTGAGCCGATGTGGTCTATAAGTGTTCTGTTTTCATCATTCTCCACTTTATGCTAAAAGAGGGTCTACTCTTACTCATTTGTTCCCCTACCAGATTTTCCCATGCAGCCACTCTGTAAAATTGAACCACTGGCCCTCCAGTCACTTGTGTTTTGTCCCAAACTTAAGACCGCTTCTACCCACACACATTAATCATTACATTGGATTTTTCTTGCCACTTGCCTTGATAATCCACATTCTGCCAGCACTGATCAAATTGCTCTAATGGCCATCCCATGCCGTGAAAATGCTCCTCAGAGGAAACAGTGGTGGCAGAAGCGATTGACCTTCCTACCCCGCTGTGACGGCTCCGCGTGAGAGAGGTCGACAGCATGAAGGGTCAGGCATCTGATTAAAGCTACAGCCCTGTTTGCAGAAACATGAATAAATCCAGATAAGAGGACTTACACTGACTTGTAAGGGTCAGAGACAGAAAGCTCTAGGAGCTTTGGACTCTTGGTTAGGGAGAGAGCCACTGACATAAATCCCCCCTGTGCGTCTCTGCAGCTGCAGGTTCCACGTTCTCCTCACTAAGGCTCACATTTATCAAACAGCATGTGGTCATTCCATTGAGACCTCTTCCCCGTATTAGTGTGTATACGGTGCAAGAAGCAGTGGGAATTGCCACTTTAATCACAGAATGAAGACTGTAACTGGGGAAATGTTCAGGGACTCTGGCACCACCTTGTCCTTATCATGATTAAAAACTGTATCAGTATTTATGTTTTATTACTTTAGCAGTATGAGAAATCCAGCAAGACATACCCGCTAGAAAACACTCATTTATTATTTGTCTTTACAGACATTTTTTTAAATAAATGTCAGCAAAAAATAGGCAATTAAAAGCATGGTACCGCAGAAATTATGAGGATTGTTGGTTAAGAGAATAATTGTATGTAGAAAACATAAAAGTAGAACTCACAGAGTCCAGCAGAAATAAATTAGTTTGTATTATTAGTACTTTAATGATTGACATAGACATGAAACACACTGCTCTCTTCTGAAGTAATGCTGAAAGGAGGCAGCCAATTAAAACGGTCTCTATTTCTTGACAGGTAAATTAGTGATTAAATTACTACGGTTCATAAAGGGCTTTGCTCACACTCTGTTGTTGCATAATTGTGAGAACAGCCATTATTTATTTGAAAGACTATACATTTATAAACTGAGGTCTGCTAATCTTGTTACAAATTACCTACATGTTTTACCAGCACCTCTACTTCGCTTTATTTAAAACCTTTTTGAAAATGAATGGTGTACTGTGAGTACCTATTTAACATCTGAACAGTGAAACTACATTTAAAAAATATAACTATTTTATAATGTTTAACTTCTTGATTAATCTTTTACTCCCCGATCTCATTGATCTCTCTTCTCATCCTATCACTTCGTTCCATATCTCATTCAAATAAAAGTCTTTCCATTGGCTCATTGGCATTTATCTGCTTTGCACTGACTCAGCTGAATTTCCATTTATTCTTGTCCCTTACCCTTTTGTCTGCCCACATTAGAATAATGTAATCTCGTTTCAAATTTTTCCTCCTGACAGCCCCCTTTGAAATTGGTTACTGGATACATTTGTATGACTCTGCCCTCGCTTTGTCTCGGACCATAGACTAAGTCACTTAACAGCAGAGGAATGGTAATGTCACTATGCTTATAATAGCGTGTCATTATTACAGTGTCAACTGACATGACTGAGAAACATTGTTTTTCTCGCTCAGTTCTGCTCAGGAGATGAGGAACGTTGTAAATGCCTGAGGCTGGAAAGAAGACTGCTTGTGTAATATGGAATACAAATAAAAACCCAGGTGATTGTATTTTTTGTTACCTCTCCAACTGTGCCTTCTCTAAAGGTTGCCAACAAGCCTTAGCTCAACATGGTGCATAGCATCAATTTATATTCCCAGTTTCTCATTTCAGAAACTATCAATATGGTAATCAAATTGCTCCACTTCCTGTTTGTGTCCCGTCAAAATGGGACGCCTCTTTGGTTACTCACCCTTTCATCGATAAGCCCACCCGCTGCCTTTAACTGCATCTGACATATTGAATGCCTTAAATGTTGCTAGTTCGGCCCCAGTGGCAATTTAAAGTGTTGACAGGCAGACACAATCCACAAGCAGATCCCTGGTATCCGATGTTACAGTCGGCCCTCCCCTGAGTATCAGAATCAATAAAGCAATGGGAGAGGACTTTTTTTAGACTCTGAGCCAATCGGAGAAGAAAGAATCGGGGGGGGGTAAAGACCCGGGGGGCTTTTTCCCCCCTACTGGAAGCCACCACTGGAAGAGCTAAGGCCTGAGGGGAATATCAGATAGCTTACCACTGCACTAACCAGAGGGAAAGGAAAACCCTGATCCACTTAGACTTGAAATGTAACAATCTGACAAACACAGGCTGCACTGTAACCATGAGGTTGACCTTGTTGCCTGTTCGGTGAGGAAATGGTTGTCATACAGTATGGATTGCTTCCATGTCGTTTCTAAAAAATAATTCCAAAGATTTGATTGTTAAATGTAAAAAAACTGAACAGTTATTACTATATCTATATTATATTTTTCTTCCTAACTTCACAGGACATAATAGGCTTGTGTTTTAGTTAGAATTCTACTTTGGTCATGCGGTCCTATTGCATTATGTAAACTCTGTTAATATTTCATACTGAGTATTTTCACATTAGAGAAAGATCTATTAATAATTATGAATCAAGACTATACTGTTAAAGCTTCCCTGTTAAACAACACCATAAAAAACAACCACTTCCTGTCTGCAGTGTTGTGTCACCAGGTCGGCTGTGAGAGAGTCTATCAACCCTTCGTTTTCCACGATGCCCTTTTCTCTCTGCATCCCAGCCACAGGTCAACCGGAACCCTTACAGAAGAAAATATTGGACGTAAACAAGATATTCCCCGTGCCTGTGGGATAATTGTGTATTGATTGCAAATAATGGAATGGCTTTGTAGTAGATTATAATGAAGAGTGCGGTGCAGCATTTCTCCTCTGACTGGGTCTGCCTCAGCCCAGTGCTGTGTTTGCAGTGTGGAGAGAATGTAGAACATAAACACACCTCTTTACTGTAAAACGTTTTTACAGATTCACTCTTACAAATGAAACATAACAATATAAAGAAGTTGTCTTAAAGGTATCCTAAATATAATAAATAATTACCATTTTAGTAAAAAAATGTAAGTACTATACCAATTTTGACATGCAGATATTCAGCATTCCTTTGATTCTTAATATTTAATAAGCCGCACATGAATTTATTTTCTTCTAGAATGTTATTGTTTTCAAATTTTTCTGGAAAGAATACCTCATCTTTTTAAGTATGAAGAATGAATCCAGACTCCACCTGTACAAGCTAAAACTAATAATTTAATGTAAATACATCACATGGCTATTAGAGAAAAAAAACAGACATATTTCTGTTTGTACTGAAGGTCAGAATACGGTTTTTAAAAATGTTAAGACAGAACTTAAATTATTTTTAACTTATTGCTATCGTCAGGTATTTAGCATCGATAAAACCAGAAGCTTAATCTTTGAGGATTTAACAGCATTTTGCAGATGAGGCGTCAAATCAGATAATTATTTGATGTGTCGTTCTGGAGGGAATATGTCTTTCATTTGCAGGACTTGTTAAATCCAGTGGTGGCGGTATCTATGGCCGACTTGCGTACCCAGACAGGACAGATGTTTCATAAGAGGAGTAGGTTTGAAGCACCATTTATTCCCTATTACAAAACAGCTATGACACAAATCCCTTAGCTCCCCCCTGGCCTTGTCGGAAAAAGACCATCAAAGGCGACGCACTGTTTTATTCTCTTTGTTCCTTCTTATTTTGCTCTTAACATTGAAGCGTAAGCACATATTCTTCCTTTTTCTCCTGCCCACTCACAACAGGGAGGTCGGAGGTCAGTTACAGATCTGAACCCCCTGGTCTGGTCTGATGGGATCCCTTGCTCACAGAGGATATACATGTTTTCCAAGACAGAAAAAACATATATAGCAACCGATGGTGAATGGATAAAATGCAATGCAGTGCTGAGCCTATACACCACAACCTTAGAAAATGCAGAGAATACAGCTTACGGTTAAAGCACTCTACTGCAAATGTCTCTTGAGTCTACGGTTGAATGACACTATAGCCTTACATTAAGCTAACCCTACCCCACTCTTCGTCATCCCCTTCACAACCACCTTTCCTCCACTCTTGCAACCCCCTTTGCGGGATATCATCTGTATTTTTCATACGCCTCCTTCAGCGATATAAATTGCTGGCTACATCAGTCGCTATTATGCGTACCCTGGAGAGGGACAGAACGAGCAAGATAAATGGAGGGAACACACGCTGAGAAGAACCACGATATGTGTCTGGGAGTGTGTGTGTGTTTGCGACTACGTGCATGTATGCGTGTGTTAGTTCCCTATCTCACTTATGTATGAGCAGAGTGGGTCTGTGTAATTTTAGCTGTGGAGTGTGTTTGTACAGACATTTATCTAGGTGCATGTATATATGTGTGCATCATGCATCTGAGTGTTTGCATATGTGCACTGCACAGGGTAGAACAGTGCACGTGTCAGCAGTGGGTGTAAAGACACGAGGCTGCTTGATCGGGGGTGTTTTCTCTTCTTATGTATTTTCCCATTTTATTCTGTTGGAGGGATCAAAAAGTATCGGCGTTGAAAGCAAAAGTTGCTCTTACTAAAAGTCCAGCATTTGAGTGCAGAAACACCAAGGACGAGACAGAGAAGAGGAATGTATTGAGAGCCTTGTGGGGGCATGAAGTGAAGGAGGAGTATGTTTGCATGCAGAGGCGGCTGGCAGCTCACGCTGGCTCGTATTCCTGATGTAATTTGTGTGCGACTATAATTGAATGTAGAGTGAGATGAATAAGAGGCCCAGCAGATCAACCTTCTCACACAAGCCAGGATTTAGATATGATGGTGGATGATGTGTGCATTGAGTGTGCACTCTCCTAGTTAGTTGTGTGATCGAAGTATGCCTCTGTGTCTTAGTGCTGCTAGTCATTTTCATAATACTGCTTAAGATCCCCTTTACGATACAGTTGACTTTTAAAGACAAGTATGTTACCATTTGCCCAATGTCATAGCCAAGACTAATATTCAGTGGGAAGATCTCGCTGGTAGAAACTGGATGGGGGATTAAAAGGATAGGCTATACTGTAAGTAAGCTCTTCCTGTTAGAAATTGACTCCCTCAATGGATCATGTCTTTAAGGAGATGAATTCACACTCCCATAATTCTCCAATAGAGCTGGAATTTGACCACCCTCGTAATCTTTGGTGCAAAATGTAATTCATAAATACAGGGCAGAAGAATCTTTCCATCATGTACATTAATCTATTTCTGACATAAAAATGTAGTAGTTTGATTCAAAACCAAAGTAAAAGTCGCTAGTTTGCTGTATTTCAGCCTGGCTACCAACTTAAACGTTTCTATGGCAACAACAACATCTCCAATTGGTAAGATATGAAGCTAGTGGGTACCGTGTGTTTCACAAGAAAACTTATAAATAAATACAACAAATTTAAATCAGATTGACTAATGGCTTCTACAGGAGCATACAGTGTGTAGTTGTTCCACAAGCTGATAGTGTGAGTCTGCTGCTACTAATGGTCCAGTATCATTACGTTTTAATGGTTTTTTGTTCATGTATGGCATGGCTCGGGGTGAAAATCATTTTCAAGATCATTTAGCAAAAGCAAAGGGATTTGTTTTGAAGGGTATTTATGGAGTTCATTTAAAAACTGATGCTTATGTATTTGCGGTAGCTCAAAACTCTCGACAGCTCTCTCTAAAAAAACAGATCATTTGTTCCACGTTTATAGCTAAGTGACAGTAAGTGTAAAGACAGAAAAATGATTAAGAGCAGTGATCACTCTCTCTCCTCCACCCTGTCACTTCTGGCTTAGCAGCTCGGATCTCACTCATTAATGATTTATATAAATGATGTTTTCCTTTCCATTTTATTTCCTCTTTTTTTTAACAATCACCCGCCCTCTCCACCTTCCATGTTTGCTTCTTGCTGGGACTGTGTAAGAATGCAACTAGTATCACAATGGCAATGAACTATCTACGCTGTGTGTCAGTAGATGTTTCCCCTGACATTAATAATTTATTTTTTTATTTGCCAATTGTGCCTCTACTGTCAGTAAAAAATGTGTGATTTCTGTCCAGGTCAAACGATCAAGCATTTATCTAGCTAAAGTCAATCACAATGATGGACGCTGATTGGTTGACCCCATGAGATTCTCAAATTCAAATGAGGTACACTGGCTGAGGGGGCTTTGGGCTTAGTTTTTCTTACAGAAATGATATATTAATATGCTAAATACTAAGAATGTTGTGAGTATGTTGGAGGATTTTTTACCTATGTTACTTTTACACTCACTCTTATATGGTGTAATGATGAAACTGATGAGAAAAACATTCCTGAACCAAACATTAAAACTGTACTTCATTGAAGCCCTGAGAGGAAACTAATTAAGTATTTTCTACAAATGTGTCTTTCCTATGAATGTGACTTAAATACAGGATATTTTTCATTTCAATTTTTGCTGTTGTGATACTTAGTTTGGCTGAAGTGAAAACACTACGACCATGTTGTAAATATGACTAAAGGCAATCATGTTCTTCCAGGTAAGATTGAAGTTCATTCATTCTAAAAGCATGTATTTTAGTATGATTAAAATACATTAAGCCAAAGACATGACAGTGACTGTTACATAACTTGCTAACACACTTCATATGTATTTGTTGTCGTCTTAAAACTCCTGGCAGACAACAAACAGTAAACACTCTTGGCCTTTAGCCTTTGATTTAATGTGCAGGGTTATTTCTTCAAGGTCCTACAACTGCAGCAATTTTAATGCAAAGTAGCACTGTCATTTTTTAAAGCTTCACACAATGTCTATTGATTTCATTCTATACGTAGAACAACACACACACACACACACACACACACACACACACACACACACACACACACACACACACACACACACACACACACACACACACACACACACACACACACACACACACACACACACACACACACACACACACACACACACACACACACACACACACACAATCCCCATACAGGAAAAAGGCTGACTCACTGCTGCTTCATTACTCAAGTGAGTTATGAATGTGTTTACACACACACTGATTGATATTAACCCTCTTTGTTAAATCTCCTACACCAACAGACAGCGACCTGGTCCACTTGCAGGATTGTGTTGGAGGGTGGGTGGGGCGAACTGACCAAAAAGCTCACAGTGCCCTCTACTGATGACTGATAGTAAAACCAGCAGGAATCCTCTGAATCCATTTTCTTTTTTTCTCACTTTGAGTTTACATGTACAGTTGAATAATGATTATGTTGTAGTAAACAGTTAAAGTGTTTTAAATAGACATTAATTTCATTCAATAAAATATTTTGATAATTTTTTCGAAACACGATTATTTTCCTCCCGTAGCTTCAAGGTTATCCTGTGATAAATCACACCTCTCAAACTCCTTTCAAATACAAATTGTAGATTAAATAATGTCATCATGACAGTTTATATCCATTATGAATGAAATGCCTCATCTTATTTACTGCTAAATCTTTTCACCATACACACAGCATCTTGTTTTCTACAAAAAGAGGCCTTGAAAAAGAAAAATGAGCTGTGATCGAGTTATGCTTTTTATTCCGTCAGTCATTTAAAAAGCACATGCTTAATTTTTCAAATGGTATTTAACTCATTTGAGATTGAAGGCTGTTCATTCATCTTCCTCTGGCTGATTTTCCATTTCACATCATATTAAATGGGCGTTGTTAAACAAGCCCTACTTCTTGTAATCAGACCCCTATCTCCTAGTGCAGCGCATGATGAAAAGATATCTTGTTGTTTTTAATCATCTAAAGGGAAAATAGGTGTCTGGGGAGGCCCTCCCCATTAATGTCAGCCTGCCATAGTAGCAGCAGGATGTTTGATGACCTCTTGACCCCTAACCTTCTGGATTTAATGGTCACACTGAGGCAGAGGCGGAGCCAAGGGCTATAAATTGTGAGTCTGATTGCCCTCTGTAGGCACGGTGGGGAGATCAGCCGCAGTCGATGAGAAGGTCATGAAGGTACAAGATCAGAGGAGGGCCGATACAGCATACTTAAATCTCAGAGTCATTCAATCATTTGCCTTGTTTAGACAAGCCAACCTAAAAAAACAATCAGAAGTGAATGGGGAGTATAATCATAAACAGAAAAAAGAGAACTGTACAACAAAGCCAGCGGTTGAATATTAGAGTCTTGGAAAAGCCACAGCTTACTGCACACTGCAATAAGGTTTCCTTAGATTCATATGTCCATAGCTTGTTTCAGTTTTTACCTGAAATGTGCAGTGTTTTTTTAATTATTGTGAAAAACAAAACACAAGAACAGTGAATACAGACCTGTACTATAATGGCATGGGCTGGATTTTATTTTTTATTTTTACGTTGGCATAGCGTGTAAAGCAACATTCCAAAAGGGAAACAGGGAAAGTTAAGAAAGTCCCACTATTATGTTTTGAACACCATGTAAGCTAGCTTTATAACAGTGCACATGAAGATTAAAGGCTCTCTCCTCAAAGAGTTAAATGTCTGCTTTAAATGATCGAAACTATTAATCGGTAATGTTTATTGAAATGTTATGGCCACATGTCTTCTGCAGAACATTGAAAAATGTCAATTGAAAAAAGAGAACAGCAGAGGTTTGTTGTAGTAGCAACAGTGAGATAGTTGAATAAAACGGAGCCAGCATTAATGTTGTTAGTAACATCTGTACCTGTAAGTGAGTCCAATGCTTCTTTTATGTGCTTTGGTCTAATAGGTGGGTGCGACCAAGTAAAAGCAACACTTGAATAAGAACAGCTAAAGTAATGAATGGTAGAACCCAGCCTATAAGCTTTGTTTCTCAGAAACACTAATGAAGCCAGCTATTCATTGAGAGGGCAACCAAGTGTTTAAAAGTGTATTATTAACATTGCTGTGAGTTAACAAATGATCATGGTTCTTTAGCAACATTTGGTATAAAGAGGGTTAGAGTTGTTACCAATGTGTTTATCAATTTTAAATGTCCAAAGCAACGCACCAACACTGACAAACTAATAGTGTGCTGGTGGTAGGAAACAAATTAAATAGCATAGAAAAACTTGATTGATAAACATAGAAGGCTTCTTTCCTTCAATTAAACCCACATGTCATCTGGTTAAGAGGCAATCATGATTTACTGTATAAGCACATTAGTCCACAAGTGTCTACACAAGTGAGTATGTGCCTGAGTACCTCTCACCTGTGATGTGATTTTAGCGTGAAGGGTGCTTTGATCAAATGCTGCTCATTCCCAACGCGCTGCTCACTCAGAGCAAAATTTCAATGAACCCTTGGCTGCCTAAACAGGTGGCCACATTGAGAGCCAAGCCAACGCTCTGCTGGGCCTCCCGCCATGCTTCTGCACAGCACATGGAGGATATGCTGTACTGAAGTGCCATGTGGGAGTCTATACATTCGAAAACAGGATTATAACCACTTTTCAAATGAGATTAAGTCTATTTTAATATGGGCGCATGCTTACACTGCTGTAGGGCTCTTTATCCACACCTAATACTTTGGATAGGCCATATTTTATACTACATTTACTTACTGTTACCTAGCTGCAAACAATTATTTTATCTCTTTGTCTTCTACTTTCAACTTTATTTGGCAATTGGTTTTGCAGCATGGAGTGCAGCATTAATGTAATAAAAACAAAATATCTCAGCAGAGATTCAAGATACAGTTTATGTCTAGCAACATTATCTACTGGTTGTTATTAAGAGAACAGGAAGCAGAGCTTTTGAAAAACTGTGTTTTACAAGATGTACACTAAAAGATTAATATACATTGGTCGGTTTGTTTTAAAAGTATTTTTTGACACCATCCTACATGAACATTAGCCAAAGATATTCTTAAATGAAGTCTTCTATCTTCCCATCGACGAAAAACATGCAAAATAGAAGGTAAAAAAAAGTACTATATTTCTCAGAAATGTACAAAAAGATGTTTGAATTGCAAAACAATTTAGCCATATGTTTTGCAGATTTTCTGGAGATAGATTTAAAACCCACGCAAAATGTAAATCAAAACCTTCCAAGGGTGGGAGAGAGGTAGACCACACATATTTGTATATCTTAACACACGTTTAAGATCTGTTTGTTCATTTATAAATAGCTCTGCTTTATTGTGGATCAATTATTAAAAAAGAAAAACAATGTTAAGATTGTTTCCCTCTTCTTCAGGTCTTACATTTTTTTTAAGAATAAGGTTTTGTCAACACAACAAACAGAGTAGTACGTGTTGTTGTGTGTGATTACAATCATCTGTGCATGTTCTTGTAAGGTGGGAGATGTAAAGGATAATAGCAGTAAAAGACCACCTCACCAGCGAACACAATCACACAAAGGCAGCTGCATCGGCCTTCTGCAGAGAATAAATTACTTCAAAAAAGGTCATGGGTTGACATTTATCCAGAAAAACTATACACACAGATTCTGACACCATGAAAACTGGACCTGTTTTTCTCAGCGAGGATCTAAAGAAGAAGCAGAGCTTTGAACGTAAGCTTGGGTGTCTTTGTTCGGTCGCTGCTTGATTAAAAACGAATGTTCTCAGGACATGTAAGAGAAAATAACTGCATCTTCTGTAGCTGGTGGGTGACCTCACTGTGTGTGCTGACATTTTGTCCTGTGGAAGCACAGACATCTTTTTTGAATTCTCTGCTTTGCAAATGATGATTTTGACAAAATGATGGAAGTCATTTTAGATTTGTCATTCAAAGCACTCAGCAGAGAATTAAAAAAAGACTAGAGTAAGTGCATCATTTGACTTAATGTCATTGATCATTTTTGCACATTTGGGTAAAATACAAATGTTAGCCAGAATATCAAACTACTTGACCTTGGATTTTCCTGTTGGGTACTGTTGTATCATTCAGGCTGCCCTCAAACCCCACTGCAGTCAGCATGTCGTTGTGTCCCTGGGCAAGACACTTACACCCAAATTGCTCCTGTGGGGATTGCCCACAGTATTGAGTATGTAAGTCGCTTTGGATAAAAGCGTCTAACAAGTGACATGTAATGTAATGTAATGTTTTTTATCAGCCTTGTAATGCAAAAACAATTTAAATTATGAGAAATATATATTTATTATATAGATATATAGATATCTAATATAATATTATTTATATATGCATAGATTGTACAATCAGTCATTGCCTTTTTCTTCCCAATATGTTATTTTATATCTGATCCTAATTGTATTTATAATGCTACTTAAATCATTCCACACATCTCAAGATAAAAAATAGTAAAGCTATTTTATTTTATTTGTAAAATGAATTGCGGTCGCTCCAAAATGCTTAATGAATTAGTAAAATATTATGTTTTAGCCAAAGTACTGTTTCGTAAATGAAGTTCCTCTCCACATTTATTTTTCTCTGGCAAACGCTTGTCAGGAAATCTTAACTTTAAAACATGGCTACTTTCATGATTTCTGAACTTGTCAGCTTTTGTACAAATCAAACCTGCGCCCTCTGTGCTGTAATGGAGGAAAGTGTAAAGTATCGGGCCTGACACATCAGTGAACACGTCGTGAACTAAGCCTCAAGGATGAACGTTTTAAAAACTAGTGGAAAACTCTATGATGTACAAACATCATCCCAAAATGAACAAACTTAGTCTGTTTGATGCCCCCGCTGTTGTTGTTGCTTCAAAACGGCAACTAAAAAGTTCAATCTGAGAAATTAAAGATGGAGTCAGCCGTGTGTGAGAAGGTCTTAAGCCTGTGGAAGTGTGTATGTGCGTACTCTGTGTGTTTGTGGCACAGCCAGCCAAGCAGAGCAGTGGTGGTCAGACTTTTGCCTGGAATCACAAAGCCGAAAGCAGATAAAGGAGCAACTCAATTCCACAACAGCACTCGGTCCCAAGCCAAACGACAGCTTCCAGGAGGCTCTTAAGCCTCTTACAGGACTGGCTTCCTTCCCTTCCATATCAGAGCTTTTCTTTTTTTCTTTCCCTCTCCCTTCAACCCCTCCCGCATTTATCCATCTCATAGCTGAGACAGTGTCGACAGCAGGGGCTGACATGAATGCAGAAAGCCAAGTATGATAGAGATGGTGGATTTACAAGACAAAATTGTTGAAAATCAATAAAATAAAACTTTACAGAAGGTAGAGGAGGGGAAGTAAGTGAGGCCCCTGGGTATGCCCACACATAATTGTATGATATAAATAAAAAAAAGTTACTTCAAACAAGCAAGCTGTGCTGCTCAGACAAATACACACAAGGTGGTGGATAGGGAATTGGCGGTGATGAGTGAACTTGTTCGCCTTGAATTTTACCAAGTTGTTACTTTAGGGAGTTTCTGGCTGTCTGTGATCATTTCAGGGACAAGCACACAGCTCACACTTGGCAGTATCACAGCCTCTTGCTGTTGAGTGAAGCAACAAGCAGTCAGACATGTAAGCGGGGGAGTGTGTGTGTGTGTGTGTGTGTGTGTGTGTGTGTGTGTGTGTGTGTGTGTGTGTGTGTGTGTGTGTGTGTGTGTGTGTGTGTGTGTCTTTATGTTTATAATACACAGCCTTTTGTGTGTGCTTGAATTTGGTTGGAGATTTAAGGTGGCACAAGTGTCTCGTGTCTTTCTTGTCAGCAGCTGGCAGAGATTGCAGGCCTCCATCCACGCAGGCAGACAGAGTGATTGCTTCGCCACCGCCTGTCTTCACACATCGGGCTCACATCCAAGCCCTCAGCAGCCACAGGCCTTGTCACAGTTAATAACATTGGCCCCAAAGACTTTTAACCGACTGTGCCTGCCATCAATTTTCCCCCCAATAATTATTGATTAAATGCTTTCTCCCTAATAATGAAAAGGCATAAATATCCCACTTCTTAAAAGACAGGGAATGTAATCTAATCAGAGACTTACATACCTGCATCCCTGATCGTTTTCTTCAGAAATAACAGTGATCTTAATCTGATGAGATTTATAACAGGAGATGTATGAGAGGGAAGAAATATGGTGGAGAATGTTACAATGAGATAGTAACATGCAAAGCAGGGGGGGGGGGGGGGTGATGTAGAGGAGAGAGGACAGTGATGCAACCCACATTGCTGGCCTCTGAGTAATTGACATGCTGATTACTATCAACAAGGTACATTATTAATTCCGTGCTTCAGTTTTTTTTGTTGAGAAGCAACATGATTTAGATTGAGAAGCACACACACTCATATGTTAGAGAATGACTTTCTCTATGCATGTAATTTATGATTAGTGAGGTGCTGTCAGGCATAATTACATGCCAAGAATGGCTATGTTGGCTTTTACTGGCCCTTTATTTAATGTTGCACATCAGCTAGTCATGTTATTCACATCACACATTCATAGCTGCAGAAAAAAAACCTGTTTAACAAAAACAGTAAATGGAACAAAAAAACTGTTTTAAATTATATTTTCATTAAAAGGTCTGCCAGAGGTGATTACATGTGTTTTGTCTAATTAGAGGTCCAGCCAGGTGTGGGGCATGTTCAGATGCTGGATGATTGACATGCCCTCACTCTCCTGGTTTTTTTGTTGCACTTGCTTCTGGGACAAATTATACCTTTCCCTTTAAGGTTGGTAAAAACAGGAAGAATAGCTGAGACCTTCTACAACAAACCACACAAAAACGTGCTTATTATTTTGTCTTTGACACGCAGAAAGATGCATAACCTTGCAACTGAATGAATATACTAGATAACACAGAAAAAGCCCAGCTGCAACACCGAAAATAAGTCTGCAACAATAACAGTTGTTGTTGAAGAAAATAGCGTGACCAGATGCCTTGAAATCTTAAAGACTTCAAATGTATATTTGTATATATTAAACATTTTATGATTTTATCTGTTACCACAAGCCGACCCAGACTGGAACAGACTCGGCCCGACATCCCATCAGCCTAAAGCCCAAATCATACTCATGATTGGCTCAACAGTCTAAGCACAACCCCGCCTTTATCGGTTCATTCCTGTGACCTCATGTGATTCCCAATATAGCTGAGCCCATCTTAGCCCAGGTAATTATCCAGAATAAGAAACACCTGTGTGAGGGAGCAGGGTCTTTAAATCAGGTTCTGGAAGTCCACTCAGTTGGAAAAGCTGAGTAGATAATTCTGCCTTGAATGCCCAATTAGTCTTTTGACAATATAAACCATGCATACCGTATATTAACATACATATGTAAAATAATTTAATTATAAAATGGCTCTTTTTTGTTAACATCTATTCTTGCAAAGCTTTAAAAACATCATAAAACATCAATGTCATTGTATTGGTTTACATTTAATTGTACCTTATTAGTCTCAATAATGTGTTTTGTAATTTCCCAAACTGATAGCATTTAAAACAATACAATTATTCAATTTCTTACTTTCTGGACCATGAAAACTCACAAATTGATAGGTGAAAATACTATGTGTTGGGGAAATATTTTCCAAGGCCCATAACTTTGACCCAGTTCATCAGTTCATACTGTCCTGACTGAGCACACGCACCTGTAACCTTGGCTGCTGTGCTCTCAGTGTTTTGTCTCCCTGTTTCTGCCTGTTGGCGTCAGCTGATAGAGGTGTTATGATTCTATCTTGTTATGCACAATGTTGATTATTCTCTCTGAACTAGCTTAATACATGGGTCTGGGGTAGAGTTCTTCAGAATTGATTGTGGCATCTCAACCGTGTGGTCAAACCGTGGCCCGTGACATGTCTTGTGAATTCTCCGGCCGAAGCTCCAAATAAACCGTCAGTTTTTGTCATCAAAGCTCCAGCTCTCCTCGTGTCTCTCTGAGTCCTGACTCCAATTGCTTCAGAAGTTTCCCGCACAAATTGGCGTTGTCGGCAGGATACCAACAAATCTTCAGAACTGGTAAGTGTAATTTCAAATCCACATTTGGACATTGCCTTACCAGAATCTGTGATTGACGGTATCCTAAAATTACCTGTGAAACTGAGCGGTTGTGCTTAGTTTTTGGTTAATGAACATTTGGGGCTAGTAACCCCAGGGAATCAGTGTCTGGGGACTTTTTCCTGGCTGATTTTCTCTGTGTATGCTGCTCGGGACGTATGTGCCATACAAGCATGCACAGCTCATGTTTGGAGAAACCTTAAAGAAAGGCATCAGTAAAGTGGAACTTCTGTATGAAAGCAATGTAAAGATTTGTATTGAACAAATCGCCGAATTGTAGGGGTTTCAGCGGCCAACACTATAGCAGTTAGGAAGAAGCAGCCAGAGATATCACCACTATCGCCTCTTTAAACACGGCTCCAGCTGCAGCGCGGGGTGTGTGTGTAAATACCTCCCCGTATCTGTTTTGCTGGTGGAGTGCGAACTGAGAGGGAGAAAGTCACAGTCTGTGCCTACGGCTTTAACTCACGCCACCGCCATCTCTATTAAAAAGGAGAATGGTCCAAATGCACACTCGCTGTTTGTGACCGTTTTCTACGTGCTGGTAAAACGGGGCAGCGCGAGGTGCGTGCATTACCTGATGCGCCACAGTTCCCTACGTGCTGGAGGAACTGGTGCCGGTGTTGTGTCAAATTATGCACCCCCATCATGAAATGCCCTCCTTGTCACGGGAACGCGCATTTCTAAATGACACGTTTACACCTTAAAACGATGTTTAAAACGAAAAGTAAACGTTCAGGGTTTTTATTAATGGTAATTTTCAGACTGTGAGTTGTTCAGTGGTAGCTCATATAGTCTTGATTCTTGTGGTTAAACTTTTCGCTCCGTATTTTATGGTAGTGGTGTCGAAATGCATTCGTCACTTCCTTTTCAGTTTTTGTTTTTTTTAATCTTTTTATATTTTATTATTGTTACGTCCTGTCTGTATACACGTGTTTTAAAATGTATTGTTTAATTTTACATATTTGTCATATAATAATCAAAATATATGTTTACAAATGTTACATAGTCTTTGTCAGCATATTTTTGCCACGTTATGCACCCCTTGCTATCTTACGTAATAAAAGTGTCACATTCATGAAACTTGCTCCATTTATTGCTACTAGTCCTACAACTATACCCTAAAAAATGCTTGAGGGTGGGATTAATACAAACATCTTTTTGGGTGGGGTGCATTTTATGACAGGCCTGGTTTGTCATGTCTAAGAAACTTATTGTGAAAGTTTATTCTTTATGTTAGTTTTGTCCTGTCTTTCTGTCCTGTGCTTTATGTTATGTTGAATAGTAATTCTCCCTCTCATTTCAGACCTCCACGCTCCCCGCCCCTATCTGTCTCCTGCGTCTGTGATTGTTTTCCCCGCCCTGATTGTTTCCACCTGTTCCCATTTACCCTGTGTATATATTCTGCTAGTTCCCTCCTGTCCATTGTCGGTTCGTTTCCTCATTCAGGACTTTGAACAAGCGTACTTCACAGACGTGTCAGAGCTTCAGAGTATTGTCATTGTTTTTTCTCGAAAGAGAGTTATTGTTTTCCCTGTTTTGGTTACTGTGCAAATTCCAGTAAAGTCTTTATTTTGAACCTCTCCTGAGTCTGAGTTTGAGTCGTGCATTTGAGTTCATGCCTCAGAGTTCACTCCTTGACAGTACGAACCGACCATTAAAATGAACTCAGCCGACTCAGACCAACTAAAGAACACCATCCGCTCTCAGGGCCAACGTCTTGGGCAACAAGAGGACCAGATGGCCGCCATACAGCACGGAGTGCAGCACCTAACCAACAGTCAGGCGGAATTACAATCATCGGTGACTACTCAGGTGAATCTGCTGGCAGCTGAGGTTCAGCGTGTGCTCACTCACCTGCAGGCTGCTTCTCCTCCGGTTCCAGCGGCGACCAGATCCGACCCCAACCCGGCTACTGAGTCGCATATTCCTTCCATGCGTCTGGCTCCACCCGAGAAGTATTCCGGGAGTTCGGAAGGCTGCCGGCCGTTCATCATACAGTGTGAGTTACACTATCGACACCAACCGGCTGCTTTTCCCACGGATGACTCCAAAGTGGCTTTCATGATCTCCCATCTCTCCGGTCGAGCAGCAGCGTGGGCTACGGCAGAGTGGTCCCGAGGCTCTCCCATCTGCGGGTCTCTGGACGACTTCATAGACACGATGAGAAAAACTTTTGATCAAACCACTCCGGGCAGAGAAGCAGCTCGGGCTCTGATTAAGCTGCAGCAAAATCAGCGTAGTGTGGCTGACTACGCTATCGAGTTCCGGACTATTGCAGCCGACAGCGGCTGGAACTCCGCTGCATTGTTTGACGCATTCGTCAGCGGTCTCTCGGATCCTCTACAAGACAAGCTGGCGCCTCTCGATCTGCCCGCTGACTTGGACTCCGTCATATCCATGGCAATAAGAATAGACAATCATTTGGCAGAGAGGAGAAGGAATAAATTCAAGGATGCGGTTGGTCCGTATCTCCAGAGGAGACGCTCGCCGCCGGATTCCACTTCTTCTTGGAGGCCCCGTCACCCCTCACCACCTGCGTTCCGGACATCAGCGCCCCCTGGCTCCGTGGAGGAGCCAATGCAGTTGGGCCGTGCTAAGCTGTCTATGGCAGAACGTCAGCGTCGGTTAAAGGAGGGTCTGTGCTTCTACTGCGGTCAGCGCGGACATCCACAAGCTGCTTGTCCGGTAAAAGAGAAGGCTCATCAATAAAGAGGAGGACGTTGGTGAGCCGAATCTCTTCCTCTGATTTTCCTCCTCGCACCCTGACTCGCATCCAGGTAAAAATCAGAGACAATGTTTTTACTTATGGTGCTCTTATTGACTCAGGGGCAGACGAAAGTCTAATGGATTGGGGTTTAGCAAATAAAATGAACATAAAAACTAAACCTCTACCCCAGCCTCTTGAGGCAAGTGCTCTTGATGGACGGCTGTTGTTCAAAGTGACTCACCAAACAGAGCCTTTAGAAATAAGATGTAATGATAACCATCACGAGACAATGTCATTTCACTTATTCAACTCAGCCCAACATCCTCTCATATTGGGTTTTCCCTGGTTGAAACTTCATAACCCTCACATAGATTGGCACTCTGGGAGGGTGGAGGGGTGGGGACAGACTTGCGTTGATCACTGTTTAAAACCGGTTGCAGAGATTGACAGGAAATGTAACACTGGGAGTGTTAGACAGGATACTATCTCTAAAATATATCTTCCTGATGTACTTTCAGTCCCTTCCTGCTATCACGATCTGAGTGAAGTTTTTAGTAAGTCCAAGGCTCTGGCTCTTCCTCCTCACCGCCCCTATGACTGTGCTATTGACTTGATTGCTGGGTCTCCCATTCCTAAGGGTCGACTTTATGCAATTTCAGGACCTGAGAAAGAGGCCATGAAGGATTACATTGATGCCTCTCTCAAAACAGGGCTTATTCGTCCTTCCTCATCCCCAGCAGGTGCAGGATTCTTTTTTGTTGGCAAAAAGGATGGGTCTCTTAGGCCTTGTATTGACTACTCACCTCTCAATGACATTACGGTTAAAAACCGGTACCCCCTTCCTCTCATCTCGTCTGCTTTCGAGCAGCTTCAGGATGCCAAGGTTTTCACCAAGTTAGACCTGCGTAACGCTTACCATTTGGTCAGGATCAGGGAGGGCGATGAATGGAAAACGGGGTTTAACACTCCTTCAGGCCACTATGAATACCTCGTCATGCCGTTTGGACTGTCAAACGCTCCTGCAGTTTTCCAGGCTATGATCAACGATGTGTTGAGGGAGTTTCTGAACCGGTTCGTTTTTGTCTATCTGGATGACATTCTGATCTACTCCCCTGACCTTGACACCCACAAACAACATGTCCGCCAGGTTCTACAGAAACTGCTCCTAAATATGTTGTTTGTTAAAGCCGAAAAGTGCGAATTTCATGTCAAGACAGTCACTTTTTTGGGCTTCATCATTTCCCCAGGTCAGGTTAAGATGGACCCAGCGAAGGTTAGCGCAGTAGCCTGTTGGCCTACTCCTGACTCTCGTAAGAAAGTTCAACAGTTTTTAGGCTTTGCTAATTTTTACAGGCGTTTTGTGCGGAGCTTCAGTTCTATTGCAGCCCCTCTTCATGTCCTCACGTCCCCCCAGGTGCCTTTTGTGTGGTCTCCTCAGGCTGAGGAGGCTTTTTCTCGACTCAAGAAGATGTTCACCTCTGCTCCCATACTTACTCTGCCGGATCCCACTCGCCAGTTTGTGGTGGAAGTGGATGCCTCCAACGAGGGGGTGGGAGCGGTACTCTCCCAGCGCCAACAGAAGGACAATAAGCTTCACGCCTGCGCTTTCCTGTCCAGGAAGCTCTCCCCGGCAGAGAGGAATTACGATGTGGGAAACCGTGAGTTGCTGGCTGTGAAGCTAGCGTTGGAAGAGTGGAGGCATTGGTTGGAGGGAGCCGAGCATCCTTTTGTGGTCTGGACTGATCACAAAACTCTGGAATATATAAAGAAAGCCAAAAGACTGAACTCCCGCCAGGCCAGGTGGACTTTGTTTTTTAACCGGTTTGACTTTGTTCTCTCTTACAGGCCGGGGTCTCAGAATGTCAAGCCTGACGCTCTGTCCCGCCTGTTTGACCCTGTGCCTTCAGTCAAGGAGCCGGAACCCATCATTCCGTTAAACCGTGTGGTAGGAGCACTGACTTGGCAAGTAGAGAAGGAGGTGATACGAGCCAACGGGGGAGCTCCTGCACCCAGGGGTTGCCCGCCTAACCGGCTATTCGTTCAGGAAGCCGAGCGACCACAGGTGATCCACTGGGCTCACACGTCGCTACTCACCTGTCACCCCGGAGTCAAGAGAACCATGTTCATTGTGAAACAACGTTTCTGGTGGACATCCATGGAGAAGGAGGTGAAGGAGTATATGGAGGCGTGCCCTGTCTGCGCTCGCAATAAGACCTCTTCCAGGGCGCGGATGGGTTTGTTACAACCACTTCCTATTCCCAACAGACCCTGGTCAGAGATTTCTATGGACTTCGTCACAGGCCTGCCCCTCTCTAGAGGTAACACCACAGTTCTCACGGTAGTGGACCGTTTTTCCAAGATGACACATTTCATTGCTCTGCCCAAATTGCCCTCAGCTAAGGATATGGCTGAGGTCATGATGCATAATGTGTTTCGTCTGCATGGTTTCCCTAAGGATATTGTCTCCGATCGGGGGCCCCAGTTTGTGTCTCGTTTCTGGAAGGAGTTCTGCAGACTCATCGGTGCCACGGTCAGTCTCTCGTCTGGATACCACCCGGAGTCAAACGGCCAGACAGAGCGCCTGAATCAGGAACTGGAGACTTGCTTGCGCTGCCTGGTGTCCCAGAATCCATCCTCCTGGAGCGAGCACCTCACCTGGGTGGAGTATGCGCACAACATCCTTCCCACGTCTGCCACGGGATTGTCCCCGTTTCATTGTGTTTATGGGTACCAGCCGCCACTGTTCTCAGCCACGGAGAAAGAGGTCACGGTTCCGTCTGCCCACGCTATGGTCAGGCGTTGTCATCGCGTGTGGGCTGCGGCAAGAAAAATCCTCTGCAGAAATTCAAAGCTGGTAAAACGAGCAGCAGACCGAAGACGCCGACCAGCTCCTGTATACCAGCCAGGCCAAAAAGTCTGGCTTTCTACGCGGGACCTTCCCCTACACTTACTCTCCCGCAAGTTGGCTCCCCGGTTTGTGGGTCCTTTTCCCATCACCAAGGTCATCAACCCGGTTTCAGTGAGACTACGGCTTCCCAGGTCCATGAAGGTACATCCCACCTTCCATGTGGGGAAATTGAAACCCCTGAAGGAGAGCGCCATGGTTCCCACCGCCAAACCCCCCCCGCCTCCCAGGATGATCGATGGAGGTCCAGTCTATACAGTCAAGACACTCTTGGCTGCAAGGAAACGGGGTAGAGGGCGACAGCTCCTTGTTGACTGGAAGGGTTACGGCCCTGAGGAGCGGTCATGGATTCCTTCCCGGTTCATTATTGATAAGAGCCTCATTGAGGATTTTGACCGCCTCAACTCGGAGGAGCCTGGGCCGTCAGGAGCCGTCCCTAGAAGGGGGGGGTACTGTCATGTCTAAGAAACTTATTGTGAAAGTTTATTCTTTATGTTAGTTTTGTCCTGTCTTTCTGTCCTGTGCTTTATGTTATGTTGAATAGTAATTCTCCCTCTCATTTCAGACCTCCACGCTCCCCGCCCCTATCTGTCTCCTGCGTCTGTGATTGTTTTCCCCGCCCTGATTGTTTCCACCTGTTCCCATTTACCCTGTGTATATATTCTGCTAGTTCCCTCCTGTCCATTGTCGGTTCGTTTCCTCATTCAGGACTTTGAACAAGCGTACTTCACAGACGTGTCAGAGCTTCAGAGTATTGTCATTGTTTTTCCTCGAAAGAGAGTTATTGTTTTCCCTGTTTTGGTTACTGTGCAAATTCCAGTAAAGTCTTTATTTTGAACCTCTCCTGAGTCTGAGTTTGAGTCGTGCATTTGAGTTCATGCCTCAGAGTTCACTCCTTGACATGGTTATCACAATATGCCCCCCCTTAATATTTTACAAAATAAAAGGGTCACATACATGAAACTTGCTCCATTCATTGGTACTAGTCCTACAACTATACGAAGTGACATATTATCCATACTAAAATTGTGTACATTATCACACATAAAATATACATTCATTTTGAAGATTAGAGTCCAGTGACATGGTAAGCAATCAAAGTCAGTGTGAACAACATGTCATATTCATCTTTAACCCTTGTGTTGTGTTCGAAAGCTGTTACCGTTCATGGTGTTCGCGGGTCAATTTTGACCGATGATTTATCTCCATCTCCAAAACACTCCCAAAATAATGACTATCATCCAATATTGTTTTAACTCCATCATAACCTTTAAATTACAACAGGATTGTTTGGTCATTATTTTGGAGTATTTTGGAGATGAAGATAAATCATCGCTCAAAATTGACCCGCGAACACCATGAACGGTAACAGCTTTCGAACACAACACAAGGGTTAAAGATGAATATGACATGTTGTTCACACTGACTTTGATTGCTTACCATGTCACTGGACTCTAATCTTCAAAATGAATGTTTATTTTATGTGTGATAATGTACACAATTTTAGTATGGATAATATGTCACTTTATTTCTTTATTTCATTCAACATGTATTATTAATTACTGTGTGTATGTAAATGTGTTGGACAATTGCAGGACTAGCCCTCACTCCATATTTGTTTTATTTCTGACTCGGATGATAAACCAGGCCTGTCATAAAATGCACCCCACTCAAAACGATGTTTCTATTAATCCCACCCTCAAGCATTTTTCAGGGTACACAAAAAAATTACAGTTTTTTATTGTATTTCATAATTACAGGAAATCATATTCAATTTACAAGAATAAACGGTTTATTGAAATGTGTCATGTATTTTAACAAAAAAAAACTGTAGAAATGGAATACATTATTTATCTGTTTTTTAACAGTTTTTAAATGCGAATTTAACAAAACTAACCGTAAAAATAAATGATTTTCTGTTGGCAAAATTAGCTGCATTTTCTGTAATTTTACTAAAAAATACTTTTGTTATGGCTATATATAACTGTCAAATACATAACAAAGACTGTTAATACTCATTTAAAAAATGTATAATTGCAAGAAAATATATGAGTAAAGAAAGAAATATTTAGTAATTTTGCTTAATTTAACCACTACTTTACATTGATAAACTGAAAAAACACAGGTATTGACTATCCTATTATAGTAAAAAAAACTACATTTTAACACATTTTGACTTTCACTTTATTGCTACATTTGTATTAATTTGAAGATTTAATTGTTAAATATGTGAATTTCATGTTATAAAAACAGTGTAACACCATAGAGTTAAAAAAAAACTTGACTGTTAGCATGTTGGGTGCGAATTCCTACCAGAGCACAATTCAGATATAAAATGATACTATAACCCACCAGTAACAGCCTGTGGGTTATATAGGAGACATTTGGCTATGCCATGATACATCTATAAACTCATAGCTGTCAGCATTCACTGCAGGCAAACCTAATGTGACCATTCACTTATGATTTCTAAGTAGAAGAAGAAGAAGAAGAAGATATAATGTATTCATCACTCAGAGGGAAATGTCTTCCCCCACTCTGTTGTGTTTAAACACATTACACACACAGGGAGGATATACTGTACATGCACAAACACACAGAGCATATACATGCACAAACACAACCACATGCGGATAGGAGAGGGGATCGCAGAGAGGCTGCCAGATAGCCGGCGCCAGGGAGCAGTTTTGGTGTTCGGTGCGTTCACAGCCCAAGTAACATTGACCTGCTGATCTCTTTCAACACAAGAAAAAGCTGTGCCAATTTCTGACATCATTTAGCTTTTCAGATGATCAGAGACGCGAAGCTACCGCAAAGTCACTTGTGCAGCTAACGGTGATTGGCAGACAGTATGCAAAAAACATATTGAGTTTCACTGTAAGCGAAAAATGAAAGGATCTAGAAGTTAAATAACATTAGCATCTTCCCCTAGGCCTTATCACACTAGCATAAGCCCATAATATTGAACATGCTAGCAAGCACTTACAGCCAGCCTACTCTGAATATCAAAACCTTGTTAGCAGCTAGTGCTACCACTATGCTAAATTGGTATTAGGATTGCGATTACAGTAAAGCAACTCTACTAACAAACAACCAACTATTGTGCGTTCACAACCCAAGTAACATTGACCTGCTGATCTGTTTCAACACAAGAAAAAGCTGTGTACATTTCTGACATCTTTTAGCTTTTCAGATCATCAGAGACATGAAGCTACCGCAAAGTGCCTTGTGCAGCTAACACAGAGTGCATTCTCGTAGCGATTGCTACAACTGCACCATGTTTGTTAGGAAAGTAGCTTTTAGAAATGTATCAATGTTTTCTAAAATGTGTGACTTTAACTCAATATTTAAAACACAGAGTGATTGGCGCACAGTATGCAAAAAACATATTGAGTTTCACTCTAAGTGAAAAATGAAAGGATCTAGAAGTTAAATAACATTAGCATCTTCCCCTAGGCCTTATCACACTAGCATGTACAATTTAGCCCATAACATTGAACATGCACTAACAGCCAGACTCTGAATATCAAAACCGTGTTAGCAGTTAGTGCTACCACTATGCTAAATTGGTATTAGCATTGCAATTACAGTAAAACGAACAATGTTGTCCTTTTAGACGTCTAATAATATCCCACTATTCAATGCATCACATTGAAAGAATAGGCTTTCACCAAAGCATGTTGACAAAGCTAGTAACTACAGCAAAATACATTTACAATCCAAGTCAATTAACTTAAATATGTATTGTGATAATGTCCCACACAGCTAGTTGGTTACAACAATCTACAGTGATGTCACAGGGATTTCAGGCAGCAGGTAGTTGAAGGTTAAGTACCTAAATTCACTTGTTAATCCATTTGCTATGGCTACAACTGCCTCGTGGAACAACAAAGATTTATTTTCTGTTTGTTTAATATAGGAATGCATCTTTGTCTATCACACTTTGCTTCTGTAGATCTCCCATCTGACTTTATTGTGAGCTTGTGTTTTCAAAAAGTAAATTGAGCATGTTTTATGAGACTGAACAGTCTCATGGGGTATTGGACTCTCTTAAAACCCAGGTAGGTGCAGAATAGGTTTCTCAAAAATAAAGCAATCAGGAAGGCAGTACTATGCATGACTAAAAATGATATGTACACGTTGATTAATACCTACTTAACTTGTACTTGGGACAGGACTGCAAAGTACAGATGGGATATTCCTGATCATAATCAAACTTATATAAATGTGCACCAACATTAGTTATCAGTGTTCTCTATTCTCAATTTAAAAGAATAAACTGACAATAAAGAAGTCTTATAACATATTTTGCTTGTGTCTTTGGAAGGCCTTCAGTGTTTGTTTTATTATTTATCAACTAGTTACATTGTCATTTTGTAAATTAAGAAAATAAAATCCAAAGAATTAAACAATTATAATTGCAATGTAAATAGTTTGCACCCCATTTTTTTACTTTTAAATTAATCTTTATGGTGTGGTGTTACCAATTCTTAAAATAATACAAGGATTGGATGTTCATCAAAGGATTTTCAGGGCAATCGATTTGCAGCCAATCAGAGACGAGACTTCTGCTGCACACACCCATCATGCACTGAGGCAGACAGAGCGCATGCACAAAGGCACTGATACTACAGAGACCACTCAGTTAGCACGCAGGAGGTGAAGATATGGAGCTAATTTCCTGCCATAACTCCACAAACAAACTAAACAGGTTTTACTAATGCCTCATGATTCACTAACAAACACAATGTGGTTTGCAAATACAAAACACCATCTACAAACTAATGCATTTAGTTTTGCAAAGAAAAAACGTATCTATCAAATAAACACATACCATTTTTCTAATAAATCATGTTTCAGAGACAAATTCAGCATAGGTTTTACAAGTACACACATTTTTTTTACAACTACAACACTTCTTTTTACAAGTACAAATCTTGTTTTTACAACTACAACACTTTTTTTTACAGGTACAAAACTTTTTCTTCTCACGGCGGAATATTACTGCCAAAAGTCACGTGACTCACTCACGTGACTTTTGGCAGTAATATTCCGCCGTGGTTGTGCTCATACACACTCACACATGCTCACTCACACATGCTCCACGGCAGCAGGGGGCGCTACTGAGTCCATTGGTAAGGCGGGAGGTTGAGCAGAGCATGGAACAGCCCTTCCCAGCCTGATGACAGCGGTGTTTCTAGCGATCCAGCGATCTGAATTTAGCGATCACAACGAAAACAGCCAAGACACATATTGTGCCCAGAAAATGAATGTTCTTAGGGCTGTAAATATAATAAGCCTTTGTCTAAAATGGACAACATTGTAACTAAGGAGATTTAAACTATACAGCGATTCTGCACTCGGTCAATCAGCTGCTCTTCATTTTCTTTCCTGCTATATTCAATGAGTGATACAAATATTTTTTACCATACGTTCTGAATAAAACTGATACTGTTGGACTCGGTACTAGTTGACTGCTACCAGAAATAAAAGGAAGTACTTTACTGTGTACTTTGTGAGTAATCCTCTGTCAGAGTCCCCTCCATAGTACATAATGCATGTTTTTTGCTATCTTTGATGAATGATAAAAATAAAATGTTACCATTAGTTCTTAATGAAATTGATACGGTTTGACTTTGTATTAGTAAGCCTACTACTAACAATACATTGAAGTACTTTTACTGTGTATTTTTTGAGAAATACTCTGTCAAAGTCACCTGCTGAGAACAAAATCAAGCCACTTCTGCTAAGTTTGATGAGGGAATTCTTTTTTGTTGCCATTAGTTCTTCATGAGATTGATCCTGTTGGACTCAGTACTACTGAAACTACCCCCACAAGTACTATGAAGTACTTATTGTGTACTTTTCCAGTAATCCTCTGTCAATGTCCCCTCCTGAGTACAAGAATGCATGTTTTTCTTTTGATAAGCGTTAAAAAACATTTCTTCCTGAGACTGATATTGTTGGACAGAGTATTTTAAGAGGATGGTAGACATGATATCAGCAATACTTACAGTCAGTACTCCGGCAGCAGCATTTTCACACCTTGGAAAGTCTTTAGAGTCTGGCCTGGAATGGATAGCTGGTCACAAATATCCTTCAGCAAAGTAACACACTCTGTCACATGGTTGCCCTCTTATGATGCTGCTGTCTTTTAATATATAATTATTCCTCTGCCGCTAGTTCGTTCCTCGCAGATTCTTCAGTCTCATCAGCCTCATCCTTCCATCAGTCCCAGTTAACGCCTCCAGCACACTTCCAGTATCTGACTCCATATGATATTGTCCTGATGCTGTAAGCCCCATGATCACAAAATGACCCCTCTAAAGTCTGAGTGCCAAGGACCTCATATTATGTCTGTCATTAATGTTACATCACCCATTATAACAATTTTCTTTCCTTTTTTCTCTTCTCTTAACTGAATAGTCCTGTCTTTAAGTATAACCAAATGTAAAGTCCTTTTCCTGCACCATTTTAAGGCTTCATAACAGGCATGTTTACTGTATGTGTTTGGAGAAAAACACAATCAATGGCCCAGAATTGTACTTTATAAACTATGAATCTTGTGGTGCTTGAAGAAATACAGACGGGTTAAGCCGGCCAGGTTATATATATATATATATATGCCTTTTTTGGAGCCATTTTTTTCAATATTTATTAAAATGTCACTAGTTATTTAAACAAACCACTATCTGAGGATAATACAAGCAACCATAAAACACCCTTTATCTAGAGAGCCATTGAAGCCCATGAAGAATTTATCCTTCCACAAATCTTTTCAACTGCTGTATTAATAAAGTTGCCACGTGTTTTCAAATTCAAGTTAAGGAACTATCTGTGTAAAACATTACAAATATTCTTCATTTGCAGTATTTAAAAAATGTTCAGAAAGACTGCATCAATTATATGCTATATATATTATATATAAATATATATATATATATATAATATCAATATTGTTATTAACTTAACAAAAATGGGATAATTGCCATGGATGTGGTGTTTGATATAGTTTACGTTCAATTTTAACTATTTTAGGCAGAAAAACGTATATTGACGAAACTTTTTTTAACAATTTACTATAATTTAGAAAGGTTTTTGTGAGAAATCATTTCAAAAGTAAACTTATTTTTCATTTTATATTTCAATTTGAAATGTTTGCACACAACATTATTAATTTATACATTTTTATAAACATTTTAAATTATGAATCCATTAATTTTATTGTATTTCCTTGAGGCTGGGGAAGATATCCAGCATGTGGTTCAACATGTAATACAAGTAAGTATATGTACAACATGGAAAAGTAAATAAAATAAGTTTAATAGGAGGATGTGGATTTATTTTCTCTCACCTTGTAATTACACAATCAAACAATCTATAATTTAGCTCTGACCTTCACAAAAACATTTTGTTGAATTGGACACATTTTTCCAAGCTCTATTGACAGACATGCAATGACTGAGACTGATGGAAGAATTTGAGAGGAATGAACTAGGAGCAGAGAAATAATCATATTTAAAAGACAGCAGCCCCATAAGAGGCCAACAAGAGTCACAAGGGTGCGTCACTTTGCTGAAGGATATTTGTGACCAGCTATCCAGGCCAGACTCTAAAGACTTTCCAAGGGGTAAAAATGCTGCTGCTGGAGTACTGACTGGAAGTATTGCTGATATCATGTCAACCATCCTCTTAAAGTACTCTGTCCAACAATATCAGTCTCATAAGAAAGGTGTTTTAACGCTTATTCAAAATAGCAGAGAAACATGCATTCTTGTACTCAGGAGGGGACATTGACAGAGGATTACTGGAAAAGTACACAATAAGTACTTCATAGTACTTGTGGGGGTAGTTTCAGTAGTACTGAGTCCAACAGGATCAATCTCACGAAGAACTAATGGCAACAAAAAAGAATTCCCTCATCAAACTTAGCAGAAGTGGCTTGATTTTGTTCTCAGCAGGTGACTTTGACAGAGTATTTCTCAAAAAATACACAGTAAAAGTACTTCAATGTATTGTTAGTAGTAGGCTTACTAATACAAAGTCAAACCGTATCAATTTCATTAAGAACTAATGGTAACATTTTATTTTTATCATTCATCAAAGATAGCAAAAAACATGCATTATGTACTATGGAGGGGACTCTGACAGAGGATTACTCACAAAGTACACAGTAAAGTACTTCCTTTTATTTCTGGTAGCAGTCAACTAGTACCGAGTCCAACAGTATCAGTTTTATTCAGACCGTATGGTAAAAAATATTTGTATCACTCATTGAATATAGCAGGAAAGAAAATGAAGAGCAGCTGATTGACCGAGTGCAGAATCGCTGTATAGTTTAAATCTCCTTAGTTACAATGTTGTCCATTTTAGACAAAGGCTTATTATATTTACAGCCCTAAGAACATTCATTTTCTGGGCTCAATATGTGTCTTGGCTGTTTTCGTTGTGATCGCTAAATTCAGATCGCTGGATCGCTAGAAACACCGCTGTCATCAGGCTGGCAAGGGCTGTTCCATGCTCTGCTCAACCTCCCGCCTTCCCAATGGACTCAGTAGCGCCCCCTGCTGCCGTGGAGCATGTGTGAGTGAGCATGTGTGAGTGTGTATGAGCACAACCACGGCGGAATATTACTGCCAAAAGTCACGTGAGTGAGTCACGTGACCTTTGGCAGTAATATTCCGCCGTGAGAAGAAAAAGTTTTGTACCTGTAAAAAAAAGTGTTGTAGTTGTAAAAACAAGATTTGTACTTGTAAAAAGAAGTGTTGTAGTTGTAAAAAAAATGTGTGTACTTGTATAACCTATGCTGAATTTGTCTCTGAAACATGATTTATTAGAAAAATGGTATGTGTTTATTTGATAGATACGTTTTTTCTTTGCAAAACTAAATGCATTAGTTTGTAGATGGTGTTTTGTATTTGCAAACCACATTGTGTTTGTTAGTGAATCATGAGGCATTAGTAAAACCTGTTTAGTTTGTTTGTGGAGTTATGGCAGGAAATTAGCTCCTGCACGCTCCTGAAGAGCACTGCACGTGGCGCGCCCAGAGGAGAGGAATCAGCACTTTCAGAGGTAACGGTAAAAACTATTTATCAACGGATTCAAAACACTCAAGACTTAAAACATTGCAAACGTCAAAGTCCTAGCTATGGTATACATTTCGTTTAACGACCGAAAACAAAGTAATGTTAGCTAACGTTACCATAGCTAGGTAGCAGCTAGCTAGCTACGGTAGCAGCTAGCTACCATGCTTTGAAATTGAGCTGTTCTATGCCGTCATTATGCAGGGTGTTAATTTTTTATTTTTAATGGTGCTCGAGTGGCTGAGCTGATGTGCAGTGAATGTTTCAGAGTTACTTTTTCGCAATATTATTTAATAAATAGTTTAGCTAGCTAACTAGCATACATTGTCACTAACTCCTAATGTTAGCTCAATCCTTAGTTTTATAATCGATTTTTTTTGTGGGCATAATGTTACACACAATGCACATTATCCATATCTTTTAAATCCTATGTTAAGGCTATAATCAGAGGTGGGAGAAGTTCTCTGATCTTGTACTTGAATAAGACTAGAAGTACTCAGGTCTTATACTTAGAGTGGTATCAGAGTTCCCGTTAGAATATTTTTTTGCCGGTCAACATGTCCGTTAAAGTTTAAATCTTCCGGACAAAATGAGAAAAGTGCCGGTCAAAGGTCTTTGTTATTTATTGAGCTTTTAAACAAATTGATATGATTCGATATTAAACAAACTAATTCTAGTAGATTAACTACATTATTCAAAAGTGTACAGTAATTTATAACACGGGAATAATAAACGGAGCGCTCTCTCTCCCTCTCCTGACAGCCCGTCAGTATCATGCAGCTCGCGGATCCAGTAATTAGTGACCCGACAGTAAAACTAAACATATCTATAACTAGTTTAGGTAGTTTGAGAGGTAATTAAAATAGCTACGTGATATTCTAACCTGAAGTGTGTGTTTTGTTCCGCTCACCGCTGCAGATGATCATGCAGAGCTGCGTGTCGACTCGTCAGCAGCAGCTGATCTCTTGCTCCGAGTCAGATTAGACTTCACTCGCGTTTATGTCCATATCGATCAGATCTAGCTAGTTCTAGCTAATGATATGACTACCTGCTTATTAAAAGACACCTAAACAATAAGCGTCGCTATGCAACCGGGTGAGGCCGCAAAGTATAGCGCAGCATTATGCATTTGTTTACATGCCCACCGGAACCCCGAGGCATTACCAACAGATCAACGCACAATCAACCCATACCTCTTTCTCCACATTAAATGTTAGACATTAGAATTGACTATTCTTGTCTGTCACATACTATTCTTGTCTGTCACATAAGTGGCGCAACTGATGCGGTATTGTGCTAAAGCAGAGACGCGCACCATCTCCCCCGTCTTCATCACTGTGCCTATGTCAACCACCTCCCATCCCTTCAAGAAAGCATCTGCAGTCTCCGAAGCCTGATAAGGATGTGTGTGTACAAAACGCAACAAACTTTTACTGATATGTGCTGGGTCCAGGCTCAAGGGCATATGGCACTCTGAACTCTTTCCAGCACATGCCGGGGCCCTGCCTGCCAGTAGCTTTGCCGATATCTGTGTTGATAGGTAATAGATTAAGAGCGGTAAATCAGCTTAGAAACAGGAAGTGCTCAAACGTTTGTGTGAGGTTATCAAATTTAGCAGTGATTCCATGTCAGCCACAGCTTGTCACACATTTTTTTACTGATAGTGTATTTAACAAACTTAAACTAGCTTTATTAAATGTCAGGTCTTTGGCAGGAAAAACATTTTTAATCAATGATTTTATCACTGAGCACAATCTCGATTTTATGTTTTTAACGGAAACTTGGATTGAACAAAATAACAGTGCAGCTGTTCTTATCGAATCAACCCCTCCCAACTTTAGTTTTATGAGTCAGGAAAGAATGCATAAGAAAGGGGGTGGAGTTGCTATTTTGTTCAATGATTCCATTCAATGCAGGAAGACATCTTATGGGGACTTTGCTTCTTTTGAATATGTGGCCCTTCAGCTGAAATGCTCCTCTCGAGCTCTGTTCCTAAATATCTATAGACCACCCAAATACTGTGCAAGCTTTTTTGATGATTTTACTGAACTGCTGTCTATAGTGTGTATTGACTTTGACCGTTTAGTCATTGTTGGTGATTTTAACATCCATGTTGACAACCCCCAGGACAGAGGGGCTAAAGAACTGTTTTGTGTTCTTGATAACTATGGACTGACTCAGCATGTGGCGGAGCCCACGCACAATAAGGGGCACACTCTGGACTTAATTATCTCAAAGGGTCTGAATATCTCAAAGGTTGTGGTGACTGATGTTGCACTCTCTGATCATTCCTGTGTTTTCTTTGAGAGCTCTATTTCTGTTCACAAAAATGTTCAGAAAGAGGTAACCACAAAGCGATATTTAACTGAAAATACTAGGGAAATGTTTACTCATAATTTCTCATCCACACTTGCCCCTGCTAACATCTCAGTAAATGAGCTAGTAGATCATTTTAATTCAAAAATTAAAAATGTTATAGATACCATTGCTCCAACTAAGGTAAAGGAAGTGATTAGCAAGAAAATATCTCCATGGAGAAAGGCCATGACCGTGAGAACAGAAAAAAGAGAGTGTCGAAAAGCTGAACGTAGGTGGCGAAAAACAAATCTCCAGGTTCACTTTGAAATCTATAAAGAGAGACTTGGCCTTTATAATTTGGAATTGAAAAACGCACGACAGTCTTTCTTCTCTGACATCATTACCAAAAACAAAAACAACGCACGTGCCTTGTTTGCTACCGTCGACAGACTAACTAACCCCCCAGTGTCAGTAGCCTCTGAATTTCTATCCACCAGGGCGTGCAATGATTTTGCCTCCTTCTTCACTGACAAAATTCAGAAAATTAGACAAGCAGTCAGTGCCTCTACATCAGGTACAGCAAATGTTTTGTCCCTATGTCCACCTAATATCAATTCAAACACCATGACACAATTCCATCAGATTAATGGTAAAAACTTAGAGGACATTATTCAACTTCTGAAATCCTCCTCCTGCTGCCTTGATATTATTCCAACAGGATTTTTCAAAGATGTTTTTCCTTGCATGGCCTCAGATCTACTTCATATAGTAAACACATCTCTTCACTCAGGTATTTTTCCAGAGGCCCTGAAAACTGCAGTCATTAAACCGCTCTTAAAAAAGAATAATCTAGATGCCTCAGTAATGAACAATTACAGGCCAATATCAAACCTGCCATTTCTAGGTAAAATCATTGAAAAAGTAGTATTTCAACAGTTGAGTAACTTCTTGCATTTAAATAACTGTTTGGATGTGTTCCAGTCAGGATTTCGTCCAAACCACAGCACTGAGACTGCTCTTGTAAAGGTCTTCAATGACATCCACTTAAACACAGACAGTGGCAGAACTTCAGTGTTAGTATTATTAGATCTCAGTGCTGCATTTGACACTGTTGACCACAACATATTACTAGACCGACTAGAAAACTGGGTGGGACTTTCGGCAACAGTTCTAAATTGGTTTGAGTCCTACTTAAAGGACAGAAAAAACTTTATTTCTATAGGTAAATACACATCTGAGTTGACAAATATGACATGTGGGGTACCTCAAGGCTCCATCTTGGGGCCTCTTCTCTTTAACATCTACATGCTACCACTGGCTCAGATAATGAAAAACAACAAAATAAGTTACCATAGCTATGCGGATGACACACAAATTTACGTAACAATTTCACCAGGAGATTATGCTCCAATTCAAACACTGAGTAAGTGCATTGAACAAATCAATGACTGGATGTGTCAGAACTTTCTCCAATTAAACAAAGATAAAACTGAGGTAATGGTTTTTGGAGCCAAGGCAGAACGTATAAAAGTTAGCGCTGAGCTTCAGTCTGCAATGTTCAAAACAACAGATAAAGCCAGAAATCTAGGTGTAGTCATGGACTCTGACCTGAGTTTCAACAGTCACATTAAAACAGTTACTAAATCAGCCTACTATCACCTAAAGAACATATCTAGGATTAAAGGACTAATGTCACAGCAGGATTTGGAAAAACTTGTCCATGCTTTTATCTTCAGTAGACTCGACTACTGCAATGGTGTCTTTACAGGCCTCACTAAAAAATCTATTAGAAAGCTGCAGCTAATTCAGAACGCCGCTGCTCGAGTCCTCACTAACACTAAGAAAGTGGATCACATCACTCCTGTTCTGAAGTCTTTACACTGGCTTCCTGTGTGTCAAAGAATAGATTTCAAAAATATTGTTGCTGGTTTATAAAGCTTTGAATGGTTTAGGCCCAAAATACATGTCTGACCTACTGCTAAATTATGAACCATCCAGAACCCTCAGGTCTTCAGGGACTGGTCAGCTTTCTGTCCCCAGAGTCAGAACTAAACATGGTAAAGCAGCATTCAGTTATTATGCTCCGAATATCTGGAACAAACTCCCAGAAACCTGCAGGTCCGCTGCAACTCTTACTACTTTTAAATCCAGGCTGAAGACTTTTCTTTTTGCCGCTGCTTTTAATTGAACTATTCACATCTTAAACTGCACTGTAACTTTTAACTTTTATCCATGTATTTTTTCTTTTAATGTTTATTTTATTATCTTTCCTTTTTAATGACTGATTTTAAATGCCATTTTTAAAATGTCTTCCATTTTTGTAAAGCACTTTGAATTACCTTGTGTTGAAAGGTGCTATATAAATAAACTTGCCTTGCCTTGCCTTGCCTTGCCTTGCCTAAAGGGAAATTATTTTTGACCGGACATTTTGACCGGAGAGATTTAGATTTGCCGGTCTTCAGCATATTTTACCGGTCATAGTCCGGTAATTACCGGCTAACGGGAACTCTGAGTGGTATTACTGTACTTAAAGCTGCTGCTGTGTTATTTAAGTTATTTTTGCTTAAGCATGTGCAAACTTGTGTCTCTTTTTTTCCCTCAGCTGTTACTGTAGCTGCAGTACCAGTAATTGCAACCTACCAAGAATAAACAGCAGCCAGAGATCCTCAAGTAAGATTTCTTGCCATATTACAAGTGTTATCAATTCTCAATGTCCTATATGGTATTGCTATGCAAACAGTGAAAGGATATGGAAATCATCAAGAGGTGGCTAAAATATGTTTTTCTGCTGACCCTGTCCAGAGTAGTACATTGCTTTGCTTCCAGGTGGTTGCTCCTGTCTGCATCTCCAAGCTCGGGGCATCAGTGGCGGACTGGCCATCGGGACGTTCGGGACGAATCCCGATGGGCCGGTCCGGCCACTCGGCCCACTTCGGTACCGGCAGGGGCGGACTGACCATCTGTAGAATCACCGAACGGCCGGGTCGGTTTGCTGTTTTTAAACAGCATCATTGAAGTTAAGCTGACAGGCGACAGAGGTCCGCCCCTGCCAGCCATCATCTACTCTAGGTAATACACTGACTATGGATAAGTACCTTTATAAAACCCCACTTTAAACACCCAAACTATCCCTTTATGATGTGACATTTTCTACACTTGTTAACATTAGGAAACACTTAAGAAAGAAAAGAAAGCTGCAGGAGCTGATCATTCCTAAAATACAATTGGCCATGTGATCACCAGTAAAAAAACAAAACAATCTGCACTAAATATTTTTTGGATTTATAAATGTTTTGTGACTTTTTCCTGTTGTGTACCTTAAGGGAGTTCTCCCCTGACAGCTGGACACTACATGATAGCAGAGGACCAGACCATTGTCAGTGGCAGTGTCCTGAATGTTGTCGACGCCCTGATACTGATGTTTGCAGCATATTACTGCCTCAACATCAGTTATCGCTCAGAACTGGGAGCTACCCTGGAGTTCTTGCAGAGGTAAGACTTGAATTGTAATTATTAAGTAATTCCATCTTAAACCACAGAGTAGAGGATTGTGCACATTTCTGAGACACGATAAGTGCTCCTGACAATACAAGATAATCGAGATAAAAAGATTATTGTGCTGCATTCTGTTTCGCATTATGCTCTCGTTTTGTCTTGGGTTGTAAATTCAGCGTACCCCTTTCCTTTGCAGTGGTGTGCTTTGGCTCCTCCCTAAAAGCCCAAACTCACTCTTAGCCAATCGGTGGTATGTTTACTTCAGCTCAATGAAAATGACGGAAAGAGGGCCCTTTGTCGACAACAAAAGAAAACCTGGTATTATTGCAGTGAACAAACACATTAAAACTTCTTTCGGTTAACTACGATGCTTTTACACTGCTCACTCTGCTACTGACACGCACCTCATCTGCCCCAGTTACACACAAACCTCTCAAGATGGCACTCGTAGCTACCCACATTCAAATGATCTTCAAGTGACCGCTTGCTCCTGTTTACAGACCTGCTGCGATACTGTCCAGTGTGATAGTGATGCCAAGTGACGACTTTATATAACAAAATCTATTCAAACCAATGCTTTAAATGTACAGATATGATCATAACAGTTAATGAAAAGTACATTTAAGAGTAGCATTGCCCTTTGACTTCAAGCTGTATAACTGTAAAGACAATTAATGGCTGTATCATCCACAGAATGTGTAATTAAACACTAAATGTAAGTGTACTTCTGTCTTAACAGGTGCCTATTCAAGATCAATCCGGACAATGGGACTAGAGTGGAGAGGAAGGAATACAAACAAAAACAGCACTCGATAAAGATAAAGGTGCATTCATTAATTACAAACGTCGCTGACTTTGAATGGAGAGAGTTGAAACACACACACAGTCATGTACACACGCACGCACATAACTGGTAGATTTCTTTAGTGTTTATAATTGTTATCTTTTGAACAAAATGTTGGCTATTGTTAAATGTTGAAATGTTTCATTGCCGGTCTATTCTGCTTTATTATTACTTAAAATATATTTTATTTATTGTTTTTATTTTTGTGATGTATATTATTTTCAATAATATATTGTATATATATATATATTTGTGATTTTTTTTTTCTACAAAAGATCGGACAGTTAATGTAAACTTGGGCTTTTGGAAAGTAAAATGACATGTTTACTTTGTGTTTTACATGTAAATGGTCTTAGATTTCATGAAGTTTGCTGACGACACGACTGTCATCGGCCTGATCACCGACGGCGTACAGAGAGGAGGTCGAAAACCTGACATCTTGGTGCCAGGATAATAACCTCCATCTCAACGTCAGCAAAACAAAGGAGCTGATTGTGGACTACAGGAAGCAGCAGAGAGGGACACGCCCCCATCGCCATCAATGGGACTACGGTGGAGAGAGTCAGCAGCTTCAGGTTCCTAGGGGTCCACATCACTGAGGACCTGACATGGACTCTTCACTGAGGACCTGACTCATCACTGAGGACCTGACATGGACTCATCACACTAACACCATCACCAAAACAGCGGCTCTTTAAAAACAAAATTGTATTAGTCAATTTATTGAACATGTTAGAAACAAAACAAAAATAATATTTATAACAAAGATGGGCAAAATTAAAAAACGTTCAAGGTATAAAAAAAAATGTATTCTCAAAGGTTCTATCATGTTCAAAAGGGGCAAGAAGAAGCTTAAAAACGTTTCTGGTCCTACCCCCCCCCCCCCCCCCCCCCAGTGTACATTGTTCATGAAAATACAAGTTTAGGTCATCGTCATCAGCATCCGTGATATTGGATTCATTGTTATGTACAAAACAACCAAAAAGAAATAACTTTTACAACGACAAGAAATAGCAAGCATCACTTCACAGGTCCTGCTCAGAACCATTCAGGATTTGGTTTCTAAATAAGAGTTTTAGTTTAGATAAAGTTGCACAGTATTTCAGCTCATCATTACAGTTATTCCACAGATGAACACCTTCTGTTGTGATGCAATGACGTTTGGAATTTGTTCGTATGGGTGGTTTTAAAAAAAATACTTACTTGTAAATGGTCTTAGATACACGGTACTTTTTTGTAATAATAAAAGTAATTTTATGTATTTTAGCTTTTTTTTATCATTTTTTAAAGATAATTATTCAGTTTTCTAGAGGTTTATGACTCTATTCTAACAAATAATATATGTTAAAATAAAAAGATTTCATGTAAAATTACAGTAATAGAGGCTACTTGTGGTAAGGTAAGTAACTTTTTTTTTACATGTTATCTCCGTATTTTATTTTACAGTTTTTTTACAATTTTTTTTTTTACAGTGTATAGTTGTAGTACCACTGAATGGAGCAAGTTTCATGTATGTGACCCTTTTATTTTGTAAGATAGCAAGGGGGGGCATATTGTGATAACCAGGCCTGTCATAAAATGCACCCCACCCAAAAAAATGTTTCCATGAATCCCACCCTCAAGCATTTTTCAGGGTATAGTTGTAGGACTACAGTAGTACCAATAAATGGAGCAAGTTTCATGAATGTGACACTTTTATTATGTAAGATAGCAAGGGGTGCATAACGTGGCAAAAATATGTTGACAAAGACTATGTAACATTTGTAAACATATATTTTGATTATCATATGACAAATATGTAAAATTAAACAATACATTTTAAAGCACGTGTATACAGACAGGACGTAACAATAATACAAAATAAAAAGATTAAAAAAAACAAAAACTGAAAAGGAAGTGACGAATGAATTTCGACACCACTACCATAAAATACGAAGCGAAAAGTTTAACCACAAGAATCAAGACTATATGAGCTACCACTAAACAACTCACAGTCTGAAAATTACCATTAATAAAAACCCTGAACGTTTACTTTTTGTTTTAAACATCGTTTTAAGGTGTAAACGTGTCATTTAGAAATGCGCGTTCCCGTGACAAGGGGGGCATTTCATGATGGGGGTGCATCATTTGACACACCTGTCCGGAGTGCATACAATTATAGGCTAATTAATCACGGGTGGGCAGTGGCATGCGAGTGTACAGCAAGACTGTGTTTCATCGTTGTAATGAACTCGATGGTATATAGGCTGGTCCGTAGTGACTACAACTAGCTGTCTTAGTTGTTGGAGAGAAAGGGTAGAGAAAAAAAAGTCTATGCGCTCCCGATTGGGGGGGCATAGCGGCACTAGAATAGAGTAGTGGTTGTCGCAAGGGGATAAGCTAGTTATCGCTCTTGGACGGTCATCAGGCACCGATCTAGGACTTATATACAAGGGTGGAAGCGCGAGTCAGGGCGCCCCACTGGAGATAATTCCCTTCCCCCTCTGAAACCTCTTAATTCGGACTAAATTGAGCTGGATAAGCTTTGCTGGCGTTTATTACGAGTTCATGTTTGTTTGTCTGATTGTTTGTATAAGGGGTCTATATTGGTTGGTGTAACCGCCGTCTTGTGTATGTTTTGTAACAACTAATAATGAATAATAATAATAAAATTAAAATAAACTTTAGTTAACTCACCAAAAGTAAATTACTTGAGACAAATAAATAATATAAAGATGTAAAGCAAAATTCTGGTAGTATTAATGTGCTGCACAATGAAAATAAATAGAGTGTTTGTATGTCCTGCATCTGAGTGTGCAGAGGAAAATGTAAACAAGAAGCACACTGTTCAGAGTGTGTGCTGTAGGTGTAAGAAGAGAAGAAGATTATATTGCTTTAAGAATACCGTCACAACCGGTAACCAGCAATACATTCTTAAATTGTATTGCTGGTATGTTAAGATATGTTTGTGACCTTTTATAAACCCTATGCCCCGTCCTGCACCCGAGACCCTCAGAGGCATCACTGCTGGTCGTAAGACCTACCTGAGGAGGTCAGGGTTGCAAAATCTGTTTGCTCTTTTAGGTCAATGTTGTATTATTTGTTTAATTTATTCTTAAATCTATGTATTGTATGGTAATAATGAAAAATACGTAATGTATTGAACAAATTCCGAAACAAAGCTGATAAGACAGAACTAGACTCAGACATAATACGAATTATTGTAGAAACATCCTCTCCTATCACGGGGGGGACACCTGGATGAGCCACTAGGAATACGCAGTTGCACTGCTTTCAACATTGATAGCAGAAGGAATACCGGCAGATGAGCCTCCGTTTCACTGGGGGGATCAACTACAGTGCTCACTGAATGAGCCACACAAAAGCAGAGCAATTGGGGGGTTGAAATATGGCGCTCTGATGAAGAAGAGTTTGAGCCAATCAGCACCTCAGTGCTAATCTACAGTATCAGGATGCCTTTACACACCAGACACTCGGTGTCATAAAGGGAGGAGGAGAACGAGTCAGGAAGACTGACGGACATGTTCTTCCAGCTCTCGTACAAAGATGAACTTTGAATTGAATGACCAGATGTTTACAGATGTACAATTAATGATTGTTTTTTGATATTTCCAATGACCAAACATGTGTTAAATAGTGGTGATTAATATATTTTTGTCAGATCAGATTACACTTTCGCACTAAACTAAATTAATTAATTAATATTCTCAGATTATAAATTATTGAATAATAAGGTATTTCTACTATTATCACAGATAATGTTAATATCCTTAATCATCCAGCAATCAGGCTTAACAACACTACACTTTAATGTATTATCCATGCACAGACAGACCTAAAATTATGTTTCTAGTACTGGATTAATTTCAGTTTTGGCCCAAAACAAATATTCATAATAATTAATATAACAATTATGTAGCACTATGTGTGTGTGTTTTTCTCCCTCCATCCAGGTTATTGGCAGAGGATAATTCCTCCCTTTTATGATGGACAGCAACACTGTGCCGAAGAATGTATCTACAAATTGGAATAACTGGGTAATAAGGTGAAGATTTGAGTAAGCCCTCAATCTTTGAGCTGTACTACGCTGTGGTCCCCTGATCATTGCCCGCTGACTCTTTGCAGTAAGTGGTCCATAGCACTCATCTTAACTTGTTAAGAGGAGATGGCTCTAACCGCACAACCAATGTGTCCTTCAAGGAGGACAATCAATGAGACCTTGCGGGATGTTGGGAGATGCTGATGGAGGGGGAGGAAAGAAAAAAAGAATGGAGTTCACAAATGAGCCTAAAGGCTGTGGCTGCTGGAGAGCTAAGGGATCAATGAGTGATCATCAGCCTTTAGTGATCATCAACGTCACAAACACCCTCCCTCCCACCATGCTTGAATATACGGTAAAATGTAAATCAGTCTTAAAAAGTGATTTTATTCTGTAATGAGTGAAGAATAATGACATCCATCTTATAATGTCAGAATCCTCCTGTTTTTATTGTTTTTAATTATATGTTTAAACTGCTGCCGTGCTGTTTCAGCACTGCATTTCCCATAGGTCACCAATCAGTCAAACAGTGCTAACAGTCATTTGTCTTTCAATCTAATTTAGTGTTGAAGTTGAGTTTCTCGAGGTGGACGTGTTCTGACAAACCTTTTTTCCTCCTGATAAATCACTTTTCCTGCACCTGGAAGTCTTTTTTTAATCGATGAAAGAGCAAACATCAAATGTGCTTTATGTTTGTTGGTCTATAAGTGTCGAAAAACATTTAGAACATGGAAAGATATGTAAATGTCAATTCAGTTATCTGCCTTATTTTAAATATATTTCCTTATTTATATTCTACTTCTTACTGCAGCCATTCATTTCTCATAACTTCCCATGGTGTAAATATACATTCTACATACATAATTCACTTATCTATGGCATCAGCTCAACCTCCCTCAATAGACTCCAACTGGTCCAAAATGCAGCAGCCAGACTCCTCACACACACCAGATCATGGCACCACATCACCCCAGTCCTCAAAGAACTTCACTGGCTTCCCTTCTCCCACCGCATCAACTACAAAATACTGGCTATCAAAGAACAAGCAACAAGTCCATACTGTCAAGTGTTTCCTGTCCTCTTGGCTGAGAGGATACATTGTTCTTCCTCTCTCTGTTTCATGGAAATTGTCCAGACAGAGTCATCTTAAAGTGCTGCAAAAGATGATGAGCCCAACTGTTTAATTTACACTAATGTAGGCTTTTTAGCGGTTTCTATTTTTATATAGTGAATTCATTGTTGATTTTATATTTACTTCTGAAAACAGCTACATATTCAGTTTTTCCCGCTTTTTTTATTTATTATTTATCTAACATGACTTTATGTATTGCATTTAAATTTGACCTACTTGCACTATGATGTTCAACAAAAATATAAATACAATTTGCAACAAATTCAGCTATTCATAGATTTACAAAAACAGAAAGAAGATAGATTTAACCAAGAGGAAGAGGGAAAGCAGTGATTAAATAAAGTTCTTGTGGATTTTTAGTCGCTCATTTCCACCTTTCCATGCCAGGCTCAGTGAAACCCTTAATGTTTCAAGCTCTTCAAAAATCCTGAATCCTCCTATATATTTATACGCAATACAGTATCCCCATTGCATGCTCCAAGAGCTCCAAGAAATAACCCCAAACAGTCCTTCCCCTACTTCTGTGGAGTGATTTGGCCCGCTGAGTGGATCCCTGTGGTCTCCTAGCCTTTGAGCCTCTGATGAAAAGAAACATGAGCAGCTGTGCCAAACACATTGCAGACCAAAGACACACACATACTGTACAGTATATGGGGCATTCTACCGAATTAGTACAAAGTGCGGTCCCACGACAAGAAAAACTATTTAACAAAACAATTAAGTATTCAGACATAGATATTTACTAAGAATATGTTATGGTCTATTTAAACACAAGGCATTACATTAGATAGTGATAAGCTTAATATATACAAACACATCATTTATAGGGTACTTTCTATTGGGAAGTAGCTGTCCCCAACCCTGACATCTAAATTTCAATTTCTGTAAATAACACTTAAAACACTTTTTAAAATGTTGTTCAATGGTGTATTTAAAAGATCTTTATGATTACATTCAAACAGAAGTTGGAATATTTAGATTTATTGTGGGTATCATTTTTTAATAAAAAAACTATATATATTCAAATCTGTATCAGATCCGTTGCAGCCCCGTTTTTAGAGATTCGGGTATGGAGGAAAATAGAGAGGGTTGTGTTTTCTGACACTTGGTGAGTTCCCTGACACACCGGGGACACATATTCATGTATAAAAGACGTACAAAGTGCATTTTGCATGATAGGTCCCCTTTAAGCCCTATTGGTACAGTAATGAAAGCTGCTGTTCAAACCTCGTCAAAACTCAAATGTTGGGAAAAGCACTTACATGGTCAGGGAACATGGTGCTCATATTTGATCATTATCTTTAATACCAAGCAGATCAAATGTACATTATTCACAGAAAAATTGTGCCTAATAGGTTTCAGGGCTTTATCTATACATTTCCAGGTGCACCTTAACAAAAGGATGAACATAGCTTAACAAAAACACAGACAGAGAGAACTACAAAACATCAAAAACTTTTCTTCCCAAAGACTCGTAGTCGTACTCGGTAGTCGTCACATCTATGACTCACCCTTGTAATAAGCAAATCATTTGCCCTGGATGCAGCACAATTGTTCACACTGAGAAGCAACATTCCCTATTTATAGTCAAGTCCATCATTCCTTTGATGCCCCATGTTCACTTCACACATTGAACATTTGAACAAGCTCTTTTCTCTCAGGGGAAAAAATTACATGTGGCTGGATAAAACCAATTTGATACAGTGACTGTGTGGTCCCCAAACTGTCTGTAATCCCCTTTTCCTTTTGCTACACAGTCACTCTCTCTCTGCAGTATTGAGTTCAAATGATTGACATCATAATAGGCTCAGCTAAATTATGATAGAGGTCAAATTAGAATTTAATCATCTCCCTTTTACCCCCTCTCCCCTGAGGGCAAAATGAATAAACATGATTTTGTACGAGACTGATGGGCTGGTTATGCAAAAACTCTGATAACTCTCTCAATTTTTCTCTTTTGTTACAGCTTCAAAGAGTGAATGAGAGAGAAAGAAGGGAGGTAGTAATAAGGAAGGCAGAGATATGTAGATGACGTTAGCTGGAGAGAGATACTGCAGTCGTTCAGCACTTCTGTTTCACATCAATACTTGGTATGGGATTTTGTCCGTCATGATTTCCAATGAAGTCCAACAATTTTATCAGGACATTCTGGCTGTTAATCGTGGGTAAAATGTCCTCTTCTAAACAAGTTTTACCTTAACGTGACCTAAGAATATATATTTACCATGTTATTAAAAGTAACATTAAGCCATTATGTTTTTTATAGTATTGCTGTGAGCATCAAGTAGTGCCTTGCTTTGCCTTTACCTCTGTTTCAATAGTCTCAGCCCGATAAAACATGTCATAGTGTTTCTAAAAATCTTTCGAATGTTGCTTTATTGGGATACATCTCCATGTTATCACTTCTGTAATCAACCATCTTAGCATGTGCTGCACATATTCTCAATAGTGTTTGCTGTACTCTGTAAAGTTGCTTTAACTGTGCTAACTGTATATTGGATAATGCAGCCCCAGAGTTATTTAAAAACTCAAGCTAAAACAGAAGTATGTCCATCTTTTAGGTAAAATTAAGAGAATCAAATACAGTTAATGGAAAGTCCAAATGTTTAGTTTTTTTCACTTAAGGCTTAAAAGAGAATACTACCGTTTTATTGACTTTAATTTAATGTAATGTTAAAGCTCCCATGTCATGCTTTTCCGGTTATTACCCGTCCCCTTGTGTGTTATGAAGGTTTTTATGCATGTAAACGGTGTGCAGAGTCAAAACCCTCAAAGTACACCCTGTAGCGAGTAAAACTCTAACACAGAAAATACCTCCCCAAAACGCCTCGTTGGAGATACGTCACTGCCCATTTGATTCTTCCGGGTACCGCCTGATGTCATGCGGTACCCGGAACGAAATGGACCAATCCCGAAGAGCTATGGCCACACCAGCAGCGGCGTGTTCCTCCAGAGGTTCGAAGAACCGGCATTTCACAGACGAAAGCTTCCAAAACATTGCCCAGTTTGAGGCGGGATATGCACAGCTTGTTTGGACCGTTTGGAGCAGGGGAAGATTCGGGTACACAACCTGTGAGTTTGCATTGTTATTTGTGTATTTATCAAACAAGGTAGCTACCACGACTGTTTAAATGTGTAAACATGTTTCGGACTGCTAAGCCAGTGCTAACTGTGCTAACTAAGTTGCTAGAGTTTAAATATATCAACTACAATGTCAGCAGATGGCCTTACATGTTTGTCATGGCAGGAGAATGTCTGCAGTCACACACACGGAATACTCATACAGTATACTCCGGGTGATTTACCGTACATTGTGACAGTACATGTATAGCTAACGAGGCTAGCTATGCATGTATAGCTAACAAGGCTAGCTATACATGCTAGCGGGAAACATTGTATGACCGAACGTAGCAGACTACCCGTAGAATAATGCAATTATAAACACGTTATTGCTAGCCTAATATGAACCACTAACTTTTGTTCATAGTAGTTTTATTACACTCCGTTCCTCCAAGCTAACGTTCATATCGTGTTAGCTACCAAGGTAAACAAAGCTAGGTTAGCATATTAGCAGGCAAGCTGTTCATTAGATATATCCACACTCCTACCACAACTACTACTAACGAATCTAAAACAACTAAGTTTCTCTAATATTTTGTGATTTGCATTTTATTTCGTCCAGACAGATCCTGCCGGACAATACATGACTGGACGACCACACTGAGGCATCGTCTCAAAAAGCCCCGGCTGCTATAGGCAAGATGCCGACAACGGGGAGTAATTGACGATATACCGTATATATGTATATTTACGTTCATTTTGTACATTTCTAAAAATAAAGTTTAATGGAAATACTTAGTAGGCCTATCCTTTCTTCCCTGAATTATTTGCACCTATAACATATCATTCATATATAGCAAACCATGATTTGATTTCTCATCAAACAGTAGTAGTTTATAACGGGTAAAAATAACTTACTCTTTGTTATGACCGGCTCGTAGGCCACAACGGAAAGACAAGGAGACATACACGAGTTTACAAAACCACGGCACATTTATTGTGGTAAATGCAGAGATAGGTGGTTGAGAGGATCGCAGAGTTCGTCTTCCTGCAGCCGCTTTGGAGAGAGACAGGGGCCGCCGTGTGACTCCGGGCAGCTGGGCTTAATAGCACCTCGGCTCCGGAGGTGTCCGTGATCGCGCTGATTAGCCTCTTCAGCTCCACCCCATCGTAAGACAAAGGCCCTGGGGCCGTCACACTCTTCTATAACAACAGTTAAAAATATATATGTATATAAAATATACGGCTGTACCGACGCCATGATAAGACTGATGTTCCGCTGAGAGCAGCCGGGAAAAGCACTGTTAGACATGGGCGCAGCCTCTCTGGTGGTTGACTAATCAGAACAGAGTGGCCGAGCTGACCAATCGGAGCACACTAGGCTCACAGGGAGGGGGGGGGCAAGAGCTCCAACGAGTCGTTTAGTGGAGAGAGTGAATACTGCTGAATACACATGTTTGACAGAGATGCTGTATGCGAAACCAATGTGAGTTTGGAAAATTGCACAGTATAAATCTATTTTAGTATACCTCAACAATGTAATTATGATCAGTGGAAATGGCCATGACATGGGCCCTTTAACATTCCTTACATAATTATTTTTCAATGTCTAAATTATTAATGGGTAATAATATGGCCTCTCAGTCTCATTATGTATAAATAATATTGAAATATTTAGATTTATTAAGAAAATGACTTTAAATAGTCTTTGAGTGCAAAGTAAACCTATTCCTGTTCATGCACTAAAGTTATGTGTGAAGTAAACAATCTTATTCTAACATTTACTTTTTCAAAAATAATATTAACAAAGGACACACTTAGTACCAGAACTTGTTGTAGATGCAGAGTCTCTACAGCTGTACAAAGCTTGAGATTTCATGTGCAAAATCAACACCAGGCAAACACATAACAATCTCAGTCTGATAATAACAGTCCTCTCCCCCCATTCTCCCCCCACCAGACTGCTGGATGCAATAAGGATTATGGAGCAGAGGACATACTTGTTTTGTTGTCGAGGCTCATCTACTTTGGAGGATGAGTATTTGTCTGCAGTGTCGTCCGATCCACTTAGAGGTAGGAAACAAATACCGGCAATATATTTAATACCCCCTGAGATCATGTCACAGCAGGCCTGAGGCGCCCAATCGTTCAAAGGGGCTCAGAGGCAGCACAGGAAAAATAAATAAATAATTCAATATCAAAAAGGAGTGCAGCATTATGCTTTAGTGGGCAATAAAACATGTGGCGTGTCGGGGATGGCGGCTGCTGCACACAGAAAGAAGAAACCCATAATGCTCTGTGTGTGGTTTGGTAGGAGAACACCAGGAGCCAAAGAAGAGGGAGGTATACATTTTCACGGCAAATGAACTCCTCATTTTGCCTTGCTGCTGAGTGCACAAAAAGCCACTGAGACAATAATATCTGGGCTCCACCTCAGACCCTTGGAATTGGGGTGGTGATGTCCTCTTAATGGCTGCAGCCTCTGAAGGACAGGGGCCTGTATTGAGGCCATGTACTACAAAACCCTGTTTAAGTCCTTTTGGATTTAATGTTTTAATTGATATAAATGAATTATATATGAATTATTGAGAATAATAAGGGGTTTCAAAGATGACAAAGAAGCTAAAGCTTTAGTTATCATACAACATATTACAATATGTATGTCAGAATGTGCAATAACATTGTTAGCATTGAACCATGGGATATGAAATCAATGGGGTTACGTTAATTACAACTAAGAGATGATTGTATTCACAAGCAGGGAAACTTGGACAGCTGGGAAGGACCTACATTGTGTATACCTCGAAATGTGCATTACCTGCAAATACATTCCCTCATTAGTGCAGAAGCAATGCAATGTAATAGGCTTGTTAAGCCCATCAGGAAGCCTCCAGATGGTTGTTTGATTAAAAAAAGATCCAATCAGAACTGCTGTAAGGTCCACTGGTGTGATGCTCCAAGTTTACAAACTGCATGATATGAAACCGCTTTCATGTGAGAAGCAGAGAGAATGAAAATACTTCCAATTATAAAACACAAACTGCTTGCACTACCGAAAGGGAACGTATCAGCTTGACCCCAGTGGAGATAAGCCTATTTATAGATGGAGGACTCAAGGTGAAGGAGAGGCCTGGTAACACAATTGAATAGTGAAAATAATGTCTGACAACAACACCTTGGCTTTTGCTTATTGATGGAAAAGTAGATTTAGGCTATATTTAAGCTCAAACACAGTTAGGATGAGACGTCACAAACCTAAATGCAATCAATGACAGGTTTTCCCAACTGCTATACTGTAAGACAAATGCTAGAAGGCACTTGACAGCTATACTAACCAACAGAGTCTCTTGTAAATCTGTCCACATATACTTCAGAAAGACAGCAAACCCCAATTGGCCCCTTCATTTTGACTAACAGTGGAAAAGGGTGCTAGCTAAATGACTAAAATGTAAATCTTCTAAATGTACTGCTCTACTGATGATCAATCGGGTTCTGACTTTGTATTCACTAGGCTGAATGAAGCAGTTTGACCTCAGCTGAGATTAACCTATTTATAGATAAAGCAATATAAACACTTGAAGATGAAGCTTAGCAACAGGCGATCCAACCAACGTTTCAGTTGCTAAGGCTTTACAATCAACTGATACAGCTCACATGAGGGATGAATCCAACGAGGATTAGTGACCCGTATACACAAGACATCAACTAAAATAGGCAGTGACCATTTAAATTGTGTAATGACAAACAGGTCCCAGTAAACATCGAGAGGATCAATGAACAGTTATCGTGGCAGCAGTGGCAATAATAGATGTAACAGTAGTAGCAGCAAAAGCAAAAGTAATAGTAGCAGTATTGGTTTATACTGCAAATCAACCAAGTACCAATTTACATTTTAAGCAGTAAATATGTGTTAGAAATGTCAGGTGGGCCAGCACTTTGTTCCAGTTTTTAAAAAAATTTAACTTTTATGGATTTACACTAAATTTCGTACAGATTCAGGTTGATAAAGCTAAATAATATTGTTGTTAAATTGTCTGTTTATCCTATACTATCATTTTCATATGTCCAATACTTTAATGAGCAAATGTTAGCATGCTAATACTCCACCATAAAATGGTGTACATGGAAATGGGAGCAAGTCTGCAGCACTGAAAAACTGTCAAAGAGTTAACGTGATGAGTTTTTGGACTTCATCAGGGGAACGAGGAAACAAAGACAGGAGGGAGTAAACATAATTGTCAACCTCCTTCTTAAACTGTGAGGAAATATTTAGGAGGGATAAGGCTGAAGCTGGATTAAGTTGGTAGGCCATCATTCATTTATCAGCTCTCTAATGCGCAAATGGTCATTGATCCATCCATTATCTGCGCATCCTAACTGTTGCAGTAGTGGACAAAGCCCATATCTCTCCCTCACTCATTGTATGGCCTGAATATAAACATCAGTCCAAAAAGTGAACTATTAGAAAATACAGCTATGAACATCACAACCGAATAGTCTTATTGTGCATTTTCTTTTTGTCAAACTTCATAAAACACTAAGACTAATTGCCTACTACATTAAAGTACAAAAAAAGTGTAACTATAATATATATGATATAATAGCTAATAATAGGTAAATCTGACACGGAAACATTTGACCAGTTTCAATGGCATGAAGGCAAGTTTATTTATATAGCACCTTTCAGCACACGGCAACCCAAAGTGCTTTACAAAATAAAATAAAATATATTTTGAATACAGTAGAAGCACATTATAAAATGGCATTTAAAAAACAGGCATTTAAAAAGCAAAGATAATAAAATAAACACAACAGGTATAAAGTACATGAATAAAAGCCATACTGCAGTGTGAATATGAACAACTCACTCAAGTGCAGCGTCAAAAAGATACGTTTTTAGTCTGGATTTAAAAATGCAGCGGACCTGCAGGATTCAGGGAGTTTGTTCCAGATGGTCGGGGCATAAAAACTAAACGCTGCTTCTCCATGTTTAGTTCTGACTCTTGTAACAGAGAGCAGACCCATCCCAGAAGACCTGAGACTCCTGGATGGTTCATACTTCTGCAGGAGATCGTTAATATAATTTGGTCCTAAACCATTCAGTGCTTTAAAAACCAGCAGTAGTACTTTATAATCAATTCTTTGGTAGACTGGAAGCCAGTGTAAAGACTTCAGAACTGGAGTGATGTGGTCCACTCTTTTAGTGTTAGTGAGGACTCGAGCAGCAGCATTCTGAATCAGCTGCAGCTTTCTAATGGATTTTTTAGTGAGACCTGTGAAGACACTATTACAGTAGTAGAGTCTACTGAAGATAAAAGCATGGACAAGCTTTTCTAAATCCTGTTGTGACATTAGTCTTTTAATCCTAGATATGTTCTTAAAGGTAGGGTAGGTAATTTTGGAGAAACCAGCTCGAGATCGCTAGAATTTGAAAATACACAGCCGGAAAAAATCTGCCACTTCCTTACAGAGCCCCTCCTCCAATACACACGAACGCGCACATGACCAATGAGGGCACGAGATAAGTTTGTGCACAGATGGAAGGCTGACAGGCAGGTAGGCCATCCAGTTATTTTAGCCGGGCCGGCTAAAATGATTGGTCGTGCTTTTTACAGTACTAAGGCTTCCACAGATGAATTTTTTTATTGATTTTTTGTCAAAGCACTTAAGATATTCATTGCTATCGGGATGTTAAGAGCATTCCATGGAATATAACAAAAAGTGTATCTCGAGCCGGTTTCTCAAACTTACCTACCCCACCTTTAAGGTGGTAGTATGCAGACTTAATAACTGTTGTAATGTGACTGTTAAAATTCAGGTCTGAGTCCATCACTACACCTAGATTTCTAGCTTTATTCGTTGTTTTGAAGTCTGCCGACTGAAGCTCTGCGATGACTTTTAATCGTTCCTCCTTTGCTCCAAAAACAATAATCAATTGTTCAATTGGAGAAAGTTCCTACTCATCCAGTCGGTGATGAGCTAAATACACTTACTCAGTGTTGTAATCGGAGAATAGTCTCCTGGTGAAATTTTTATATAAATTTGGGTGTCATCTGCATAGATATGATAACTTGGGTTGATGTTTTTCATTATTTGAGCCAGTGGTAGGATATAGATATTAAAAAGCAGAGGTCCTAAGATGGAGCCTTGAGGAACCCCGCATGCCATATTTGTCAACGCTGATGTGTAGTTGCCTATAGAGACAACGTTTTTTCTGTCCTTTAAATAGGAATCAAACCAATTTAGAACTGTTGCCGAAAGTCCCACCCAGTTTTCCAGTCGGTCTAGCAATATGTTGTGGTCAACAGTATCAAACGCAGCACTGAGATCTAATAATACCAACACTGATATTCTGCCACTGTCTGTGTTTAAGTGGATGTCATTGAAGACCTTAACAAGAGCAGTCTCAGTTTGGTCGAAAGCCTGAATACATCAAAACCTTCATTTAAAAGCATGAAATGACTCAGCTGTTGGAAAACAACTTTTTCAATAATTTTGCCTAAAAATGGGAGGTTTGATATTGGCCTATAATTATTCATTATAGATGCGTCTAGATTATGCTTTTTTAAGAGTGGTTTAATTACTGCAGTTTTCAGGGCCTGTGGAAATACACCCGAGTGGAGAGACTTGTTTACTATGTGAAGTAGATCTGAGGCCATGCAATGAAAAAGGTTTTGAAAAAGCCTGTAGTTATAATATCGAGGCTGCAGGAGGATTTCAGATGTTGAACAATGTCCTCCAAGTCTTTATCATTTATCAGACGGAATTGTGTCATGATGTCTGAATAGATTTTGCACAGGGACAAAACATTTGCTGTATACAGAGGCATTGACTGCTTGTCTAATTTTCAGAATTTTGTCAGTGAAGTGAAAACTAGAACATTCTGTAAAAACGTATTCAATTTCTTAAAATGTATTATTAAAGTTACTACAGTTAATTAAGTCCAACAAAGTGATAATATGTTACATAAACCCAACCGTTAGGGAGCAAATCTAATGAATGTATGGTGTTTCAAAATGAAATAATTTCTGAGTAATTCACAGCTTGTGGTGCTTCCTCCTCTTGCCCACAGCTTCTTTACCTCACAGCTGCTAAATTAGGCCCTGGAACCTCAGTTCTTAGCCTTTATGTTCGCGAACTCCAGATGTGGACCCCGACTGGGTCCCCGCTCCCTTTACAGCCCTGATCTTCAACCAACTGCTGGAAAGATACTCTCAGCAGGATCCCAAAAGCAGGTGCCCTTTACGAATCACATATTATTTTGTTCAATTTGAAGCACTGACAGTCCACATTTCCTCCTACACCCAACCTACATTTTAAAGCTGCATTTTTCTGTCAAACATTTTCTTTGACATTTATACCTGTCAAATAAATGTATTCAAGTTAAAAGTAAAACATTTGAATTCAAGCATAGAGCAACATACATTGAAAATACTTCAGTAAAGTACAAAGTAAGTTCTTAGTTACATTACACCAATGATTGTGTTTTGTGATTTTCTTGGATAATACATGAATCACAGGCAATGCTCTTAAAATACACCTCCCTCTATTTCCTCCCCTCTAATGCATCTATGCTGCATTGTTCCCTTATCATCATATTATCTTCTGTCAAATTGGGGAGGTTGGTAGATTTCTATATGACTGTAGTGGCAGCAAAGAGGGGAAACAGATGCTTGTGTGATCCTCCAGGACTCCTCATGGAACATAATAAAGATGCCATCTGACAGTTCCTGCTGTCAAACCACTGCTCTGCACACAGCTTCTTAACTCTGGTCCCCTGGTGCTGTGTTGTGTTTGAATATAAGTAGAGGGGGCACAATCCTAAGAGGGGATTCAAAAGTCACGGTGAGGCACTGTAGCGACATTGAAGTCACGCTGTGTCTCACATGGCCATAGCACCAGGAGTACCAAATCAGTGTAAACAGCAGGGAACAAATAAAGTAGCGGTGGCAGAAACATGCATTCAGATGTGCACCACCTACGATTATTTGAGGAATCCTTCAGGGCTGTGCGCTAATGAGGAGATAGAGTACAAGGGAAGGGTATGGGTGTGTGTGCAAACGCAAGGTAAACTCTCCAGGGTTCAGAATATTGTCTGCTAAATCCATGTCAGAGATAAGCTGCTTCGAGGTGTGGTACCCACTGGAAAAAATGTATGGTTTAAATGCTCCAACCCTTCATATTTCATCCTGCTGGCTTTTTCAATGACTTTTCCTCTGGTCTCACTTACAGGTTGATATTTTCGTTTTAGAGTGAAATGTCTCAACAACTTCCCAACGACAACGGAAGCTTCATTTGAACCCCAGTGAGTCTGAATTGCATCCATTGGTGTCCCTTCCTTCAAGTTTGGTTTAGGGAGCTGTAACTGTTGTCCATTTACACTTAGTCTACCATGCACTGAGTTTTGACAGCTCTTCTGATGGGCCGCTCAGACGAACATATAACTGCAGACTGAAACTATCCAAAAACAATTCAGAGATGACAACATTTTTTTTAAGCACTCCAATTTTCTTTTACCAAGTGTGGTCCCTATTCTTGGATTTGTGTTGTGTCGGTCTCTGAAAGGCTCATATTATTTAGGATGTGCCTCCTTGTTGGGCAAACAACATTTGAATAATTGGATCCTGACATTTTTGGTATAAAGTATTTGACATAGTATAATCTTCCAAGAAGCATCCGGAAACATCTTTCTTTTACTGTCAGTCTTTTTAAAGCTTTGTCTTCCTTTCTTTACCTCTTAGCTTTGCTGCACTGCTGCTTGTATCTCTTCATTACCTTTGTGCTCCTCGGTTTAGCAGCAGTATGGTCTTTATCTCTCTAGATTTTTCAATTAATCAGGCGAGCTTCACGGCTCATTGGCGGCTCTGGAACCCATAACATTTATCTGACTTGAAGGGAAGTGATACAATCCACAACACCAACAAAGGATAAGATATAATCAGCAAGGCAAAAAGGCAACATTATCAGTGTTATGGCACAAAGGCACTATCAACAGAGCTATGAAACTCAGACTGTGAAACAGTGGCAGTGGCTTTTTATGGATATACATTTGTTGATGATATTTCACATGTGCAATTATGATGTTTGTGATATCCTTGTCCCTAATCTGTTTTTGTGTATTTTAAAATCTTGCTTGATGCCCTGATGGAAAACATTTACAACAAGGAAACCTAAGAGATTCAGTATAATGGACAACAACATGCAGGGGCAAAATAATTCAAGAGAGGACACACCCTAGGTTTAATAATGTTCACCCCGGACTAATGGCTTTTGCTGGCCACATGTAAGGAATCTCTTATCCAGTATTTCCGCTGAAACATTAGGACATTTACACTTGAGAGTTTAGCAGAATCACATTTAGAGTCAAATTGGGTCAAAGATACAACGAGTGAGAGATGAAATACGGAAAAATCTATCATTTTGTTGTTTGTGTGAGGCACTGGGCAAACCCTGTTTCCTGTGCAGCCATTGATTGTGGGCGTGATTAATGAAGATGTTGCCCAAAGTGGGGATCTATAAGTGTCTTCTTCCCATCCTGTCCCTCAATGACCACTCGTTGATGTAGCACTCAGTTATGTTGTTCTGAGGATTAAATAAAAACAATTAGGTTAAATTAAGCTGATGCAAACGGGACAGAAAAGCTCAAGATGTGAGTCAGAAAGATAAATACAAATATTTACTCATATATGACACTGTTAACAAAAGTCATACATTAGTCATAATGTTACTGGTTTCATAATCCATATTTTTGCAGTATTAAGTATAATTTTAAATGAATTTATATAAATGCTAATTCAACCATTAACACACACACATATAGGCTTTTGCCCCAGGGAGCTTCAAAGGGCTTCAGAGTATGGACAGAAAATAAGTTGCTGGATATCTACATCATAGCACCATCTGACCAACTGTCTGCATTGAACATAGCAGCTACAAAAAATAAAATCCTCATCTGAGATAGAATCAGATGAGGACAACCATTATTTTAGCCATTACACTTATGGTTACAGATTTTGACAGTTACCTTTCACAGTAAAGCACCATTGGCGCCATCCTGAAGCCATCCGTTGCTTGCAGAAAGAAAGGGAAGACGGAACCATCTGGGCATGTTCTCAAAACCCTCTCAAGCATAACACACAGCACATGGCAGACAGACACATTGTGCGACTCAGCAAGTATGTAACACCATTCCCCTGCATATATGACAGCCACCCTCATGAGACGATATCCCGACACAGAGTTCTTGTACTTTGCTGTAACTTTCTGAACACATGCCTTGGTTGAAGTTGAGAAAAGTTTGTTGCCAAACTCCTCTAACTGCCGTAGCTTCATCCCCTGGAGAATGTGGAATGTGCACAAGAAAGAACTAAAGGATCATTGTGCATGAGCAAAAAATTGCATACGCTCGGAAGTCTAAAGCTAAAAGGCAATCCGGCTCGGTCTAAGAATAGACAGTAACTACCATGTTTTACCTCAGAAGAAAGGAGAAACCTAAGAGTAGGAAGGGAGAAAGGGAGGAAATAACTCATTCGTTCAGATTGGAGTTAAAAAGATGGCACCGAGAGGGTGCAGGAAATGAGGCAAGGTTTTTATGTGAAGCATAAGAGTGAAGCTCTTCCATCTGAATACAGCTGCTGTTTCAGGCTTTTGCTGAAAGAAAGAAAGTGCTGCTGTACTATTAGGAAAAGTATATTTCAAACAAGTGGGAGACTGCTTTGCAAACTGACACCTGAACATAAATAGTGGAAAATGCGTGTGTACACCTACGCCATTATGACGGTACTAATTTTCAGATCCAATGGCTATTTAAGGGGCAATTACCCCTTGCCTTATTGGTTACTATGCCAACTATTGACGAAATTAGAGAACTAACGATGCTAAATGATGCTGTCGTTTTCAAGGGTGAGCATTTTTTCGGTAAAATGACAAGGCTGTCTAAAATAGAGTTTGATGCCAAAGAAGACTTACTCACTTACTTACTACTATGGTTTTAGTGATGCTGATGATACATGTGTCTGAACCAATCATTTTTTAGATATTGTTGCTGTATTTTAGGCTTCATGGATGGGTATAAACATCCCACCTATTTGTCTTTCCTGTAAACCATTTTTAATTACCACACAACTTGTTAATTATATGCATCTGAATGTTCAAGTGATTTCAGGTGAAGAAACAACCAACATTATTTCTTAGTTTGAAACCAATAAGACAGATATTTGTAAGGCAAATAATTGTGATGTTTGACATAGTAAGTGTGATCTTGAGCAGAAATCACGACAACATCATGACATTTGCAAATGTATAACCTTCGCAATGATGTCAAACTGCAAAGATAAAAAGCAAATATTGGAGATATCTGTAACCATTCATACTGTATCTACCCACTGAAACATCCTCATAATTTACAGTCATTTACAGAGATACATGTATTTTAAAAAGATGGATGCTCTTATCAAAAAAGGTTGTAAAAAATAAAAATCATAGTAATTCATTTTGAAAACACCAAAAACTGTAATCTTCAGTAAAGTCTGCATTATCCTTGGTTTAATAATAACCCCAAGAATGAGAACACTTTCCAATTTCCAACCCAGCAACAATCCATCTACAGCAAAGTGTTCACGACTGGTTTGTGTGTTGGTTGGCTGATGAGTAAGACAACTCAGGGGCTCCCTCTGAAAAGCATGACACAAGACAGACGCATTTGTCAAAGCTGCAAAGTAGGTTGAGGTGGGGATTAAGTCTGGATGGCACTAACTCATTGGCACGGCTGCCTGTCACAGCGATGCCACACAGCTGCTCCCAGCCTGCCGTCTGCTGTTGAGATAAAGAACGAAACTAGACCCACATGGCGGAGGCCTTTCAACATGACATGTTTCACTTCAATTTATTACGTGTCACAAGCCACTAAGAGGAAGTCATGATATCGGTTCAAGACTAGGTGAAGGATGTGACAACAAGCAAGCTAGTGAAATATAACACCAACGCCTGCAAGCTGAAACATATCCAGTTTACAGAATACATCAAACACATCTCTAATATTGTGTTTCCTTTTTCCAAATAATGTTATATATTCTCTTAAATATCTGATTTAAACCACTGACTTAATTTATCCCATAGCATTTGGCTCACTCTGCCCACAGCTACCATTTTAGAAAAGAACTGCCTAGCTTAGCAATACAGGCTAATCTTTAGCTCAAAGATACACATGGTTTTGTATGCTTCATCAATATTATTATTCGGAAATAAATAGTTAACACCTCTCCTATTTGCTTTTCTCTCACAATAAAGCTCACATGAGCATATTTGTATTCACATGACAACAAATGTGCGCAGTTGCCTAGAAACAGAGGATGGGGGGGGTCAACTTACCCCAACACCCTTACTCATGTTGTAGGGGGAGTGTTGCTTATGTCTCGAATGTAGTGAGAGTTTATTCAAATTCTAGTCAGCTTGAAGTCTGCAGTTCATTTCCTGCTCTCAATCACTAGTAAAGTCTATACTTGGTTTATGCTGTGGATTTGAATGAAAACAAATATAAACACAATCAAAAATGTATTACCATGAGTTTAAAAAAAATAATTAAACAGCTACTGCTAACGTCAGCCAGAACTTCAAAGCAATTTTACTACACATTGAAAAAGTAATATAAAGTCAACATCATTAGTGATGCCATGCTTTGTGATGCCTTCTTGTTCATTTAACAAGTTTTATACAATAAACACTTTTCAATCCATCACAGAAGATCATCGTGATGCACAGTCTGACCCTTGATTTTTCTTTAAAAGTGCAAAAGGACAGTGTGTTCAGGGTAACCTGAATCAGAGATGATTTTCCAGGCAGATTGAGTTAAAATGCTCTTTCTTCAAAGGTCATGTAAAGGTCTGAAACAAGGCTGGCAAAATGATGGCGCATTGTGTTTTATTACTGCTACAACGTTTTTAGTAAAAGAGAGAATAGGAATGTGTGGCATGGCATGGTCTTAAAAAAATAAAACAAAAGGTTGAAACCTCTATGGTTGAAACACAAGCAAAGACTGCAGAGAAAGAGGAGTGAGGGGGGAAAGAGCAGGCACCGCCCTGACAGTTGTTTCTTTTCTGTGAGAGGCAATGCCAACTGAGGACTGTGAGAAAATGTGTTTAATATTTCCGTTTGATATCAGTATGGTAAAAATAATGGTTAATGTACAATTAATGCTGTCTTACTAGACTGCAATTTAACCCAAGGCAATTCAACAAATTAAGCAATTAACCAAAGCTCCTAATTATTGATGAAGTCACAGATTCAACCCTTATTATATTTTATTTGTGTCATGGTTGTTTATTAGCGTCCTTCACCTTGGATGGAAGTGTCAACCTGATCCAAAATGACATACAATCCTATGTAGATTTTTCTTTTTATCGACCGTCTCCAAATCTGCAGGGAACTCCCATTGGAGCTCAAGAGGGCGGTGGAGAGTGTACTCCAAACTTAAAAAGAGCAAATAACAAAAAGAACAGAGCTCATTCTCTTTGGAACACATTCCATCATCTGTAACGGCCATTGTCTATCAGGTTATCCTTTGTGCTGCTAGGAATCCCCATTTACAGTAAAATATTACAGTGGCTCATTTTAGGATGTAAGAACTTTGGAAATGTAAGTTAACATAATACATTTCAGGACTTTTGGATACAATTAGATCAGATACAACAGAGCTATTGTTTGAATCAGCATGGGAAAAAATGCATAATAATTGTTTCCATTAAATATGTTTACTAATTGTTATATTACAAATGGAGATAAGAAATTAAAACAATAATTCTACATAAATAAATGGTTGCTTCCAGCAAGGTAATTTTGAGTTGCTAATTGCCCTACTTTTATCTCTATGAACACAATATAACAGCCTTAGTAAGACGTTCAAATTGTTTAGATAAAAAAAAGAAAATTTGAACTTTAGAGAATGATGGCTGGCATTTATAATTATTATCATCACCAGTTAATAATCAAATTAAAGACGGCTATCATGAATCTGGTGAAAAGCCAGTCTTGTGGTGTCAGAGAACATGTTATTTCCACCACCCAACTGTAAGCAATGTTGGCCTAAACAATAACTAAATAGCATATGTTCAACCTTTTTTTTCAACCTGCACACACAAATATAAAGATATTGTAGGAACGATGAGGCAAAAAACAAAACCTGAACAAATATGTTTTTTCATGATTTTTTCTTAAGTAAAGCTCTGTTGTTCCCCCGAAATCTGGGACAAACTGTTCTGTTTTCTGGACACTTGATGTGGTACTGAACCTTACTCTAATGATGCTTCTTTTTCAATCTCTTTTCTCTTCTCTCCCTAAAACATGCTGACAGCTGGGGTTTAATTGCCCTACACTGTGCATCTTCCTCGCCTTGCTATAAATACAAGAAACAAGTGAAAAAATCTAGACATTTTGTGATTTGCTCCCAAAAACAGAGGGTGAGGTTTATGTGTAGGATAAACATGTAAATAAAGCAACATGTGCTAGATCTAAAACATAGACTGATGTAAAAGCATCTGCTTTTCAGAAAGCACTTTTGCGGCATCTTAAGCTTAAACCATACATTAAATTATTTGGCCAATGAGCCAACCAAAAGCTTCAGAAATGATTCACTGTAACTGCCATAGCATCAGAGTCACTGTAGGTTAGCCATATAGACATTCAGGTAACCTGGCACCACATGTTCTGTGATACAACTCCAATCAAACAAGTACTTCAAATTGACTAACCTATGAAGTTGAATACAGGCCCGCAGCGCACAGTAAGCAACATAACCACATCAGAAACTACACCCAGCTAAAGGGCAGTTCAGTAAACAGTAGCGTCAGAGAGAAAAGGGGGTGTGTATTTCACTCGCCTTATTAGTAGAGGAAGGCCATTCTCCTCCGTTAAATGTCCCACCAGCCTGCAGGTCCTCCACAACATTGGGCTAAAAAGATATTTAGCTAGCAAACTGCTGCTGAAGCTTTGCAGTATCAGCTATCCGCTCCATGAAGACATAATATTCGTAATTAAAAGTCAGAATCCCTCCTTTTTCCTCTCCGTACAAAGCTTTAGTAGTCTGGGAGTTGGACTGCCACACCATTTAATTTTAATTGCCATGTAGTGGTAATTTATACAATTGTTGTTTGTTTTTTTTAAACTCCAAATCTCCACTCTCCTTAACTGCACTTGCTAAAGTTGTTACTTGCTAACCGCGTTGTTGTCAGTACGGCGTTGATGTGATTTGATTGGTCGGGAGCCAAAGGAATACAGAGGTCAGCTGGCTTCCCTTGGCATGACCCTGACCTATCACAGGGTGGCAGGGGGCAAGACAATGGTCTCATCTGATTGGTCAATTCCTCAAACGTTTTTTAAGGGAAGCCAATTTCTTCTGGCCTCCTCGAGAAGCCCCTCAATGCAGTGCGCAATGCCTCAATGAGCTCAATGTGGGCGGGAGCTCAACGTGGGCGGAGCTCCACAGATGATGCGTTGCATCCTGTTTCCCGGGTAGTAGTTATGTTCTGTCTATCAGAGCGTCAGAGGACAATGGAGGTAAGTAGCCCTGACATCACAAGATCTGAGTAGGGATGCTCCGATCAGGGTTTTTGGGGCCGATAACCGGAATCAGAATCGGCTATGGGGATCTTCCATTTAAAGTGTTATATTGTGAATTGTGTAGCAATTATATATTATTATAGGTCAGTGTATGTTTTGGTCATTGGATTTTCTTTTCACAAATGGAAATTCAAAAACAAAAAACGACTGGATATTTGATTTTCGTTTTCAAATTGAAAAACCAAAATTGAAATACAAGGCGTTTTTCTTTATCACGGTCAAAAAGGGATTTACTAAACTTAAAAAACGGGATGATTTTCATTTTCTACTTCTCAAAACAAAAAATAAAATCACTAGAAAACAGAAACAAAACCCCCCCCGTTTTTTCATATTCTGCTACCAGAAGTTGTCTTTCAAAATAAGAGCGCAGATGAGGACGGTCAATTTGTGTATCTACGGTCCATTTGTTTTCACAACGAAAACAGCCAAGACACATATTGAGCCCAGAAAATGAATGTTATTAAGGGCTGTAAATATAATAGGCCTATGTCTAAAATGGACAACATTGTTAGGAGATTTAAACTATACAGCGATTCTGCACTGCGGTCAGCTCAGCCGTCTCTCGAGTTTGTTATAATTTTTTCTGCCATTAGTTCTTCGTGAGATCGATCCTGTTGGACTCAGTAGGCTAGTAGTGAAACTACTCCCACAAGTACTATGAAGTTCTTACTGTGTACTTTTTGAGTAATCCTCTGTCAATGTCCCCTCCTGAGAACAAGAATGCATGTTTCTCTGCTATTTTGAATCAGCGTTAAAACACCTTTCTTCATGAGACTGATATTGTTGGACAGAGTATTTTAAGAGGATATGGTAGACATGATATCAGCAATACTTCCAGTCAGTAGTCCGGCAGCAGCATTTTTACCCCTTGGAAAGTCTTGCCCGCTATTTAAATTGACTTTGATTGAAGTTAATAACAATATTGATATTATATAGATATATAGATATAGCATATTTGATGCAGTCTTTCTGAACACTTTTAAAATAAAAATACTGCAAATTAAGAATATTTGTAATGTTCTGCACAGATAGTGCCTTAACTTGAATTTGAAAACACGTGGCAGCTTTATTAATACAGCAGATGAAAAGATTTGTGGAAGGATACATTCTTCATGGGCTTCAATGGCTCTCTAGATAAAGGGCGTTTTATGGTTGCTTGTATTATCCTCAGATAGGGGTTTGTTTAAATAACTAGTGACATTTTAATAAATATTGCAAAAAAGGGCTCCAAAAAAGGCATATATCCTGGCCGGCTTACCCCTAGATTCCACTGGGTCCGTCTGCGGCGCGTTACGGGCGCGTTACGGGCGCGTTACGGGCGCGTTACGGGCGCGTTACGGCTGCGCCGCGGTGCTCATGGCGATCGCGGCCACTCTAGTCAATGGGTGTTATTCCACCACACGCGGCGCGTTACGGCTCAGAAGCGGCTCGGCGCAGGGCTCCTCTAAAATTAGGATCGAATCCTATTTTACCCCTTTCACACCAAGGCTTTTCCCCTTCTAGCTCCGTGCTAGAGCTTTTCTGGTTCAGAACCGGTTCTTCGGTTTAGCGCCGGCTCTTTTCACACCGCTCAGAGCCCGACTGGTGCTGCCGCTGCTGCGTCATGACGTCACAGTTTACGTCGCTGAGTTTCTCCCCAACGGCGCTCACAACAACAACAACGGGCCGGGGACTGCGTCGGGTCGATGATCGTGTTGCTTTTAATCATACGAAGCCAGATTAAATTAAATAACGACTTCTCCAACCTTATACTTTTCTCCAGAGTGCCGTGGTTCATTGTTTATTAATGTGTTTCACCGGCATTTACCGACCGCTGCAGTGCTGGCTGCTCTTCCACCAGTGTATTCTCCCGTTAGCTCCGGGTTAGCTCACACGTCTGACTGTCACACAAGCAGCTGTTACATATCCCCAGTTCCCCTTAAGTGAATGTGTGTCAGTCTGAATTGACGCTGTTTGGCATCACAACGCTGTTATGAAAGTTTCTCTGGTATAACATGGGTGATGTTAGCATAGCAACCGAAGCTAAACTGACTACTTGCTAAGCCGTTTTATACAGGCACTTTTTACCGGCGTATTTTTCATTATGATTCTACTTGTGATAGTCGGACATGACAACCTGTGCAGCCCATGTATTGATTCCATCCGATAGCTGCTATAATAACAAACAAAACGTCTGCCTGCTCTCCACAATGATCAATAACAGCGAACGGATGGTCAAAGTAAGGTACAAATAAACAGAATCACACGAAGCCTGGTTAGTGTTGCCTGACTTTATAAAGCGTGTTTTTTTTTTACAAGTGTGTGCTTGCGTTCTAGTCACTTTGCTCAGCACTACTGCTGGTTACAACTTTTATTTGCCGTACTCGCCTTAACTGTTATCTCAGGTTAATCTCGCCCCCCTCCGACGTAAGCGGTTCTTGCTTCTACACGGACAACTTTTTGGTGCTCGAAACGAACCGGATTCCGGAGCTTAGAGGCTGCTCCGCTGCGGTGTGAACAGGAAAACCCGGTGCTTTTCAAGCACCAGCACCGAACCGGCCCCGAAACACCGTTGGTGTGAATGGGGTATTTTTGTCGCGGCGCAGCCGTAACGTAAGGTCGGGCAGGCAGGAAGTGGAACTTTCAGAGCATATATAGCATATATATATAGATATATACACACACACAAACTAATTTTGCAGACCCTATCCCTCCGTAGTCTTTCAAGTAGGAGGAGAAATGCCAGCGTTCTCCTCCGGTTTACAGGCACTGTGTAAATTATATATATAGAATAATTATGATGATGAATGCATTTTTTTACCACTAAAATACAGCAACACATCTTTGATTCATGTCGTTTATAACTGGAATATTACAGTTATTATTAACTTTGTCTGTACAAAGTAGCCTGTCCAGGAAATATGCCCAAATCAACAAAAACTGCGAGCCGGCAGGCAAGACGCTCCGCTTCTGAAATGCTTCTGAAACGCGCCTGGTAGGGTATGACGCCGGAGGAGGCCGGACCAAAACCGCAACGCGGCGCAGACGGACCCGGTGGAATCTAGGGGTTAGCCAGTGTGTATTTTTTCAAGCACCACAAGATTCATAGTTTATAAAGTACAATTCTGGGCCATTGATTGTGTCATTTCTCCAAACTCATACAGTAAAAATGGCTGTTTTTGAAGCCTTAAAATGGTGCAGGAAAAGGACTTTACATTGTATTATACTTAAAGACAGGACTATTCAGTTAAGAGAAGAGAACCTCTGTGAACCTCTGTGCGTAACTTACATGATGCCGTTTAAAACCATAGACTGTATATATAAAGTTTAAAACATATAATAATAAAGGGCGGTACCGAACCGAGCCGGCCTTTCTCCGCATCTGATTCATGTCATAAATCAGATTTTAGAAAAGCGTTTTAGCCAATCAAAATGAAATATGCGGGACATCGTCTCAATTTGCGGGACGCACCAAAAGTCGTGAAAATGCTGTGCAATACCGCACAAAGCGGGACATCTGGTCACCCAGACGGCTGAGTTGACCGCAGTGCAGAATCGCTGTATAGTTGAAATCTCCTAACAATGTTGTCCATTTTAGAAATAGGCCTATTATATTTACAGCCCTTTATAACATTCATTTTCTGGGCTCAAAGTGTGTCTTGGCCGTTTTATTGTGATCGCTAAATTCCCCTTGTTTATAATAATCACAGTTCCTTCAACAGGATGCTGTAGTGATTCAAAGTGTGATTTTAGCATAGCCTACGAGTGCTTTTGTTCTGCTCTCACTTCCGTGAGTTTCGTCTGCGCTCTTATTTTGTAAGGTAACTTCCGGTAGCAGAATATGAAAAAACGGGGTTTTTTTTGTTTCTGTTTTCTAGTGATTTTATTTTTTGTTTTGAGAAGTAGAAAATGAAAATCATCCCGTTTTTTAAGTTTAGTAAATCCCTTTTTGACCGTGATAAAGAAAAACGCCTTGTATTTCAATTTTGGTTTTTCAATTTGAAAACGAAAATCAAATATCCAGTCGTTTTTTGTTTTTGAATTTCCATTTGTGAAAAGAAAATCCAATGACCAAAACATACACTGACCATTATATATGTATAACAGTTTCTGTTAGCCGGTACCGGACTATGACTGTTAATTTATGCTGAAGACCGGCAAATCTAAATCTCTCCGGTCAAAATGTCCGGTCAAAATAATTTCCCCTTAGTACAATATAAAGTGTATTAAAACATTATATTTCTCCTAACCACCTCTTCATAATTTCCTATACTATATAATAGGACTTGTGTCCTAAAATAAATCGGTTTAAAACTCAGTTAATGGGGCTGTTAGAGCCATTTTCCTTTCATCATTATGGTTTGAATGTTTGGCTTAATAATATAAGGATTTAGAATAAATTAACTATTTGTTTTTGTGAGTCACACTACGGTTTAAAATATGTTAATTTAAATCTCAATTATTTGCTGTCAAATGTGCGCTGTCAGGTATGACATGCATGTCTATATGCATGACAATGGGACACAGGGGAAGTCTGACTTTCCTTGGCCTCCGGGAGAAAACGCCACTGATAGATAGTTAACTTTAACTTTTTAAAAGCACTTAATGACACATCTTAATCAACTGCATACTGACACTTTACATCATGTATGTTTTTAGACAGCAAGTAAATGTGTAGGCATATACAGTTTAAGTTTTGGGGCAGTATGGGACCATCAATACTTGAAGCTTGAAACATTTTTACCTAAAGCACTATGTCAACAGGTACAAGGAGTACACATACTGTATAGCTGTTGTTTTGTACTGCAAAATGTAATGTTCTATATATCGACCAAATATGTAGATAGATATGTCGATATATATGTACAGATGTCCATTTTTCACTTTTCACTTGTCACTTTAAAGTGGACCTATCATGCTATATTTGAATAATATAGTGTAGGACCATACCTATATAAGGCATATTTATACTTTTTTTTTTTCAAAATACCAAACAGATCATGCATTTTAGCCATGCCTCATTTTGCTCAATTTGACAATATCTAGCTCTGGGCAGATTCAGTGAGAACAGCACCATCTACTGGCCTGACATATGTACTACAGCGTCTCCAGCGCTTTCGAACGGCAATGGCCGTGGCTGTCTCCTCCTGATTGGTGGAGTTGGCCCAATAGCCGTAGCGCCACCGTCCTGACGTCAGGACAGTGTTCAAATCTGGATCAGTTTTTATCAGATCCGTTGCAGCCCCTTTTTTAGAGATTTGGGTATGGAGGAACATAGAGAGGGTTGTGTTTTCTGACACTTGGTGAGTTCCCTGGAACACCGGGGACACATATTCATGTATAAAAGACGTACAAAAGTGCATTTTGCATGATAGGTCCCCTTTAACTCATTCCGTACTTCATAACTTAGATGACCAAATATGTATATATGCTGACAGTTATTTTACTCTTATTTTTACTCATCTCCTATTTCATAGTCTTTTATTATTATTATCATTATTATTTTAATTTTTTTCTTGATTTTATTTTTGATTTTATTAATCTGTGTGAATCTTTGCTGTCCTGTTTTTTCACGCTTACCCTGTTGCTGCTTTGTACAACTGAATTTCCCCACGGGGATTAATAAAGGTCCATCTTATCTTATCTTATCTTATCTTATCTTCTCTCTTTTAGCCTAACCATAATTCTTTCACCATTTTAGATTATGTAATATTCCAGTTTGTGGTAGGATAACAATCTCCATCACGAGGCAAACTTATTGTGTTATTTGCAAAGCTATCAGCACCGAGGGGGGAGCTAAATTGATGATGAAATGAAAGCAGCACAGGGACACATCATTGCAAAGTGAGATTAAATAAATACCTAGCCTCCTCTGTTGCCTGGATGATGAAAAATCAACAAAAAAACTTGAGGTGTGACATCCATGTTTCAGTATGGTATACACAGCTTTATTTATAGATACTGTGCAGCTGAGATTCTACACAGCATGCTTTGGTCCCACAAGATACAATTGTTTTACTCTAATCCTCTACCCTTCTGAAATACACAAATTATTCTTGTACATCCATCATGCCTCCTAAATAGCAGTAAAACAACCTGCTGACCAAGGGCCATCATTTCATGTTATTTTGTAAGTTTGCCAATGTTCTCTTTTAGGGGTTGTTTATATGGCTCCAACCACGTGTTCACCTCTGAACCACAACATGCACATGTTAGTCTCATGGTAAAGCCAAAAAGGGACCGCATTTGGAAAGGCAGTGCCCCAAGTAATGGGATTAGTAGTTGTAAAATGTTATAGTATTATAACAATAAGGAAAGAATAGGACTTTTTTTATTTCAAAAGCAAGTTGTCCGACAGCACTGTTTAGCTTATATCTAGTAAACTGAGATTAAAGTGTTTGTTTTTTAAATGTTGAACTTCTTTCCTTTTTCATCAAACCTTTGAGCACATTGTGATGCCTGTGCGCTGTGCTGTAATCCCATCGCATGGCCTTTCCCCTTACACTGTCGTCTGATGCTGCTTCAAAGCCCATGGTCCCTAGCAGGAGTCAGAAACCTTTGACAGTTATCTCTTCTGAACCAATGAGATAGCTTGCTATGGGGGTGCTGAACCTAAAACACAGAATTGTTGTAATCCTAATCATTCAAACTTTTCAGCAGGAAGTGGAAGACTGGGATTTTAGCGCAGTGTTAGGAAGAATCTGTATTGATAATTGTAGGTTTGACTTTTCTCCAATTCAGAGTAATGGCTCCCTCATCAACTAATTCTAGGGTAAGCATGTGCAAAGTATTTATTCCTTTGCAACTCAATAGCTTCTGGAAGGCTGTGAAGTCGCTGGGCACCTATCATGTATTGACTGCTGTCACTGAGTTAAGAGTTGGGTTTCCATTAGGGAAACCATTCAGGCTGAGAATTAAACTCTCCCTCAGGCCAGTCTGCACATACAAACCACAAGGGAAATGTTATTATAACCTGTTATATTACTAGAATTTGCTTAAGCTCAAGAGCTAGCCAGAGTATGAATTTCTGTATTTAATACACTTTACAATTATAAAACATGCCTCTATTATGTCCCTTATATGCTTATAGGCCTTATCCAGGTCATGTGTGTGCATTTCACACAGTACTTTACCTTGAATAAACAAGAACAACCACAGGTGTTGCTTTATTTTTGTTTGGTGTGGCACAGGTCAAGTTTCTGTAGGCAAACACTCTTCACATCAGTCAAGCAAAGGGAAAGGCTTCTAATTTCCATTTGAGTTTTGACAACATTTTAGTTTTCAGAGTTGCATAGCCACTACAGATTTGATGTCTTTTTCCTGATTGACTTGCTCCATCTTCCTCTCACACAAACCTTTCTTTGTGAACACACATCTCTCATTCACGTTCATTTTTTAACCTGAAATATAATGCCTCTTGCCATAGCTGTTGCAGACACAGAGGAGTTATGTCTTGGGTTGTCAGACTGTCCATCAGTTACATTTGAGATATGGCCTTCATGAGAACTTGGACTCAAGGATAAAATGAATAGAAAATTGTAGCCTTAGTTCAAAGTTACCGTGATCTCGAAAAACAGGAATTCACACAATAACTGTTACAAAATACACATAAATGCCTTTTATATTAAATTCCATTAAAGTCCTCACTCAATAATGTATTGTATGAGTGTGGACAGACATTATGTAAACTGTAACTTGAGAGGTTAGCGGAGGTTTACAACCATGAGGCTGTAATTGTAGTTGCTGCTGTTATCTTGTTCAAAAAAGATGCTAACAGTTTCCATGGCAACACTCAAAAAAAAAGGATGTCTTTAACTAGGGCGTTGCCTGATAGCTAAGACAGAGGAATGGGAGGAAAGGAGCACAGCACGAGGATCAACTTTTAATCCGATACAGTGAGCTATCGGTGGAGCTGGACTTTTAAAAACATTAATAAAAAAGGAGCAATGAGTAACTGTTGTGCTGTGAAAAGCATCTGATCACAGTTAAATAATTGTTCATGTCATTTCAATGAGCTTCTCGTACACTAACGTTTGTAGTGACGGATGTGTATTTGTGTATGTGAATAACTGACAGAAGTTGCTAGTGTGTATTCATTGTGTTGCCTACACTGTTATAGGTTTCAGGGTCATCAACCAAAGCCCCATGGGACTAGGTATCGTTAAATGTGAAGGCATGTACCAGTAACCTTTCCTGTCCTCTTCTGTGTGCATGAGTGAGTTTGAGAGCATGCAAGTTTGTGTGTGTGTGAGTCCACCTGTGGGTCCCTGTTAGGAGAGGCATTAAAAGATTGCATCTGACCCTGTTGAGTAAGTAATACCTTCTCAGTGGCAGCAACTACGCGTCAGTGAGGTGGACTAGCTTTATCTTTGCCTGACAGTCTTTTTCCTGCTTTATTTGTTCCTCACACTCTTGTCAGCGGTTTATGTAAATCTGGATCACATTAACCTCTGTCATCTTTCTGTATGTACTTATACATTTTTCTGATAAGATCCTCTCTCAAATTTCTTTTTGCACAGATGACACACACAAGCATGTTTGCTATGCCAAAGTTATGACAATCTATCTGTGTCTGTGCTATACATAAATTAGAAATAATCTAGGTAATGTATGCATTTGTAATATGTTCATAATTGAAAGCAAGTGTTCAAGTAACTTCTCATCAAGCCAAGTGCAACATTAGATAAAGGTGAAACAAGCACATGCAAGTTCTATGTCAAAAGCTTATAATTATCAAAGGAAAGAAAGTTAGTGTGGCCATTTATTTTGCTAACTGAACTTTTTGGTAATCCATCTCTGCTACTTTCCTTCCTTTGTGAAAACAACCTTTCACTGAGCTGGGAGTGTGTATCAGTTTAATTTGTTTAACAAATATACGCAGCCAACAAAGCACCAAAATACCTTGACTGTACAACACAATCTCAAAGTAAGGTTTCTAATTGCATTCATTGTCACAAACTTGGAAACACAAGGTATTGGACTCAAATGCATGACCCAGGAGACAGAGGTAAAGTATGAGTAAGATACTTTATTCCAAAAACAGGATAATAAATAAGGATCGACACTCTGGATGAGGTGACAAAAAAGGTTCAAAAAGGCACAAAAGAACATCGCTCACTAAGTGAGGAACAAACTTGCAAAATAATTCGAGAGCATAAATCAGGCATAAGACAAGGTGAGTAATCGCAGGCACGCTGACTACTTGCATAGAGACAGGACAAGACGAACTGACAATGAACAAAGGGAAGCTGGGGACTATAAACAAAAGGTAACTGGACACAGGTGGAAACAATCAGAGGTGGGGCTGACGCTGATGAGGGCGGGAGACACACACCAGGATAGGAAGTGGGAGACAAGACAGAAAATGGTTAAACAAGAACATGCAACATGACTGGACTTAACATTTTTGACGGGACACAACATTCATTGGCTCCTGCATTCATATATGTTCTCTAGCACTCTCTTAGGTAAGTGTTAATTACCTCAGGCTGGCTTTTAATACACAATATCCACTTTCTTAAAGCTTGGCCAAGACCTTTTTGGACCAATCAAAACTGAGAAATACCAACCTTTGTGTGACCTTGAAATAATTCACTGTAATGTTGGGTGAAGTTCAGTTTACACACAATACATAGATTCAACTCTTGTCTCACTAAAATCCTTAGTACTCTAGTCTGTTTGAGGGAGAATTACATATATGGAATAACTTTGAAATAAGAAGTAAATGTTTTTTTCTATGGGGCTGAGGAGCAGGGTTACCATTTGACAGTATTTGGAGCAGGATCAGACAGCCAAACAACTTCAGCTGATCTCCGCAACATGAATTCTCCACAACCATCTGAGAAGTTCAATTTGGTGTGGCACATTCTGAGAGAAGGAGGCTCCCAAGTTTGTTTCTTGATCTTAAACCTGTAAGTTGGTTAGCGGTTTGTTGTTATGTAAAGATACAGTAATAATGGCTACCTGAGCAAAGAATGAAGTCCAAATCTGTCACACGTGCACACACACAAGATAAGTCCTGTATCATTCAAGGTGATTGCTGGAACTTGCTGTGGCTTGGTGGGGCTATTTGTCTCCAACATGAAGAGGATTTTTGGCGATGGGTATCCTGCAGTGATACACATACACACACTTGTGGGGCAGTCACAGTCAGGATAATAGGAGCCATTGTGCCCTGTTGTGTTAAAGCTTCAGCAGAATTATCCCCCACTGTTTAACTGCAAGCACACTTGCAGAAACACAAAGACACACAACTTACTGGATGATGGTTATTTCTTGTAATATAACAATGCACGGGCCTTATATTCGAGTTCTGTACAGGTGGATACCTATATATTTAATATAAGCTTTTGCACATGTTTTTCTTTCACTGGTGATGCACTTATGACGTCAGTATTTGATAGCAGGGAAAGCCTGCAGACTAAAGGGGCCTCAATGACATGCTTGGATCTCACTGCACCATGATATTCTGCTGAACCTGGATAAATATCAGTTTAGGTTTCCAAACTCGTCATCCAACACCAGCTGATATGTAAGGTTACACAGGGCACTCCATCAGTCAGCACCACATCAGCAATATTAAAAAAGAAAGAGGCTTGGCTGGCCCTTCTTTTATTTATCACCCGAGCCTTATCATCCATGAAAAGTGCTGAAAAAGGTGGGATCTGGGCCCGCCCTCCCCATACTGGCAACCCTTCCATCCATCAACTAGTGTATACCTACTCTTAACCCCTGAAATCAGCCTCTCCTGGACACAGATATAATAACAAATATTTATAATAAAACTCCAAAAATCTTTAGTGGCATTTCTTTTTTTTGCAGGCTCATTATTGGACCCACTTCAACTCCCCACTATTTGGTTAATGTGGTGTAACTTCCATGTGAACGCAAATGGAGTGGAAGTGGGTAGGGGTCAGTTTGGAATTTGGCCATAGACTCCCAAAAAACGAATGACGACTGTTATTACTGAGAAAGAAAGGTTAAAAACTAATACTATTAACAACTATCCTTTCCTTTCCCTTACCCTAAACCCTCTAACCTTGACCGTAACCCAACACAAAGTGAACTTTTTGTTTAGACATTTTATTCAGTCCCTGAGTTATGTATTTCTTCACATCTTTAAAGCCCTGCATTGGAATCTTTACATCAGCAGATATGTTCTGTGTGCTCACTGTTTCTTTATTGTTCTGATTTAAATACAGTTGAACTTTAAGATCCTGCTTTTCGTGAAGGCGTGTTTCCATGGTATTATACATTTGCACATTCTAAAGAATTTCATCTTTGGTTAAATGCTTTCAGTCAAATCCTTAGGACAAGACAGTATTCCAATGACCATTTTAAGGCAGTACATCTGCTGTGCAGAGTATGAGTTTATTTCTGTTTTTGTGTGTGTTTAAAATCCAAATAAACGGTATATACATTTTCTAAGCTGATACTACCGCAGCACAGATTATAATGTCTGTGAATAAGTACTACAGTATTAAGTTTGAGAATCAATGTCGTATCACATATGCTGTGTTTTGTTTCCTATCAATACTTTCTCATAGTAGGCTATATCTAGTATCCATACACCTTCACTGCCTGCCAAATTAATGTTTGTAAGCTTGTGTCCATGAGTGATTTGGAGTAGCTGCAGAAATTGGGACCTGTAATGAATATAATGTTTAGCTTATTGTATTTATATTATATTAATATCTCTTTCATACATGTTGAAGCCTTGACTGGCATGTAATTAAAGTTACAGCTTACGCTAAATAAATAGTTTTAAAACAATGTATTAAATCTATTGTTTTATACTTGACGAGCTGTTTGCATTCAACGTCCGTGAAGGCCTGAGCCACATTTTATGCCATTTTCCCCAAGGAGCTGTCAAAATATGTCCTTATTTGTCACTCTAAAAACTGTTCAAACGATTCCAAAAGACAATCACGTGGCATTCCTCTGAATGCAAAAAGTATGCATCTTTATAGAACTGTGCAAGTAAATATGTTCCAGGAGTGACTGTTCCACTGGAGACACACAGGGGTATAGTGAACCCAAAAAGCTTCTCAGCTCAGGTTACCAAATGCTAACTGACAAAGCAACAGCCTCACTGTGTGAGTCAGAATTGAGCTATTTTCTCATTAGCATGTTACACAAAAGACTGACACTCTCAATTTTAAACCTAATGAATATGAAAAGGGTGCATACTTATGGATATTATAGAGGATGTCTGCACTTGCAAAAGCATGATTTAATGCTTCTTTATGTGCAAGGCAGCAGTTAACAATGGGCATGTTTTATTGCTTAGTCCATCCTCATAAGAGCATAAACACTGATGATAGCTTAGCGCTGAAATATGCCTGTTGTTGACTGCTGCTATGCACATACAGAAGCATAAAATCTGACTTGTGGTCTTTCTATTTCAATAGTCTTACTGATAAAACATTTCCTTTTTACAACTGTACCAGTGTGCCATTGTTTTGTAGATATACCGTATATTGAAAAGAAACCTTGGACTTGGTCTTAATACATGTCTGACTTAAATGTAAAACATGTATTAACATAAGTAATTTTGTAAAAGACAGCATATGGACAGTGGAAAACATACAGTATAATACACTGCACAATAATACATGTTTACAATCGTGTATTTTGAATTACTGCACTCAGACAGCCTTATAAGTGTGGCTGTCAATCCTAGCTCTCACGACAGTGAGTGCAACATGGGTTTTTTATCCTACCAGGTAGCTCTTACCTATTTTTCAAGAGAACTTAATTTCCATATTATATGGGTTGAATTTAAAGCATTGGAGTTTTGAGAGGTGCCTTCAACAAGCCGTAAATTGTGGTGGTGTTTAATTTTTTTAGTTTAAAATTTAAGTAAGAATTCCAATTGAGGTTTAACCATTGATTGTGTTTGGTTGTTGTCTTATAAATGGCTGTTGTCTGATGGAGAAAAAACTGAGCAAATCAGAGTAATTGTTGGCATTTGCGGGCTAGCTACCTGTAAGTTGTCAGATTGTTAGTTAAATAACTTCCTTGTTAAAAAATACTTACATCAAAATTGAGAGATAACACAATCACAGACTAGAAATTAGAACTAAGCCTTACATAGTTAACTTGCAATTAAAACATGGATCGATAGATTAAACATTTATTTGTGTCTTATTGTTGATGATTGGTCTATTTTGAAGGTCACTGATAAGCCCCACAATCTTTGTATTTAGAGCTTAATTAATCAAGCACCATCTGAAATGTTACATTACATTACTGTACATGTCACTTGTTAGACGCTTTTATCCAAATCGACTTACATACTCAATACTGTGGGCAATCCCCACATGAGCAATTTGGGGTGAAGTGTCTTGCCCAGGGACACAACGACATGCTGACTGCAGTGGGGTTTGAACCTGTGACCATCTGATCCCCATACCAAGGCTCTATCCACTGCGCCACACGCCTCCCTGTTACCCAGCAACAGTACAAATGATCAGCTACAGAACAACTAAAGCTGTGATATTACATGATATGCCACTTTACAATGGAGATTTCACACACAGTACTGTGCTTTAGTCTTGCCATCAAGCAAGAAAAAGGGTAGGACATTTGCAGATGCATGACACATAATAAAAGCTGGGACAGTGCCTCGGCCCATTAACATTAAAGGGGGAAGTGGGGGATGATAGGCACGCTAATGCATATTAAGCACAACAGTATTGCTGGCAACTACCATCACTGGTCTTTATGTGAAAGAGGCTTTAATGGATAATTGATTAAGCCATAAATTAGCACCTCACAAACAAGCAAATCAAAAGAGTGAATTCAGGCAATTTTTCAATGGCGTCGGATGTCACCAATGGAAGGGGAGTAGGCAATGAAAGGGGTGTATGGAGAGGTTCTTGATTTGTGATATTATGTGTATGCAGATAAACTCATTTCAATCTACTAGCAAACAGCTGTGTTAACTTGACCATGTCGATCTGTTTTCATCTGTCCTTCCATCCACCCCCATCAGTTAATTAATTCACATGTTGTCCATTTATTTCTTTGTCACTATTCTTTTAACCCATTCATCAATCCATCAAAATCTCATACATCTATCAATTAACTACCACTACATTTCCATGACTTATCTATCCCTCTCCTTAATTATCCTCTCACTTAAAAGAGCTCCATCATGTATGTATAAATTGTCATTTATATATCCACTCATTAATTCATCCATTTCATCTCTCCTTGCGTCAATCCATGAACTTTTCCAAACATTAATCCTATAATAATCTTATTTTTACTTTGTTTATATAATCTATCCATCTATGCATCCACTAAATCGTTCTACATAAATACATCCTTAGTCCATGTGTGTAATCATATATATCCACTACATGGTTATTTATTAATCTATCTACCCATTCACAGTCATTTCTTTAACTACATCCATCTCTCAGGGATTTTACTGATTAATTATTTCTCTGCTTTATGAACCATCCTTAAACCCAGTCTTTCATCTATATATCCATCAATCCTTAATCCATCCACTATATCATGCCATGTACAGTATTCCTCTGTACTTTAGTCAATCAATTATCAATCAGTCAAACCCTTTATTCACTATTCATCTATTTATTTCACGGTAAATCCATTCATAGCGCATTTATAATGTTTTTGTTCAAAGTCACCAACAAGTGCTGACCTTGGACCTCCAATGTCACCCGGACCCTCTTCCCTGGAGAGACCATTTCAGCCGGAGAAATACAGCGGACAGAGCCAGCAGGCATTTGACATTTATCTGACATTTCCGTTCTCCCCTCTCCATTCTTTGTACATACACCTACTTGTAAACAGTATGATGGCTTTACACAAAAGCTTGGATATTTTTTTAACAATGGGCGACTGGGAAGCACATAACCTTTTATGAGGCACAGGGTGCAAAATTCAAGACCTTAGAATCTCTTGTTTTTTAGATCCCACTCCCTGCTTCCCCCCACCCTGTACAGTGAAAGTGAATTATTACGCATAGGAACGTGTGTGCATTGAGGGAAATAAAAAAAAGATGTGTGCATGCATTTTAAAGCTGCTGTAGCTAGTCCCATGTATTGCGAAACAACATGTTATGTTTCATGTAGATGATATATGACACACACAATCTCACACTGACAGACTTTAAATCTAAAAAGAATGAAACCGTATTACAACATAATTCCTAACCATGCTGCCCTCTCTGGGCTGCCCTTCAAATAAAACTGTCCTCCTCAACCTAACCAATTTTCCATTGCTTTATACTTCCAAGGTTATGTCCTTCTCTGCCATTCTGTTTCAACAGGGAATCAATCAAAGTAAGGGGGTAACATGGCATTTTATTTAGAGATAAGACACCATCTTGAGTCTGGGCAGCTGCAGGTGGTTATTTTCTGAGTTTTGATGTAATGCCATGGTGAAACTGTATGTATCTATGTGTATCATACAACAATACAAGCTGATAATACTGCATTCATCTAGAGCAAAAACACAACTTATTCTTGAACATGATAGTTGTGTGCTGCATCCCTTTAATCTATTTATTTTTAGGAAGTGTTGAATGTGTCTTTGCTTTCGTGATTCTCCTATAGTTGTCCAGTGCATCTGTGTGTCTTCCTTGCAATCACTCATTCAAGAACACGTATAAACACACACATAAAGCTCAAATAAGATACTTTACATGCACATTTGTGCAGCTATGCACTAATGCGCCACCCAAACAAAAACCTCTCAAAGTAATGTATCTGCATACATACATGCATGTGAGACTCATAACACATACAGATGCTCGGTATGTCTTTGTACATATTTGTATACACATACTGTACGGATTCAACATTGCAGAGTAACTCGGTCTGAATGTAAATGAAGCCATCGCTGTGCCAGTGTCGCTGCAATATTCAAATGACTGTCTTTCCCAGCCCTTAAAGGTCAGCTGGTCCTTAGCAGCAGTATGATCAGAGGAGCAAATTGCAGACATGTTTGTCCTAATACTTGAAAAAGTCTGCCTTGTATTCCAATCATGTTCTCTGCTGCTAGATGATTTCACTGGATCATAACATTAATTTGATAATGTGCTAATACACAGAATTATAGGTTATATCATATATTTATAAGAGGTCAAGGCAAGCTAGGCACAGTAGAAGCGTGTAGAACTTGTGGTAGTTTAACTTACTGAATACCTACCTGATGTGGCATTACAGAAATCAATGTATCTCGCCTTCATCTTTTCTGTAATGTTTTTATATTTTTTATAGCATTTCATTGTAACAATACTGTAACTTGTGCAGCTAATCTCATCTAATTATCTCCCCAGGATACAGCGAGTATATCTGCATGTAACGTGTGTATTTAAATGTTGAACAAAAAGTGGTGGTCAACTCTCTAAGTCAGTCATATGACTGGTCTCATAGCTCACACACTCATCACAGTTAAAGGTGATAACAACAGCATGGAAAGCTTTAACTCAAGCAATGTCATGAAATGGACATATATCACCATAAATCCGCAACCAAATAAAGAAAGAAACAATTAAACAGTTTGCATGATTCAGACCAACAGGCAATGAATCTCACTTTCAACATGGTCACAAAGTTTAGTAATTACTTTCACAGTGATTTCTCTTGAAAGTGCTTTGAGTATTAAACATGAGACACTTTTGAAAAGAGGCCACAATGAGCCCTGGTAATTATAACCGACCAAGCTGATTGTCTTTATGGTTTTACTGTCGCAGTCTTGTGTTGTTTTCAGGCAATTTGACAGAGGTAAGTACAGCGAACGGTGATCAGCCGTGTGACACGCCAATACGCGCTAGCACAGCATTTTAGGGGCTGCAGATTTATTAAAGCTCATTTATCAGTTCTGCCTTCAGATGCAGAAGGGGTTTCATGAACTTAAGGAGAGCTTTTCATACATTAAAGTTCATTTTAGAAGCATGTAAGGTCAAAATGATATATATATAAAAATTGCAGGCCATGACATTTTTTTAGGAACTAGTTTGTTAAAGTTTTGAACAAAATACAAATCTGAGGTTCATTATTTCGATGGGTTTCATTGATGTTAGGAGTCTGTCTGAGTCTGTCAATAAATACTGGAGTGAAACAGGCTGATTTAATTCTATGTCTTAATGTACACTATATCAAATGCAATGAGTTGGAAACACTGACAAACCGCAAACCACTTCAGATTTATAAAATTATTGAATTGTCAGGAGCTTGTCTTGTTTTAGTGTTTCGTTGTTTATTATTGCATGGTCACAATGCAAGTCGTTTTATGGACCCCTGGAACAATGGCTGCTGCAATGCTGTAGCTAATGGTGATCCAACTAAACTAAACACCATGCCTACTGTTCCCGAATCCACACTGCTCACCAAACCATAACAAATTGTCCTGATTGGCGGACATGGAGAGGAAGTCAGGGAGCTTTGGTTCCTGCCTGATGCGATTTATGGCCCTGCACAAAACAGACTAATGGCCCATTGGCTGCAAACAGGAAGCAGAGGGGAGCTGCTGCTGCTAATGAGGACTGTCTGTGAAAAGAAGGTAGCGAAAGGAAGTCTAGAAAGGAGGGGAAGACAGAGAGAGAGAAGGAGAGAAACAGAGAAACAACACAGACTGAAAAGAGAGTGGGGGTGGCAGATGGAGTGAAGGGGTGCGAGTGAGAACGAGAGATGGAGATGGTGACAATAAGCGGAACAAGTGACAGAGACAGAAGTGGAGAGTGGGAGGAGAAAAAAAGAGAAGAAAGACAGACGCACTGCGAGCAAGAGAGAAGCTGAGAAAAATAACAGTGTGAGACAGGAAAGGATTACTGAGTAACATGCTGTAATAATGTGAATTATAGTTCCAGTAATGAGTAGTGTTTTTGCAGTGTGTGTTATTGCATGCAGTAATTATATTGCAGTACTGTAATAATCACAGAAATTCAGTTCAGTGGAAAAAATAGTCAAGATTGACTTGCTGCATGCCATCCTAGTATATTTAGTTAGTTAGTTAGTTAGTTAGTTAGAAAGTAAAGAAAAACCTTGAAACTGTAGCCTATTGACGTTGGTGTTAGTGGAAAAGTTAGGTGGAGGAATACACCTTTACATAACTGCAAAGTTGTTTTATTTACATGTTGTGTCCATTAGCTTTCTATTTGATCACTTGTGTCTATATTCATATTTTGTATGGGAGCTAATCAAATTACATGTCTTGTAACTGGACAAAAAGGATATACAGCTAGGACAAACAAACAAGAAACAAGGAATATCGAGTTGACAGTGATAAAAGAAAGAGAGAGAGATGGCAACACCAAATAAGAGCTGGCAAAGTTGATGGAAAGTGGAAAAGGAAACACATGAATAGAGGCAAAGTGAGAGAGAATGATCTTGTAGCATAAGAGCGCTGCTCGGTACATGCAAACACACACACACACACACCTACTGTATACGGTAGTCATAGAGACCACAGGTTTGTGACCAGAGGGTTTTTAGTTAAAGTCCTCGCCATTTCTGCAGGGATGAAAGTGCTCTGCCCACCTGCAGCACAGTGGCATTGTACAGCTTTTCATTTCCAACAGCTTGAGCGGAAGCTGGTCAGCGACTGCAATACATTTGTACTCATGTGAGCTACCCACACAATCAAATTGAAATGTATTCTCAAACAATACAAAACAAACAGATACAAGAGTTGCACTTTGCAATGCTGGGTCTTTTTTTGTTTGATTGGATGTGAAGTCTGTGTTATCCTTAGAGGTCTGCAAGCTTGTTGGGATCCAACCCATTTTATTTCAATGCCTTTTTAGCCCATACGTCTTTGTGTGTGTGTGTGTTTAAGTTTTTGTGCCATACAGTCTATGGTTTCTGCATGTATCAGAGAGAGTGCACATCAGAGAGAGCGCATGTCAAAGAAAGCGTAAGTTATTGCTTTCAGGGCAAGAAAGTGGCAGACATTTTATTCGGCTAGAGCCTTCCCATATTGAGTGACATACATCACCACTGATCTGTGTCTTTCTGTGGCATGCTGGTAGCCCATGGATGGGGCTGGAGTCGATTACTTATGTATGTTATGTAGCTTCATCAGTATTACAATGTACTTGGTGTACTTGGTGTGAACGCCCCTATCACTGTTCCAACCAGAAACAAGTTCCTGGTAGTACCCTTTTTTTTTAAAGTAAGTGAAAATCATTTATTTCAAGGCCAGCTATAAAGATTGTTTTACTTCATGTCCCTTTTTGGACTCTGTGGGTATTTTCTGTTTTATTGGTAGAAAGGTTTTCTGCTCTGGCTGCTGGAGCGGAGATGGGATTGACTCCACCGGAGATCAGACAGCTGGACAGAATCAGGTAACTAGCCATATCATGGAGGTAACCTGGCTCTTTTCTTGCAGTACTGCATCCTGAGAGGAGGACGTATTTGCTCACAGATCAACCTCCACAAGCTGTGGGCTACTTAAATGTGCTTTTACTTTAAGTTGCAGCTGCATTGCTATTTGGAAACTAAATCGGTGTATTTTTGCACAACCATCATTTCCTTCTGTCATTTAAACTTGATTGTGAGCAGAACTCTACCGGTCTTATTGTTGTTAATAACCATTCAGAAACAAGAAAAACACACACTAAAAAGTCTAAATTCATTGCCTGAAGTGAAGCTCTGCTATATTGTTGTATGCTGCTAAAGATAGTTTATTGGGGAGTAAGGCATGGTGCTACAAAGGACATTTCAAACTCAAATAGATATATCAAGTAGATATAAGTAATTCAATTTGATTTGGCATTTTTCGCCAACGGGAAATGGGCCCAAAGTGGGAGTTTGCGATACTCCTGTGCCCCCCGTAGTAGCCCCACACCTTTCAAATGAATGCTTCAGCCCTGCATCTGACAACCAGACAGACATGTACACACACACACACACACACACACACACACACACACACACACACACACACACACACACACACACACACACACACACACACACTCAGAGATACAGAGAAAAAAGCTAGTCTGCGGCTAAGCTTCAAGGCAGTCGCGCATGCAGCTGTTTAGCCTCAAGTGCCCACATTAAAGTCATCAACACTGTTAGACAACAACCTTGATGAACCTAAAAGAGTTTGTGTACATCTACTTAAAAAAAAAAAAGAAAGCAAGTCTGTGCCAAATAAAGTAGTTTCCTTTAGTACTAAAACACGTTGGGCCATACAGCTTCAGCCTTGGTCATTATTTTCAATGCGTGGTTAATGGGAACACTTAGCAGTGCCAAACATATTTTAGAGCAATCTCACAAAAGACTATCAATGTTTCACATCACATACCAGGAGCAAAGGTTTGTTATGATCAAGATCTTTTTGATTTGCAGCCTCCTCTTCTGTTGTTATCACCCGGTATCCAAGCTAAATGCTGGGTCTGAGACACTCATCACAGCATGATGCAACACTCCTACTCCCCCTCTATTTATTTCCTGCCTTTCCCCTTTCTTACCCCCTAACTCACACTTCAACACCCACGACTCTGCAAGCATCGGGCTGTTGGCAGGAAGAAACATGTATTGGTCTGTCTGTAGGATTATTCTGCAAGAGCCACAGAATATACTTCATATCCACTGTGCATCCCTTTTCCTTTTCTGACTTAACTGGCTGTGCCCTGCAGTGGATTGTCTCCCGGGCGTTAAGGTCCGAGGGGAGATACTCCCAAAGCAGTGCCGCATAGCGAGCTGTCACTGGCTCAGCAAACAGGAGGCACATAGGCTAAATGCCTGTTCCTGCCAATGGAACAAGGACAAACAGGAGAAAAACAATGGACAAGAGTAAATGCCACATCACTGTCTTCAATTAAGTTCCATGAAAAGATGGATTTTTACAAATCTTTACTTTTAAAAGGACTGAAAAAGTATTGCCTTACATCCCTGAATCTCTTCTACATCTATTGTGTCTAAACACTCTATACAAAGCAATAACAAAGCTCCATCTTTATTGCATTTATCTTTAAAACATGCATTAAAGATTTAACACTAACTGTAAGAGAAGTGCTTACTTTCTCAGCTAGTGTATTAGTTTACCACAACTCCTGTCATTTTGAGACTTATCAGTTTTTCTTTGCTCCAGCAAAAAGTGCAATGTTATTTTAAGCTTGGTAAATTAAAACTGGGACTCAACAGTCTCAGCATGTGCGAAGTGTAGCATCACTATTTTTTCAATAGGTTTCACAGCCTTGTGCAGACTGCATGTGTTTTACCAGAAGCTATACAAATTGTTGGTTGAGATTTAACAATGCCAACGAATTGTCCCTGCAGCTCTATAATGAAGATAATATTTACAGTAATATGTATTCCCTAAATCATTGTAAGGGGTCTTGGTGCTGTGAATCTCAAAGCCAAGACTTAAGAGGGACACCCAGTGGCCATCTGAAAAACTATAAAAACAGTTTTTAAAACTATGTTTCTGGTGGCCCAATCAGAATGTACAATCCTACAGTATCTGTCAAGACAAAATGATTGGTACAAGATGCATACATTTATTAAAGAGATTAGTTCTCAAAGTCTGATCATCCCAGTACCAGTCATTCGAACCGCCTGTGTCTTTGTGTGTTCATGTTTTAGTCATCTGCTGGAATCCTTTTTGCTCGTTCCTCCGTACGCCAGCTTTTTTCATCACTACTCTTCTGATGCAACAGCACAGCATCCACCTCATCAGTTATTACCATCAGAAGTAACACATGAATCGAAATCGAAGCTGCCAATTGTTCACTTTGATCTATTATTTCTAACCTTAAGTCAAGCTCACATTACTTAAGATCATTTATGCGTGTTGCATGTGAGGAGAATCTTAAATCAAAGTACAAGTGGTTTGTAGAAGATCTGGCTGCCAGACTTTTTGTATCTGTAAATGTATACGACCTTGGTAAAGAAGTTCAGCAGTTTAAACAGAAGGGAGACAAACAAACTACGTTATTATCTGTATTTATATATCAATAGACTAAGAATCTAATAAAGGTTTATGATGTCTAATTTAACACTGTAAAAATGATGTTGCAGCATAGATGGCCAAGTACAATCTGTACCTCCAGTCCGTGTGACATCTCGCAACAAGGCAGCTTCCAATCTAAAAAATGTGAGAATAAGAGAGAAACTTGCTTTTCGGCAAAGGAAATATTACATTTGTACCTCAAATCTATTTTAAGGAATATGAAATTTGCAGCTTCTTTTTTTGGTAGGGAAATCTCCTTAGTTTCACAAATGCACTTTTTTGTGATCTTGTAACATTGGAAACAGAACTTTCTAAAATGCAGGAGCTGTATTTACATCATTGTGGTCTAAACCAGATATAAAATAGGCCTTGTAAACCTGTAAGAGAACTAAACACTTTATCATTACAAACACCACATAAATAAGGGTAAAACAGGGACCAGATAGGCTTTTTCTGACAACGAGCGTTTTAGATTCTTCTCTGAGTGAATACGCTCTATATGCAATCTTGTTGAGATGTACGTTAGTAATGCCACTGAAGAAAGCTGTGCAATTATCACAAGCTGAATGCATAGCCAAGAGAACCACCATGCATTCTTACTGAACTACTTAATATGTGTGATGTTGTCTGGACATTTGCTGGCTCTAATATAGCTTTCTAAATGATCAATCAGTATGATGTTTACTTGCCTATGAGGTATGGGAAAATTCCTTAAAATACCAAACCGTTAACACCATGGATAATGCTTGAATGCTTGTTACTGATTTGCTGAGGTTCATTTTACACTGCTGTTATATAGCAATAGAACACCAATTAGAAAATGTATAAGTCTTTTGGTATTTATCACAGATAATATTCAGTATTTTCCTGCATGCTGTGTTAAGAGTAGTTAAGAGCTGAAGAATGTGTTGTCATGTTCTAAATAAATGGTACCACTCTGGAGGACAGCTGTTTTGCCTGATCACAGTGTTTGTGTCATTGAAGCTGCTTTGCATTCTTGTGTCTTTTTGCTCTCAATATTTGAATGAATAAATATCATACAGCAGTTTAAGTGAAAGTGTATTGTCAATATGTATTTACTCTTTTTATTAGGTTTTCCAACTTGGCATTGACTTTTTCGTATTCTTTCTAGATAGATGTTTGCATGAAAAACCTTTATTTTGTCCCTTTTATCAACTTGTGGCCCCTTTAACTTGTTTTAGTTCTTCTTTCTTTCTTTCTAACCTCTATATTCATTTATCTTTTTATTGCGTAGGTATTTCATCACTGTTATATTTTAAGTACAACATTGAAGTACACGATTGCAAGAGTATAACAACAGCTGTTCTCCATGAACCATAAATGTATTTTTTTCCCATCCATGTGAAATTAATGAGTTAAAGAATAACAACCTGACAATATTGCAAGTTGTTGAATTTGTAACAATATCTAAAAATCATTTTTCTGTAGAGCAATGGACATATTTTCCTGTCATCCTTGATTTGCAATGATATAGTCAAATAAAATCTCTCTTTGGTTTTATGTCTTGGCTTTTACTTCTTTCCATTTATTTCTTTTTGAATCTCCTCCTCCCTCTCTCTGACCTCCAACCATGGAGAGACCTAAAGCCATACCTCCTCTCAGGCGCAGTGGAAACCATCTGACACGCTCCATTACGTTGTGCTTGTTCCAATTAAAGCTGACACCATTTGCTGTCAAGAGCATAGTGATACCCTGCAGAAAGGTAAGCCACCCCTGCTACACCCTCTGCCCAGGGGACTTTAAGTGTTTCTGGATGTATATTATGTTGTTACAAGAAGATCTATACTGTCAGATGGCGAATCAAAGGTTGGCCCTCCAGAGCTCTCCCTGTGGGGAAATGTGTGCTTGGTGTTCATAAATGATGTTTTAGTGAAAAATGAGGATTTCATGATTTCAAAGCGACTTATTGTCAAATGTAAGATAATGATCAGAACTAACTTCTCTGATCACCTCTTTGTAGATGCTCACTGTCTTTAATAAATAAGAGAAAACCCTAAAAACAATACAACTGTTTATGATGAATAGAAAGCAATCAATCAAGAAGTAAGTTGTCTTTATAATTCATCCTGACACATATCAAGACATTAAAAAGGAGGATGAATGGTCATGAATGGCAATTTTTAGGTATGTTCATAAACAATTAGCTGTTTTTAATTGATGCAAAGTATGTGGCTTATCTGCTGTTGATGTTACTTTTTATGTAAATCATTTGAATTAACAGGTGAATTTCTAACCGGGCCACCTTGGTTGATTCCCACCTCACACAAATAATAGGAAGTTATGTTTGAGTTCTAGCTGGCAAAATGCATCACTTTGACTTTTCTTATCAAAGGAGAAACTAAGGAAGAGGCCTCAAACAGCAGACTGACCAACAGGGATCTGTTTGGCTCTCAGTGTTGTGAACAAAAGTTAATCCGCAGCCTCCTCCTTTGGCTAAAAATATAAAACAGGGAGTCAGCAGGCCAGATACTAAGCCTCCGTGTCCCATCTTGGCCATTAGTATTCAGATAAACGGCAAACTATGTGAACCCATGTATTGTACTTAGTAAGCATGCCCTAGCACATGTTACTTTTTCTCTGTATTTTGTGATGCTACTTTTAGAAAATGTATCCATCATGACTGTTTACACAATTTGCTTTGACTGGAACTTTGCTGTGAACGTCTCATCAAGCACAGTAATGTTAATGTACAGAATCAGGGGACAGTAGAGCCCCCATGAAAACTATCTGTTGGGCACTCAAAGCAATGAGGCTGAGAGAAAGTTAATCAGAAGGCCCTCCTTTGATGAAATGACCCCAAGTAAAGTTGTGGAGAGCTCAATATGTTTTCTCTGCAGCGGGCTGCAGTCCACCAACCACCCAGAACCAATCTGAGGCTTATGACGGCAGCAGGGGAGAAGATACATTAGGCCTCCCTTCAGTGGGTAATGAATGGAACTAATAGGAATAGGCAATCCTGGTCCACACCACTAATATATGTAGAAAATACTAGATGCAGCTGCTGTTGTTTGTTCAAGTGGCACGCTGTGATGCCAGTTTTGAACACCACTATCTAGCTCCAAAATGTAGCCGTTTGTGTAATTGGTGTAACTGAAAGTTAATTGAAAGTGTAAATAACTTTTTGTATCATAAGACATAGCAACAGAGTTCAAATAATCTTTTATTGAAAACAGATGTTTAGCATTGCTAGCAGTGTTGTTAAGATTGTCCAATACTTTGTGAAATATCTTAACATATTAAAAGAATATTGGTACAAATGTGTTGTACACACATTTCGTAATCTTAGCATTTCATCCAGCATCAACCTGAATCAGGGAATAATTGGGTATAATTCATTCCCCCAGTGATCAAAAACTATCACATAAGTATAATTTCATGGGGTCTATGAATGGACTTGAACATAACAACTGAGAAAGAAAGACAACATTGCCGAGCTACCAATTTAATCAAATAGGCTCTTAAATCATTGTCTTTAATCTTTAAACTGAATGTAATTATGTATTAATGTAATACTCTTTATCAATTAATCGAGATCATAGTAATCCCACTGAAGTATTATATCATATTTCAACATAAATTATGTTATGTTAAATTATTTGATTTACCATGAAACATTGAGCAAGTCCAGTGGAAAACGTTTTCTTTGTGTAACAATTCACAACAACATGAAGTTATATGTGAAGATGAATATTTGCTCCTGTGTGCAGCAAGAAACTAACTTGTGTAATAGACTGGCTCACTTCTGAGGTATTACTTTTACAAGGGCCTTGGCTGCGTGTCAGAGTGATGTAACAGGATGTCAGGCAATTCAGTATCCACTATTTATGAAGGCTCATAAAAGTGAATGTAGAAGTCATGGACCATTTGCATAAATATTATGATAGTTGGTCTGGCTGAGCCTTTCACAAAATGTATTCAAAAAGCCCTTAAAACAGAACAAAGCCAGAGGATAAAAATAACAGATAGACCCAATGTCAAATGTGCCTTTTTATGTTTCAAAAATAATATTCTGACCAATGCCAAAGTTAACTGCAAAAATGCTTAACCTTGAACAATTGGAAACTTGGAAGTACTAGCAAGTTTTGACTTGGATTGATGCTTTTAGTCAATGCATATTCATTTGTAAATAATATTGCAAACTATGTGTTCACAGCACAAGACTGAGTATCCATTAACCAGTATAAATACTTTGAAGGTAGGGATCAATCCATTGCCCCAACCTTGGAGTTAAAGCAGGCCGCAGGTGGTTCTGCCCAGTGTAAGTTAACATGGATGACACAATACCCCCTCAAAGGTTGCTCACTTTAAAGCTCTGTACCAAACTTTAAATCTTCTCAATATTTTGGAATAAAAACTCCATACCAATGCAACCACTAGTAATGTTTCTTTCTTCAAAGATGAAGCAACATGAAAGCTAAGAAGCCTAAACACCTTATTGATCAATTCAGAAATAAAATAAGGCAGAATTAGGACATATATTCCTTTGAGGTGCTTTAACATTTACCATCAAATTTCACAATGTAGGACTCCATGAGTAGCACTGTGCCAATGTGAAACAATGTTTTCTTACACTTGCTGAGGTGGCAGAACAGTCGACACACTGAATGAACCACAGAAACAAAGACAGTGGGGAAATCAATTGCAATGCCTAGGCTCACAAACAAAACCTCATCAGTAGAGAAAATGACTTTTTACAGCCACTGCGAATGTAGACTTGTTTCAATTTTGCAAACAAGACAATAATGATGTTATTTGTAAACATTTAACGCAGATTAAATTATATAGAGAGGTGCAGTCCTGTGGAGTTGCATTTTTCAGTTCAATGCAATGTGTTGTAACCTTCAAAGGAAAGTAAAAAACCAACTACGTAGGCATACACTCTGAATGGCAAAAAACATGGTAAGATCAGATCATTTGTAAAAAATAAAAAATAAATCATGTTTCTCTACAGGCTTTACCAAACATTATAAGTGCTAAAAATAAATTGTGACGTGTTTCTTGGTCAGTGTATTTTCCAGTTCAATGCTATGCAATGTTTTGTAACCTTCATACTCTGAATGGCAAAATCATGGTAAGACTAGATAATTTGTAAAAAAATCTTGTTTCGCTACAGGCTTTACCAAAAGTTTCTAAGGGCTAAAAATAAATGGTGTCTTTTGTTTGTGTTTCTTGGTCAGTGACTTTTTTATGGAGGACTGACTGGGGATGGTCATCTGTGTAAGTCTGCTCTTCAGAATCTATCAAACCAAATTAAGGCCCTGGAAAGCGTGAAGAGGAGCTCGTCAGTAAAACATGGACAGCATCCTTTAGGCCAGCGGCTGAGCTCTGAATAATGCAAGGCTACGGCCTCCATCAAAACCAGCTTTAATTGCGTTTTTTCCTCGTTTTCTTCTGATTTGGCTGTAAGTGATTTTGCTGAAAAACATCTACTCTGAAAATCCTTTTGAAATGACCAGGGGGTAAAATCAATCGTCTTTCACTTAAAGGTAGGTGTAATCTTGTGTGTGAACGTACACCTGCATGCATGCGTGAGCCTGTGTGTTATTATTGTATGTACATTGGATGCAATCATATGTGCCTTTATTGGACAATGGACTACATATAAAAGGCCCTTTTGCTTCTATTTGTCACCAGAATGAAAGGACAGGAAGCTGACAGCTGACAAGACCCCCCCTTTTTTTATTCACATCACCTTGCCCTGCCACAAAGCAATCCCTCGGCTCACTTTCTGCTGACTGGGTACTTCTCTGAGCAGTGGTGGATAGAAAGAGGGAGGGAATAAAAGGAGAAATCAGTCCTCTGAGAAGTTTATGTCTTCCCTCTGCTCCTCTAACTTCCAGACTCCTGCCCTTCATTTCCCTTCACATGCAGAATGACTGAGCTTTATAGCTGGTGTAATTTGTGTCCGCCACAGCCGTTGACTTTTAAGCAGACAAATGAGTCATGGGAGAAGGCACTTATGATTATGTCTACAACCAGGAGAACAACCAACCAAGGGAACAACCCTCTACAACCAAGAAAAGTATCGCGTTTTCGTGCTTTTCTGCAAAAACGTTCACAATACACAAAAAGTATATCCTTAGCTGTGTGTGACCTACTGTATTTAATAAAATACGTTATTTTAAGATAAAAAATAGACTATGGGTAAATTATTACATTTTGTATTTTATCCACGCTAGCAGCGTAGCCATGGATGGCGATGTACTGTAGGCAAAGGACTAATTATTCAGTTTTTTAAAGAGGAAGCAGCATTCCCACCAGCCAGCAAGGGCATCAGGCACTTAAAAAAGAGCATATGTCTAATATGACATTTTTGACGCCAAGCACTTAACACTTAAAACAGTAGAGGACTGAGTGAATATCAAGTGAGATGTTTGATTAAAAATCATTCATTCATCCTTGAAAGACACACAGAGGCATTATCATGGCTTAAGGAATGTCGGTCCTACAGCATTGCATCGCCGTATGCATTTATGAAAACATTTATTTATCACAATCATTTCCCTGATTGCCATTGCTGAGCAAACCCTCACTTGACATCACAGTGAAAGCAGGGATCAGCATAATGCAAACACTTATGAGGAAAATAATGATGCACAGAGTAAAGAGCGATCCCCACTGAGAGGAGAATTACAACTCAGTATCACAAGTACTACTGATCGAGCTCTCGCTTTTCCACTACATTACAGCTCTCACCACACAACAGGAGACACTTGAAATATAAATTGACTTTTGAGCCGACAAGAGCAATAATGTTTGAGTAACAAGTAATGTATTGGTTTATTGAGTCTGGCAATCTTCCTATTAAGTGTGACAATGGGACAGCAAGGCTAAGGTAAAAATCAATGAAGCCAAAATTCTGAAGAAAAGATTTAAAGGGCCCATGTCATGGCCATTTCCACTGATCATAATTACATTGTTGAGGTATACTAAAATAGATTTATACTGTGCAATTTTCCAAACTCACATTGGTTTCGCATACAGCATCTCTGTCAAGCATGTGTATTCAGCAGTATTCACTTTCTCCACTAAACGACTCGTTGGAGCTCTTGCCCCCCCCTCCCTGTGAGCCTAGTGTGCTCCGATTGGTCAGCTCGGCCACTCGTTCTGATTAGTCAACCACCAGAGAGGCTGCGCCCATGTCAGTGCTTTTCCCGGCTGCTCTCAGCGTAACATCAGTCTTATCATGGCGTCGGTACAGCGGTATATTTTATATACATATATATTTTTAACTGTTGTTATAGAAGAGTGTGACGGCCCCAGGGCCTTTGTCTTACGATGGGGTGGAGCTGAAGAGGCTAATCAGCACGATCACGGACACCTCCGGACACAGTCTCTCTCCAAAGCGGCTGCAGGAAGACTAACTCTGCGATCCTCTCAACCACCTGTCTCTGCATTTACCACAATAAATGTGCCGTGGTTTTGTAAACTCGTGTATGTCTCCTTGTCTTTCCGTTGTGGCCTACGAGCTACTCTCATAACAAAGAGTAAGTTATTTTTACCCGTTATAAACTACTACTGTTTGATGAGAAATCAAATCATGGTTTGCTATATATGAATTCAGGGAAGAAAGGATAGGCCTACTAAGTATTTCCATTAAACTTTATTTTTAGAAATGTACAAAATGAACATAAATATACATATATACACGGTATATCATCCATTCCTCCTCCTCGCATCTTGCCTGCGCACAGTCGGTGCGGTGCCTTTTAGCACCCTCAGTAGTAGTAGAATCCCTTCCCCGTCATGGATTGTCCGCCAGGATCTGGCTGGACGAAATCAAATGCAAATCACAAAATATTAGAGAAACTTAGTTGTTTTAGACTCGTTAGTAGTAGTTGTGTAATGAACAGCTTGCCTGCTAATATGCTAACCTAGCTTTGTTTACCTTGGTAGCTAACACGATATGAACGTTAGCTTGGAGGAAAGGCAACTATAATGCAGTGTAATAAAACTACTATGAACAAAAGCTAGTGGTTCATATTAGGCTAGCAATAACGTGTTTATAATTGCAATCGTATACGGGTATTCTGCTACGTTCGGTCATACAATGTAACTTGCATGAATACATTGTTTTGCGCTAGCATACAGCTAGCCTCGTTAGCTACATGCAGTATATGTACGGTCACAATGTACGGTAAATCACAGTACAGTATACTGTATGAGTATTCCGTGTGTGTGACTGCAGACATTCTCCTGCCATGACAAACATGTAAGGCCATCTGCTGACATTGTAGTTGATATATTTAAACGCTAGCAACGTAGCATCACAAAAATGTTTTTCTGACCAAAACTAGCTCTAGCTCCGTGTGTTAGATCGCTACGCCAGCTATAATGTAATTACGTTTCGCGACTGACCGGCAAATCACCCGGAGTATACTGTCAATAGGTATTTTGTGTGTGAATGCAGACATTCTCCTGCTATGAGATACATGTATGCAAGGCCATCTGCTGATATTAGAGTTGATATATGGAAACTCTAGCAACTTAGTTGGCACAGTTAGCACTGTGTCAATGGCTTAGCAGTCCAACACAGTTTACACATTTAAACAGTCTTGTTTGATAAATACACAAATAACAATGCAAACTTACAGGTTGTATACCCAGATCTTCCCCTGCTCCAAACGGTCCAAACAAGCTGTGCATATCCGGCCTCAAACTGGGCAATGTTTTGGAAGCTTTCGTCTGTGAAATGCCGGTTCTTCGAACCTCTGGAGGAGGAACACGCCGCTGCTGGTGTGGCCATAGCTCTTCGGGATTGGTCCATTTCGTTCCGGGTACCGCATGACATCAGGCGGTACCCGGAACTAAATGGAAGACTCAAATGGGCAGTGACGTATCTCCAACGAGGCGTTTTGGGGAGGTATTTTCTGTGTTAGAGTTTTACTCGCTACAGGGTGTACTTTGAGGGTTTTGACTCTGCACACCGTTTACATGCATAAAAACCTTCATAACACACAAGGGGACGGGTAATAACCGGAAAAGCATGACATGGGAGCTTTAAGTGTTGGAGACTATGACTGTTTTCTGTTACACAATAAAAAGCAATGGCAAGTAACAGCCATAAAAACATGTAATTAAATAATACAAATTAGAGCAGTACAACATAAACTGGCATTCAAAAATGTCAGGAACCATGTATTACATTTTTTTTTTTTAAATTACTATTCAGCAGCACAAAGTGGAATGTCCCATTGTGTTTCTACCAAACAGCAGTCAAATACCAATCACAATTTTTAGAGTGTAGATTATAGGAAATTGTATTTAAAGGAAACAAGGAGAAAATGTTACCCCTTCTCCTTGACGCAAGATAATGAACCCCAAATGGTGTGTAAGTGTTCAGTTTGCAGTTTGGTACCATGTATGACAGCCCTGCCATCAGTGTGAATGTGTGTGTTATTGGGTAATTGTTGACACGCATTGCAAAAGCATTTTGAGTGGTCAGCAGACTAACAAGGCGTTACATAAAAGCAAGTCCATTTACCATTCTAAGAAAACAAGGTGTCAGAAGATTTCTAATGTCTGGTGTGTGTGTGTGTGTGTGTGTGTGTGTGTGTGTGTGTGTGTGTGTGTGTGTGTGTGTGTGGTGTGTGTGTGTGTGTGTGTGTGTGTGTGTGTGTGTGTGTGTGTGTGTGTGTGTGTGTGTGTGTGTGTGTGTGTGTGTGTTGTGCGTGCGTGCGTGCGTGCGTGCGTGCGTGTGCAGCAGCTTACCTGACTTTTTCCAGGGACTAGCTGATACAATGTGATTCAAGTACCAAGATTTTAGTTTTGAGTCTAACTTGTTGCTTTTCTGACACAGACCCTCTTCTCCAACATGCACTATGCTTAAGACTCACCTTGAAAGAAATATTAAACGTTGTTTACTTTGTATCTGGGAGCCAATACCCTCTTGCTGTAATGACGTAAAATAAACAAACAAAAAGGGGTTTGAAAATGTGAAAGCGTGAGTGAGGGAAAGCGTGAGAGCTTATGAGCAGCATGTCTTGGCACCTATCAATCAGGGCACTTCCAAGAAATGTGACTCAATCAAGTGATAAGAAAAAACTTCTAACACAACGTTCAGGCATCCCAAGAAAACGCTCAGGATGCAAAATCAACCCACATACCACTGCTTAGAAATCACAGCCAAAAACACACACAGCAAGGACACAAAATAACTATCTGTTATGGCAGCACTAATTGAGTTTAAATTCAAACTTTCTTAGTGTTATTTATTTAATGATTTGTGCTAATTGTGATTATTTATATCTTGTATATCATGGCCACAAAAACGATATAATTAGCATGTTTTAAAGCCCTAAAGATGCTTCCTCCTTCCTGCCTTAGATTTAAAAAATGTACAGTGTAGTGTAAGGCTTGACCTCTGGAGCGGACCAGCAAAACTCCAGCAGATAAAACATTTCCATTTCCTGTTTTTCTTACAACCTTCTCATGGCGTGCAGGAGCCCCGCTGGTGGAAAATGCGTAGAAGCGTGATGTAGTGCCGAGGCTGATTATTCACAGTCACACTTCAGCGGCTCTCCTCTAAGTGAGAGCGATCACATCAATAACACATCCTCCAGGTTGTCGATATGCTCCTCTTCTCCAACACTTCAAAACTCGTGTGAAACACGGTAAAAACTGTAGCTCTCAACATGAAAGAATAAATGGATTCATTAATCAGCCTGTTAATTAATTTAGAAATGTTCAAAGACAGACTTTGATTAGGGTTGAATCAGAAATTGGAGAAGTGATTCCTCCCCTCAAATGCTAAGTTAAGGCTTAAGTCCTCTAAGTAATTCCAACTTTTTTCTATGACTATTACGTCCCTTGTAAATCAATTTGCTATAACTAAATAACTAATTATGTAGTAGAGGAATTACTCAAATGATATCTGCAATCTTTATGTTTAAAGCTTCATTATTCGAATGTAAATTAGTTTTGTTCAACTTTAAGCACTTTTAGACAAATGTCAAATATCATCAAGAATATAAAGTGAGCAAGAGGTAAAATCTGTATGGACGCAGCCGCAGTTTTAAACAATTGTTGTGCGTGATTTTCAGTTCTTGCTAAACTTTATTCAGATGATCTACTACTAGCTCCTCAGTTTCGTTGGCAGAATACTTTGTCCCAAAGAAGTCAAGCTTTCATTTTCTAATAGTAAACGATTCCACTTGCAGAGAAACAGCCTCCTGCTTTGAAGCGGGCCCCGTGCGGCCCCTCCACCAGATCATCTTCCGCTCCTGTTGTAAACCAGTGAAGCACAAACGATGCTCTTAGTGCTAAGATGTTGTTAGAGGGTAATACATCGGGTCCCTGCTGCTGTGTCGCTCGCAGCAGATGGGGATGAGAACAAACCTGTGGTGACACGGACACATTTAGCACCAGGTAAAATGAGGATGATTCTGACATGATGGTACAGCAGCGGGGAACGCCATTAAAGTTGTGTTTGCTTGTTGTAAGTCAATGTTTCTCATCATGTCAATGAGTGTGTTCGTGTTCGTCCTTTTGTTTCTCACGTAAAAACCAAAGGCCTGTCTGCCTTATTGTCCGCACATGGATACAGATTAAAGATTGTATGCGTTTTGTTTTCTACTATACCACAAAAACAGAGATGTTGTTCCCATAGAACAGATCCACTGTTTGTTTTTCAATTCTCAGTTTTACATCACAGCACCTCAAAGGATTGATGGATAATATGTAAATGTTTTACAACTTTAAGAGTAAGCTTTTCCCTGCTTACTTTAATAACATAATCCAACTGTGTTATTAACAATTGCTGACTACAAAAATGAGTAAAAACCTTATTATCCAGTTACCTGTGACCTTCTCAGACCTCTGTAGCCCACCCACTGCTTGGGCCTCAACATTAATTTTGATGCTACAAGCATATCACACCTGAATATTAGAGCAAACTGTCAGCAGTTTGAATGTGACAAAGGGGCCAGGTTGGATGAATGTGTTGAATAGAAAAGACCATTGTGGATCCTTATTGCACAAACTGTCTATTGTGTGTGTCTGCTAGTGTTGTACTGACAAATCTGTAGAGTCAACTTTTTTAATTGATCGGTCGATGCCGCATCTTTCGTATTCATACACACAAATACAAAAATAAAAATCAGCACATCAATATGTAGGTACCTCATTAAAATAGCTTTCCCTCATACAGAGTTTGAGAGTTCACCTTGAAGTGTGCTTACTGGTAGAGTCAGAATCAAACTTAATTTATAGGTCACAGCATCCACACAGTCTAAAATGGCTTCTGAAGCTCTATATTTTATATATAAACTAGTGCAGTACACTTCAAAATACACTCCACACAAAATTGCTGCAGACCTGCAGTGACCAGCTGACCTGTGACACTCGCAGTTTGAGGATGAGCGGTCAAATGCAGTTCAGCAGAGACAGAGTACATTACCTGTAGAGATGCTGAGTTTAAAAGAAGAATATTGTTGATTGAGGCATTAGATAATAAAATACAATATTATTTAAAAATGTAGAAAACTGAAAATAAGAGGAGTAGAAAGTGGTTGAAATTGTAAATTAATGGTTCATTTATAATAATTATAATGAATATTGTGCATGTTCGCCTGTTGGTTTCATAACAGAAGGGACTTAAGGCTAAACAATGGTCAAAGAAAACCTTTTCTCACGCTGAGATTTCAACCACCTAAAACTTTCCTGCAGATGAGCTCATTAGTGTCTTGGCAACTCGTGGGACAAATTGTCCAGATAAGTCGATCCCAAATGCAGAGGAGAGGCACCGTGAAGCATCACCAGACATTTTAAAAGGCTCCCGTCTCATCCGGGTGAATGCCTCGACAAATGGGGAGGAGAGGAACGTCAGGGTAAAGAGATGGAGGTGAAGACAGAGGAGGCGGTGGAGTGGAAATCAGTCAGGCGGAATAGGAACCCTGTCGAAGGTTAATGAGCAGAAAGATAATGTTTAAGCTCCAAATACGACCCTGTCACTATCGTGAGACCCGGCAAGAGGTATAATGGAAGGAGTAAGGGTGTCAAGGAAAGTGGTATGAATGTGTGCGTGTGTTTAGCAGAGAACACAATCTCTGCATGGGTGCTTTTGTTTTTGTTATATACATTTAAGGAGGTACCTGCATGTACTTTAAAATAATGTAAAAACATATTCCGTCCTTTTTCCTCACAGCAGGTTTCAATTTGAAGTATGTTCTGCCGGATTTTCACGGATCCTGGAAAGCAGAGTAAACTAAATAATGTAAATCACATGAATTGTGTAGTTTCCGAGTACTGTCAGTTTTGTTTTATTTGTTATTACATTTCTTCACTTCCAGTTAGCCGCAGTAAATTCTACCAACAGTCTTGTGCACTCTCAGATTACCAGACAATAATACAACATGCCTGCCATATTTTCTTTTCATTGCACCTGCCGTAGCAGTTGGATCTCGTTTTGCTTAACATTTACTCTGCTGTTGTCCTTTGTCTTAGGCTGTTGGTATGACGTTCTCAGAGCTTACTTCAGCTTTATTCAGTCAGTCTTTGCAGATTGGAAACAAATCTCTGTGTCTGGTTTATCACGCAGGAGTGTAAACTGTGTGCAAACAGTAAAGACAGAAATAAATGCAATACTAGAAAAAGATTGTTGTGGTTTTGTTAATTAGTTTACAAATTAATTAAAACAATAACAGTGTGGAAATTCTTCAGGTATGTACTTTACGTAAAAATAATAGAAAAATGCTGTTTAATAGAAGATTGATTTAAAAAATCTTCAAGGAAAAGATCAGAGAGCATCAGGAAAAGTAAACGTATCATAAACAGAATGGCTACTTTTAAGTGTTATATATTACATACAATTTTATTTGATTATTAAAAAGAATAATTGTGATTACTGTCAAGCATTGTTTTCATTTTGTATCAGGTGGAAGTGAGAAAACTTCTGTATACTGTTTGGCAGGATTAAGGCAGATGCCATTTGCACCCGGGCATGGGCGGCGGCAGAGATTTTCTTTTGGGGGTGCTGTGGGGTAGCTTGACGTTTCATAGAGGGTGCTCAAACATGTAGTGTTTCCCATTAAGGTACGGGGCGCTACAGTGGAATTTTCTAATGCAACACTCCCCACACGCACATACACAGTATATCAGCGACTGTTACAATGAAGGCTCGATAATCAGCTCACAGCATATAGGCAGGGCTGCCAACCCTCACGCATTGAGTGTGAGAATCACGCAATTAACAAATATTTCACGCCACACATGCCTTTCCTCACGCTAAGTTTTCGTCCAAAATAAATGTATATAAATATAAAAATAAAGTGAAGGAACAGCAAACCGAGCGGTCTACGAAATGAGACTGTCTGGTTTACGGAGGACTTCCTGTTTGCGTCACCTGACACCCGCGGTCCGTAGCACTGTCGCCTAGCAACCTGGACAGCGACACCCTGTTGTTCATGTTTTACAGGTGACAGGTGTGGGCCGGTTTGATAGACTCTCCACCAGGGTTGGAGTTATGTTGGAGCCAATGGGAGCTGAGCTCCCATAAGGAGGGGTCTGAGCTCAAAGCTATTTACGTTAACGAGGTAAATCGGCTAAAAGAAAAACATGTTTTCCAAAAGAAGTACGCATCGTATTCTCTCTTGAATGACAATATGCCTGCACTCAGGGATGTAGTGCTGCCGCTGGAGAGCACCGGAACGCCGCTCCGAGCGAGAAATAGAGAGAGAGAGAGCACGGTACCTGGCATTGTTGTTGTTATCTCAGTGGGTCTCAAACGGTTTGGTCACCAATCATGTAAACAATTATTTCAGAGGCACATAAAACAATAAGACAATAAATGAAAAACAGTTATGAAAAACTATATGACAGTAAAACAAGAATACAGTTTAAAAGGGGAGTGATTTGTAAAATATCCATAAAGAAAAAGTAAATCTGTTTACAGTTCTGTTTCATATGGGTGTTGAGAGATGTATCCATAGATCTCTTAATGTTGCTCTCAAAGTGCACCAGATTGATGCGTTTAACTTCAATATTTAAAATAAATCGTCCCGGGGGAGCATGCCCCCGAACCCCCCTAGAGGATGTTAGGTCCACCTACACCTAGTGAGCTGATTATCGAGCCTTCATTGTAAGAGTCGCGGGTATACTGTGTATGTGCGTATTCCACTGTAGCACCCGGTACATTAATGGGAAACCCTAAATGTTTGAGCACCCTCTTGACAGGGAGTTAATCCCTGTCAAGTTATGTTTGTAAAATCTCACTCCAAGCTGAACTCAAAAGTTGGCAGCCCTGATATAGGTGTAAGGTGCAGGGGTAAAGTGCTATTTTTTATAAGTGGGGGGCGGACCTAACCTGTAGGGGGGTCCGGGGGCGTGAAGATTTTTTTTTTTATTATTGAAGTTAAATGCATCAATCTGGTGCACTTTGAGAGTAAAATTAAGAGATCTATGGATACATCTCTCAACAGATATACTTTTTCTTTATGGATATTTTACTAATCACTCCCCTTTTAAACTGTATTATTGTTTTACTGTCATATAGTATTTCATACCTGTTATGAACCTCTTATTTTTTTAGAACTATAATGATCATATAAAGGTGTGCCTCGGAAATACTTGTTTACATAAATGGTGATCAAACTGTTTGAGACCCACTGAGATAACTTAGACTAAAGTTAACTATCTAAACACTGAGAGAGTCCTTTACCTCACTGAGCTGACGTTATCTGACAGGAGAGGACTTTCCTTTCACTTAGTTGTAGAAACAGCTTCTAATATCCGTTAGCGCAGCTATCTAACCAGATGCTAACAACAACAACAACAACAATCTCCGGTACCGGTGCGGTGCTCTCTCTCTCTCTCTCTCGCTCGCTCGCTCGCTCACTCTTGCGCTCGTGCCACACATACAGAGCCGAGCTTGACAACATACATTTCTTGGGGTTGCTTAGCAGTTGCTAGGCCAAATGTTGGTGTTGCTGTAGCAACTCCAAGCTACCGCCTGGCGCCGCCCCTGCACCCGGGCGACCATAGTGACTGTGACTACCCAATTTGCATCTCTGCCCAATTTGCATTGCGCAAGCGCGAGATGGTCCGCCATATTGGACAGCAACATACGGCAACTCAAATAGGACACTTGACTTCTAGACGGCTGCCCAATTTGCATTAAACTTAAACGGATGCCCGATTTGCATTGCCCATGCGCGAGTCATAAACGACTCCAATATCTATACAAAAATATTTTATGTAATTTTATTTTATTTGAAATAAAATTAAAGACATTCACAGTTAATGTAATTAGATATAAATTGTTAATGCCATACATTTTTGCATACATTCACAGTAAATATTTCTTCAGTATGATAGCTGTCTAACAGAAGTTAAATCATTTTCTCACTTATTCTGAGAATGTACTTAACCCAATAAAAGGAGTTGTTAAATAGTAGTGAAGTCACGTTGTAATAATAACTCATATCTCTCGTTCAGATTAATGTTATCGGGTTTTTTTCTGCTTTGCGAACCGCCACTGTGTCAAATGTCCTATTTGGGTTGCCGTATGTAGCTGTCCAATATAGCAGACCATCTCGCGCTTGCGCAGTGCAAATCGGGCAGAGATGCAATTCGGGTAGTCACAGTGACCAATGCTATTACCGTATAGCCACGTTGTCCATTTACACCCTAACTAGCTGCATCAAGATGGCTAAACTAGCTACATTAGCTCATGGAACAACTTTGTGTATTGTAGTTATAGCATTGTTCAATATATTCGCCCTAATGCAAACAGCATCTGCCTTTAAGAGTACTTCACCATGTAGCTCCACCACACTGATGAAAGCGTAATTGCTTTCTGGCCCTCACACAGGACAGTTTTTAACTTCCGCAGAAGAAGCTCCCTCTTTAGTTTGACTGACAGACTTTCTGATGCTGGTATTGAACCTGTCTGGACCCTCTTCAAACATTTACATCTCTTTCATGATCATTTTAACAAGCTGCGTTGTCGGTTCTGCTAAGTCTCATTGTTTTTATCGATTTCATGTAATATATCAATTGTGTTTTATCGGATCTGTACTGTAAATAGCTTTAGATGATAAACCTTTGTTTCTGTTGTCCTCTCCTAAAACCTTAATGATGGTTTTGATTGAACTCCAATTAAGGCTTTCCAAAGGCTACATTTTGCATTATATTAAAAGATACATATAAATCTTTATCAAAAATATGATGTACTATATTATCTGATACAATCTTTAATCTGTTTTTGTTGCTCCTGTACGAATTGTAAAATAACAAAGCTTTCTATGACTGATCTTCATTTAAATCCAGTTTAATGCTGATTATTGATGATATAATAAACCCTTTAATCGAAGCTTAACATTTGTATTCTTTTATAACAATTTCAACATCGTTGTCTTGGTGTTTAACCCCTAATAAAAATACTACTTACAACCTTAAAAAAAACTACATACATTGGGCAATAGCAGAAGCAATCTGGAGTTATTTTTACCAACCAATTTTAGAAATCCGCAGAGCAACCAGCTTCCAACTTCATAAAACACCAATCCTCCAGAGGCAGAGAGGTGGAGGCAAACAGTGAGATACAGGAGGAAGACAGAAAGCCGGCAGAGGAGGAATAACCGAAGAATTGATCATGTCCTCGGGGGGAGGGCGTTGTTTATGTGGAAACACAACAGAAAAATTAAGGTATGGAAAATTGGACAATGCAACGCACACACAAGCAAAAAACAGACAATTTCAGAGGGTTGTACAGACGTATGATCAATTTAATCTCCCTCATTCTATGCTGAAGCAGCACACACACACACTGGGAATGATAGTGGGGTACATTATGAATACTGTAATCGAAGGAAACATCTCAGATGGCTCCAGCATGTTAATATTGAATAATCACTCCCTCATTTCTCTATCCCACTCGCTCTCTCGCACTTTCTCTGACTCTCAGATTTATTGACGGAATGAAAATCAAGGTTGCTAAAAGAACAAATTAGAGGGTTGGAGAAGGAACACTTCCCCTGCGGGCGAAGGGACTTCAATTACAATGGAGAGTCATGTTTGGAAAAAAACTAAATAAATAAATAATCATCCTCATAATTCAAGAAAATATACAATAAAGATTGTCTGGATTTGCCGCTCGCCTCTCCACAAGAATCAATTTGTCATATTCAGGGACGTCCGTATATGAGAAGCAATCTATTTCACACTCTGAAAGAATTACTCATTTCCAATTTTCCTTGTTGACATTTGAGCCGTAGGGGTGGGGGCACTGTTTGTTTGAGTTGTGTGTGAGTGTGTTTGTGTGTATGCATAGCTGTAGGAACTTGACGTCTCCTTCCTTAAATGCTTCTCAACTTCTGCTTTCATCATTTTATTTGTTTACTCTTCTGAGATACATCACTACTCTTTGTAAAACACACACTGTCTCACCTCTTCTCCGTCCACTGTAGTTCAAGTGTGGGTCAAATTTAAACTTTGTAGAAGAATCAACAACAACAAACTTTAACTCTGGACCAATTTAAATCTTCTTGATATGTATTTTAATGTTTTATGTGTAAGAAACAGCAGCAACCCTGATGAATAACATGTCTTTCACTGTAAAATATATTCTTAATAAAAAGCATGGGTTGATGGAGTCGTAATTTTTTGAATGTGGAAAGTTCTTTCTTCAAATGTACTGTAAAATGATTGTTCACATTAGCTTCGTTAGAAATAGTGCAGAAATACAACAAGTCAATATTATTTGTTCCAAGAATATAAACATATTCATTTATTCATAATAAATATTTTTATTTCCAACAAGAGCTAGAAATGTGACTTCAATCTCCCCTCAGGCACAACAAATAACATAACAGCGCATAAATAAATACAAGCATATTAACATCTACATTTCTACAAACTATTTTTCTGTTATTTGTTCAAGATCATTTACAACTGCAACCTGTATAGCTGGGCTGAGCTGGACTCATAAAAGGCTCCTCAATTCTCTAATTTCCCCTCCTCGACTCCCCTCCTCGACTCCTATCCTCGAGACTTAGTCCCGCCCACAGGAGATGCGAGCGGAGGAGTCGAGGAGGGGAACCGAGGAGAGAGGAGTGGAAGCAGCAGGCGGTTAGAGAAATGAGAAATCCTCTCCTCTGAGCGGTCATTTTAAAGAGACGTCCATTAATGATGACAGGAGGCACAGCAGCACTCTGTCTGATGGACAGATGTGTTCATGACGACTTATATATTTACTTTTAATTCATTCACAGTGCGGTGAAATGGGGAATTTAAATTACGGGCCAAAAGTTGTATTTTACAAGTATTAAAAGTAAGCGACACCAAACCAACTGAGACCTGTCTGTCCGCCACATATGCACTGTAGCTACAACATGCACCCAGGGCCGGCCCTTGGCATAGGCAGTATAGGCGAATGCTAACCCCTAGATTCCACCGGGTCCGTCTGCGCCGCGTTACGGCTGCGCCGCGGTTTTGGTCCGGCCTCCTCCGGCGTCATACCCTACCAGGCGCGTTTCAGAAGCATTTCAGAAGCGGAGCGTCTTGCCTGCCGGCTCGCAGTTTTTGTTGATTTGGGCATATTTCCTGGACAGGCTACTTTGTACAGACAAAGTTAATAATAACTGTAATATTCCAGTTATAAACGACATGAATCAAAGATGTGTTGCTGTATTTTAGTGGTAAAAAAATGCATTCATCATCATAATTATTCTATATATATAATTTACACAGTGCCTGTAAACCGGAGGAGAACGCTGGCATTTCTCCTCCTACTTGAAAGACTACGGAGGGATAGGGTCTGCAAAATTAGTTTGTGTGTGTGTGTATATATATATATATATATATATATATATATATATATATATATATATATGCTATATATGCTCTGAACGTTCCACTTCCTGCCTGCCCGACCTTACGTTACGGCTGCGCCGCGCCAAAAATAGGATTCATCCTAATTTTAGAGGAGCCCTGCGCCGAGCCGCTTCTGGGACGCTTCTGGGATGCTTCTGGGATGCTTCTGAGCCGTAACGCACCGCGTGTGGTGGAATAGCACCCATTGACTAGAGTGGCCGCGATCGCCGCGATCACCGTGAGCACCACGGCGCAGCCGTAACGCGCCCGTAACGCGCCCGTAACGCGCCCGTAACGCGCCGCAGACGGACCCGGTGGAATCTAGGGGTAAGGGTGCATCAACCCATCGGGGGCGCCGAAAATTGGGGAGAAAAAAAGAAAAAGTTAGAAATTATTTTGGATCAACAAAGTACATCTTATTATCTCATACTAACAAAACTACGCCTATATTGTGTACGGCGCACATAAACTATGGCGCCCCCCCCCCCCCCCCCAAAATCAAGTTGAACTGCCCCAGCCCCAGTAAAAAACAGAGGTTTATGTGAAATAGTTCTTTTTTTTTAAATAATGGTTTTAATGTGCAATTATAGGTTTTAATTTTGTATTTGTGTTAATTTAAAATAAATCAAACTCCCAAAAAACGTATACAGCTTCTGTGTGCTTTTATTAACATTGGACTTTACTGTGTAAGCGGCCGTGGGGGGGGAGAGCTTTAGAGAGCTCTCTCCTGAAAGACTGAGCGGCTCTGATAACCTCAGCTCAGTGAGGTAAAGGCACACCTTGATATGATCACTATAGTTGTAAAAAAATAAGAGAATAGATGAAAAACAGGTATGAAATACTATATGACAGTAAAAAGGTTAGGTCCACCCCCCACTTAAATCATGTTGAAATGGATAGGATACTAAATACATTTGCACACATCTTGTGTCCATATCTTTCTGTTTTGGTGGTCTTGCCACAACCGTGCATGTGCATGCGCGAGTCATAGTAACGGACCGTCCACACAGCAGCGTTAAAAAAATCTTGGAGGTGGGCGTATCTGAAGCTTGGGGATTTTTTGCGAGCAAGGCACCAACAACCAATCACATGAATCTCCCGCCCCCGACATACGAAGCAAAAAAGTTTGAAGTAAACTGGATATAAACTCCCCAAACAGGCGAAAACATACCACTGTCTCTGCCACCTCCCTCCATGCCTGGCTCCTCCGGTTTATATCCCGGTAGGTAAATAGGGACTGGTCATAAAGCACCGGGTGATTCGCTACCGCTAATTTCTTCTCCATTTTTTGGAATATGAGGAAATGAACTGCGGTATGTCACTCCCAGCTTACACGCCGTTTGATTGGCTAGAGCTTGAATGGTCAGATTTGCGTACACGGGATTTGATTGGCTCACGCTTCCACCTCAGCCTCAAAAGTTGAACATTGTTCAACTTTGAATCCTGAAAATCCTGAAAATCTCCGCTCGCCTGCCCACAATGCAGTTCGGCGAAAAGTGAGGGAAAGTGACGTCACCCCATTCAAAGTGAATGGGCAGAAGCGTTTCAAGATTTTTTAACGCTGCTGTGTGGACAGTCCGTAAGTGTCTGCATTTGGGGGGGAGGGGTTGCGCCAGCTAAAATCTTGCCTAGGGCAGCAAATTGCTCAGGGCCGGCCCTGCACGCACCTACACACTGTACCACACACACACCTACACACTGTATCACACACACACCTACACACTGTACCACACACACCTACAGCTCCTAAAGCATATAATCAGGCTACAGCCTATCTACCAATTGGATCAAATATAAAAGTCAGCCGAATTAGTGTTGATACTGCAAGGAGACGTATTGTGTGAAAAGAAATGTAAGATGTTGTTTAATTGCTGATATATTTAAGATCCACGTCAAGTTTTCAGTTTTGGCGGCAGTTCTTCCTGTTTGTCTAGAAGTCTTCTCATCAGGGCTCTATAAATAGAGAACTACGGCAGATATGTAATATTTAATGCAGCCGAACCGTGTAATGCCGTTATGTTATGACTTTCAAAGAGAAAAGCAAGCACACTCGGAATAAAGTATTATTATTTTTTTTTTAAATGTTTTCGGATTTCACATCGCATAAACTCTATATCCCAACGTGCATTGCGGCTAAACCATCCAATCACCGAGCTGAGAATCTTGCCTACGTCTGTTTCCGGTTTATGACGGATGTATTTTGTTATACACACAGTCCTTCACATTTAAATTTAAATTTACATTAAAGTATTTCGTGAGGCCTTCTAAAATGTTTTTAAATATAACTACGGTTCTAGTTGAAGAGTTTGTAAATTAACATGAAGCCGAGTTGTTGCCTGGCAACGCAATCGCACAACGTCACGTCCATTAATTCCACAACCGCACACATGGATTAACATCGATTTAATACATTAATGTAGCCTTTGTTTCTGCTAAAAGAGGTGTCGACCAGCTGGGGCAACAAGAAAATCGGCGAAATCGAGTGTGACTATTACAAAATAAATCATTATTGTATTAATATTGACAATAACAACCGACCGTCGTGCAGCATTTGCTTGGCATTTCCGGGTATTTGGGCCTTGTTAACAATACCGTGTAACTGTCACGTTTGAAGGGACGAAATCATGACATCTTCACGTCTCCCAGCATGGTAAATCGTCACATGTTCACGTCTTGCCGTGATACCGTGTTGGTTCAAGCAGCAAATAATATCCAGGGGATGCATGCAGAGCTGTCATTGGCTGAGATAAGTCCGGCCGTGCGTCACGCCTCCACCGTTCCCGGAAATGCATCCGCGGAGGAGCCGTGGAGGAACCATCAGTGTATCCTCGATTATAGCTCCTCCAGAGAGCTTCCTTGATGCTCGATGCTCGGTCCTCGATGTGCATTTAGAGAAATGAGATGTCCTTCAACATGGCGCGCTGAAATCCATTTCCGGGTCACTACCGGAGGACCGAGGAGTCGAGGAGTCGAGGAGTCGAGGAGGGGAAATTAGAGAATTGAGAAGCCTTTATACACACTTGGTGCTATTGTGTGAAAAAGAGCTATCCCTGAGCACTGCCACACCCATTTTCATCAGCACTCTGTTTAATATCCGTCCCAGAAACAGCCTATTTTACTTGTTTAACTGGCACAACATACAATCAATAACCTATCATGACTTTCTTCATTAATATCACACATAGTGTATTTCTTTTACATGGTGTGTCTTTCTCTCCCACATTTTCTCTCTCTGCTTGGCTGCACCGCCAACTGGGGGTCAATTAATCATCAAATACTATTTGCATATTTACAGTGGGGCTAAACTAAGCTGATTACTGCTATAGCCGCTGATTCAACAGGGCTTATGCTGCGCCATAATGTGATGAGGATTTGGAGGAAAAGGCTTTAGAGTGATCTGATTGGCTCTCATCCCTGAAAGCCTAAATAACAGAGGAGTGCAACATCAATGACCTTCACAAAACACCTCTCGTCTAAACCCCCACGACCGCAGAAATTGATTCCGTCCTCTCATCTAGTATTCTCTCTCTTCTGTTGCATGCACTTCCTGTCTAAATACCAGGATCAGAAAAGGGAAATGCATGTGTTGGTCAAAGTTAACTGACAAGTGAGTGAGATAGACACACACAAACACAGTAAGGTCAAATTGGGATTTTCTATTTTGTTGTGTTTTTAAATGTTTTTACATCATGTATGAGGGTTTTCAGTCTGTGGCTATTTGGTTTTATTGTCTCGTGCTTTTACATTAGTTTATTTTTGTCCTATCAGTTTTGTCTAAATGTATTTATGCTATTTAAATACATTTATTGATGTACAGCACTTTGGTCAACTCTGTTGTTTTTAAATGTGCTATATAAATAAAGTTGGATTGGATTGGATTTGTAGTGTGAGGATATTCCAGTTTGTTCCTATTTAAACTATGTATATTCAGTCACTGAAGGTTTCTCATTTCTCTAATTCTAAAATATCGACTCTTTGTTTGTAGATATCTACTAAACTAAAGCATACAAATAAAGAGAGTAATGTAGGCCTGTTATACTGAGTGATATATATTATACACACTGCTCTGCTTTCTGCACGGACCTCACAGCTGTTCTCTCTGTAAACATCGCGTCGCGATTCAAGCAGTTACTAAAATAATATCCAGGGGATGCATGCAGAGCTGTCATTGGCTGAGATAAGTCCGGCCGTGCGTCACGACTCATTTAAACATCACTGTTGCTGGAAATACATCCGCAGAGGACCCGCGGAGGTACCATCAGTGTATCCTCGATTATAGCTCCTCCAGACCAGAGAGCCTCCTCGATGCTCGATCCTCGGTCCTTGGTGTGCTTTTAGAGAAATTAGATGTCCTTAATGACTCAGGAAAATGCATTCATTCACACTGATAGATTACAATGCAAAAATATCACTGTACTTCTACTGTTTGCCTTACTTGAAATAAAACAATAAGCAAGTATTGCAAAAATCAAGATACATAAATACAGAATATAATATAAATATACAAAAAAAACAAAAAAACATTTGATATAGTTTTTAGAAGTAGTAGTTTTGTTCCAAATGTCCCCAAATTGTCCAATGAAAATAACAAAGGCCGATGTGCAAAGGTTCCCAGTACAATATATTAAAAGAATATGCAATTTACAGCAATCAGTCCCAAAGATGTGCTTTCATTTAACGCATATGGTTAGGTGTTGATGTACAGCCTGGTCTCCTCAGAAGAATGTCCCTTACACAAAACCCTTTTTTCAATTACTTTTAGGGAAACATATTTTGTCCTGAATAAAAAAAAATGGACAAATAAAAACGACATTTCTTGTGGCTTTGTTAGATTTGAGACTGTTTTGTTGGCATTAGGTTATTTCCTGATGGACCGCAGAGGTGGTTCAAAGAGTGAGTGTTCAGGGTGGGAGGGGTCAGCCACAATCTCGACCCTCGAGGCACACAGCTCAGGGGGAGCCAATGACCCTCTCAACAGATCGAATAATATGATGAGGGAAAGATACAATTGTTGCCGATATGATAACTCTCCAAAGCTATAAAACCCTATCTGTGAGTTTGAAAAAAAGGTTTGCAGTGTTTGGGCATCTCAAAACCTTATCCATATTCATCTGTTTCTCCTGCCCAACTTCCTAGATTGTATTTTATCTTCTTAACATTACATTTAACAACTGGTAATGGTCTGATATTATTGTTATTTAAAAGGAACTTTGGATATTGAGTTATGAAAATGAAAATCAGTACCATAGTCAGATAACACCGCATGAACCAGATGTTGCCTATAATCTCTGTCCTATTCTGCCTCTCACCATAAACAAAACTGCACCACTTGTCTTTACTCACCTTAAATAACCTCTGTTTCGGATTTCTCCCTTCCTCATCTACCCTCTTTACTACTTTATAAATTGGGTTGGGGAGAAGTGTGTGTGTTAGTTGGGGGGGGGGAGTATTACTTTGGGATTAGGTCTCAGCTGACTTTAATTCCACCTGCTGAAATGAGATGAAACCAAACAGTAGGCCCACCACACACGCACATTTAAATTTACCAATCTAATTGTGTAAAGCTTTATTATGAAAGTTTTGCTCATAGATTTTTACACCTAAACAGATGACCATGTATATCCTGGTTTCCCTTTAAATACACCAACACAGACCCTTCGAGGGACTCAACATTGAAAGAGTAATTGTATTTTTCTGTACAACAAAAATGTTGTGTGTGTGTGTGTGTGTGTGTGTGTGTGTGTGTGTGTGTGTGTGTGTGTGTGTGTGTGTGTGTGTGCGTGTGTGAGTCAACATAACGCTATCATGTGTGAACATGTGGAGTTTTACTGCCCCCTAATGGCAACATATGGACAGAGACTTAACCAGCATTGAAGTGAGGGTAAGCTGTGTGTGTGTTTGTTTGTTTGTGCGTGTGTGTGTGTGTGTGTGTGTGTGTGTGTGTGTGTGTGTGTGTGTGTGTGTGTGTGTGTGTGTGTGTGTGTGTGTGTGTGTGTGTGTGTGTGTGTGTGTGTGTGTGTGTGTGTGTGTGAGAGAGAAAGATGTAGTGAGATAGATTCAGACTGAGACATAAGAAAATGTGCATGACAAACAGAGAAAGGAAACAGGAGGTGGAAAATGGAGCGGGACAGGGTAGAGGCTCAGTCACACTTGAAACAGCCTCTGAAAACATTTGCTCCACGTCTCACTCACTCGACAAATTCAAGAAAATGGCAGAGAAATCCAGCCCATGGTGTTTGAGAGACAGGGTGAGACTGACCCGTTGCTCCGGAAATATTGATTGATTGTATCCTTGTTAATAAAAAAGGAGGAGTAAAATACACGTTGCAATAGAGGATTTGATTTCAAGGGTGTGATTTGATAAAGTGTTTGAATCTCATACTCACATCGAGTTTTGAAAAAAATAGAAAGAAAGATGCGTCTACACAATCCAGCTCATACAAGTCACTGAATGTATACTGTGTATAGAACGAGATTAGCAGAGAGTGAGGGAGCAGGTGGAGGATAATAGAATTTAGACTTTCCATTTAAGGGATTTACACAGCAGCGCTGATGACCCTTTGACTTTCAGAGGCTGAGCAGACACACACACACACACACACACACACACACACACACACACACACACACACACACACACACACACACACGCACAACACAGGACACAGGTCACAGATGTTCACAGTTGCAACACACACACATTCATGTTCTGGTTACTTGTGTTTAGGGAAGTCCAATCAGGAACACTATTCACAGGTGTTAATTGAAGGACAGCAGATGAAGACTTTGTGCAAAGGTTTATGGGAGGTGAAATGAGTGTCAAAACATTCTAAGTGTTGCTTTGAGGTGCCAAGAGAGGAGCTGAACTCATCTTTATGCAAATGTCAGGTGTCTACAGCAATGACACAGAAACAATAGCAAGCATGTAATTGATTGAGTCCATAGAACATTATGTTCTGTTTAAGACCAACACATCTAAACACACTACCAATCTAACCTGACCATGCCTGACACATAGACACAGAGACAATTGTGTGAGGGAGCAGTGAGGGGCCGCTTCATTGTTATCAATCTATGAATCACAATGCAAATGTTGCAGAGTAAGGTAATGAGTAAAAGGACTCTTCTCATAGTCAGGCTGCATTTACAACATTAATCTGTGTCGTCTTCAGGAGAGAAACTGTACAGTCCCCAATGAATTTCCCTCTAAATTCATTTTGTACAAGAAATTGTAAAAAGAAAAGAAAAAGCCAATTTGAAGGCGTTTCCCATCAGAATTGAGTTTTTTTTAGCAGGTGTGTCGTCAGCTAAATGTGTGAAACCAGATGGATCTCAACTAAGACAGTGATCTATCTCCCTAATGTATCTCAAATTAAACTCATATAGCACCTTATTTATTCAAATATGAATCTTAGATGATCACCACGTTTAACCAGTGATGTCAGTGGTTGGTGAAAGCTGCTAGAAGACACTATCTCTCTACTGAGGCTGCCTGCCATCGCTCCATCAGGCAGAGTATTACAGTCTGATCTGGTGCTGAGGTTTCTAGGTTTAGTCGAGAAGATGGAGCAGACACCGAAGCCAGCAGACAACTTCTATTTACCGGAACAAGAAGAAGCTATAGCTGGAGGTAGCCAAGCATTGAAGATTGTATTTTAAAAAGTCAAAATTAAAAAACACAATACCACAGAAAAATTGTGTTGTATTACCTATAATAAGTCATCCTTAGACCTGGAGAAGTTTTGCATATAAGATAAGATAAGATGGACCTTTATTAATCCCTGTGGGGAAATTCAGTAGTTTAAACGGCAACAGGGTAAGATTGAAAAACAGGACAGCACAGATTCACAAGATTAAAGATCAATACAATTAAAGATCAAATAAAAAAACCTAAGTCCAATAAAAAGTAAGAGTAGTGGAAAAAAAAAATAGAGAAAAGACAAGAAAAACAGGCTGCCACTCACGGCGGCGACAAGAACAGCAGATATGATATGCCGTTATATATTAGTTGGGAAATACTTATTGAAACAGGGAGATATTAAATGACAGGCTTCACATGCCTTACAATACAACCAGAACAGCGGGAAAGAGATTGATTTAATACTCATAAAACCTTTCTAAGTTCCTGTGCAATATTGGGGGTTGGTTATAGTTCCTCCTTCAGATTCACCTCATGTGGTCGACTTAAAAAAAAACATTAGGTTAGATTTCTTGATACAACACTATCAAAGCAACAGCGATGGTGAGCAAAATTCAGCAAATCCAGAAGCTTATCACTACCTCTGTTTCTAAGCATGACTTTTAGTTTTAAACAGCAGCATATTCAGTAAAGAAAAGGCAGCAACATTGAGCTGCTTTGTTCTTTCATAAGGCAGGATTTGGGAGGTTTGGAGTTGGATTTTCTATGGAAGCTGTAAATTCCTTTCCAGCGGGATGTTAAGTTACGTTTTCATTAGACCAGAGAGGAAAAGAGTTGTGTTTGAAATGGTGAGCAGGGCTTCTGTGGCTGCAATGTGGTTTTGTAGACTGGAAAAACCTAAAACTATAAAGTAAATCTAATGTGGTGGTACCGTTAAATGTAGAGACTGAACTAAATAAAAATGTTCAAACATATTTTGTCTTCGAGACAAAGTATAAATAAGGTACAGCAGTTGCACTCATTCAGCTGCTGCCACCTGAGTCTCAGCTGCAATGAGACGAAGACATCACATCTTCCCAACAATCTTTAAACAACTTGTTTCCTTAAAATAATTAAACAGGAAGTTCATAATAGATAGAATTGGAGGGCTGAATCCCTCTTTAATGGTCACACATGCAGAGCACACAGCACACACAGTGAAATGTGTTCTCTGCTTATAACCCATCCTAGTACTAGGAGCAGTGGGCAGCTATTGTACATAATGTCACGAACTTCAGACACAAGGCAGTTGGACTCAAATGGACTCGAGGAGGCAGAGGTAAAGTATAACAAAGCACTTTCATTTCAGAAATGCAAAAAAAACTCTCAGAAGAAGAATAAGTTACTTAATATGAGTAGAACTCAGGAACATGGAACAGGCTTGATGCATTAAGATAATTGTAGGTTCCCTGACTACTGACAAAATGACAGGACAAGACGAACTGGCACAAGACTGGACTATTTAAACATGAGGTACCAGGTGAAAACAATCAGGGGCGGCATAACATGTTTTGTCAAATATACAAACTTAGTTGAATTGAATCAAGGTTCTATCTATTTATTCGTATAGGGCCACTAACACAGGCACGAAGGATAGATAGTTTAGTACAGGTAATATGCAAACAGATTTTAATGAGTGAGGGTTTTCTTCTCACTTGCTGGCGGCAGATTTGGCCTTTCAGTTTTTTGGTTGTTTTTCATTCATTGGTCTCAATTATTAACTTTTCTAGGTTTGTATGATCCATCCTTAATGTGGTAATGTTAGGAACATGAACCAAGTACTGGAACTCAAATGCACGACTCAGACCAGGTTTCAAAATCAAAAAGTATTTTGCTTTTGGGAACAAACAAGTTACAACAAAAAATCACTCCAAGAGGCAAAATGTGGTAAAAGCAAACTCGTGAAAAAAACTACAATGGTTCTTGTATTGAAAAGCTGGCTCTCTAGACGACACAAGACGAACTGGCACAGGAGACAAGGACTATAGAGTGCCACAGTGACGCGTCCTAAAACCCGGAAGTCAGTTAGCATTTTACCACTTCCGGTTCCTTCGACAAAAAAACATCCTACTTTTATAATTTTCTAATCATAAATCTAATCGATAGATTTATGATCGATAGATTTATGATTCGAAAATTATAAAAGTAGGGTAGACATGTGGATATTATCCGGCTGAACAAAACGTGATCTGTCTCTTCAATTTGTGTCAACCACAGACCTTATTTCGAGCTATTTTCCAAAATCCTATGGAGAAATTGCATTGGTTTTTGTCGAAGGAACCGGAAGGAGTTTACTTCCGGGTTTTAGGACGCGTCACTGTGGCACTCTATATACACAAGAGGTAAGTGGACAATCAAGGGAGGGGCTGACAATCTCACAGGCGGGAAAACACACAATGGCAGGAAGTGCTCTGAAACGAGAGGGAAAGGTAAGTACAAAATAAAACAGGAAGTGCAATGACAGACAGTGAGTGACTGTAACTTGACAAGTGAACAATGAGACATGACTAAACGTAAATATAAATATAAACATGAACTAAAAATTCAACATAAACCTGATAAATAACTTGATATATGACAACATGATATAAATAAATTAGCAAACATGACGTGATGTAACAGTTGAGTCCATTTCTGCTATGAGGCTAACCCAAAACAACTCAGCCATGTTTTTTTAAAAGCAAGTCTTTCTTAAATTAAACAAGCAGCTGTTGTCTGCAGTAAAAAAAGACACATCATGATTCAGGCACTGCTTAACTGGGCGTCATTTACACTCCCTATGATGAGGGTTATTAAGATTGCATATCCAAGGTCTCTTCATGATTCAATGAAGCTTTGGTCTTCTAAGAAATATGGTTAAGGCTACAGTCTGTCACTTTCAAACATTTGTTTTCCTTATTTCCGAATGTTAATTTGGCACCAACATAAAACATGTAATTCTGCATAGAGATCAACTGTGTTTGCCATCTGCTCTTGAATACTTGGGTTTGAAGACACTGAGCCTTATGGTGCAAAATGAGTGGTTAGTATTGGGTTGCTTTACCAGTACATCAAAACACTTACTGCCTCATGACACAGACTGAAATCTGTGATTAGAAAATTATTTGAATCAGAAGAGACTTCAATTGAACAGCAAAATGGAAAAAAAAATTGGAGTCTTTGGCGATAAGACTTCATAGGTCATTCTGATATTATAAGGGGGTAGAGATGCCTTGAGTAGACAGCGATGCCCCCCTGGCGGACTCTAGGTGGTGGAGGCAGGGATGAAGGAAAAGGCTGAAGATATGTGTGTGAAGTGGGGCTTCTGATGAAAGAAGGAAAATGTGGCACTGGAAATGGTTAGAACTTGAGGTGAATGGAGGACGGTCACATGGATTTCACACAAAATGACAACTGAAAGCAGAAGACAGTAGAAAAGATTAATTGACGGACATTGGTGCCAAATATGGTTTGTTTAACTGAAAGAAGAAAGCCCAATGAGTAGATTGAAGCTTTTGTGCTCAATTATGATGACATTTATTTTTTCTTGTGCCTGGCAGTGTGATAAAGAAGTGGATTTTAGGGTGGGATGGTAGACTATGGGGTGTGGTTACAGCTCAAATAACGCAATTTTGACCAAGCCAATATCAGAGACAAGAGAATGCAGTAAAATACTTTTTTTGCCGGACTATGTTAAAAAAAAGTTTCTCTGAACAGCTTTATTTATTTTATTTACATATTGACATTAATATAAGTCCATCTGAGTCCTGAACCTATTAGCGTACTGTTTGTTGCACTTGGTCTACTAGTCTATTTTGGACAGATTAAAAGAGGTCTAAGGCACAGAATTAAACATCATCGTTCCTGCAGAGATAAGATGTTCAAAGAAACAACTATGTGATATTGAGAGCAGGGCCGTCCCTGGCCAACTTGAGGCCCCACGCAAAGTTAGATGATGAGGCCCTCTGTTTCGCGAGCATCCACGCTGCTAGTGGAGCCTCGCAGCGGCGACACTGTGCCGCACCACACTAATTGCACCGCATAAACACATAGGCTCCCTCCGCAAGATGAGGCCCCACGCAGTCTGCGTGATCTTCCTGTAGGGAGGGACGGCCCTGATTGAGAGGCATTACAGGTATTTTTTCTCGCAGACGGACGACACCATTTTCTGTTCTGCGATCGGCGTTCTAAAGCAGACGTGTCCTGCTCTACAGCTGTGAGGGACAACCAGCCAATTACATCTTCTTCCCCTCTTAAGTCCATTAATCACCTCATTACAAAGGCCTCCCTTCCCTTAAAGGAGAGTTCTGTCCTGCTATAACACTTTATCACATTAGCGCTTAATTAAGAATTATGTCCTAGCATCTTGGTTTTAATTATGTGAATGCCCGGCTCCATTTATAAAGTAAACGTGTGTTGACATGCAGCAGCAGTCGCCGTCACTGTAGGAAGGACAGGGGAGGAAAACAGGCAAAGGTCTTTTGTGCAGTAATGCATTTAGCTTTAATGATGGAGGAGCGGAGGGAAGAGCTTACAGGCAACTGTTGATGCACTCATAAGTAAAAATGGGGTAGGGGGGGGTTTGAAGTATGTGGCGTGTCACCTTACTAGTCCAAATGTGAATTTAGATCCAGAGGCAAGAGTTTCATTTGCTGATGTGTAGAGCTGTGAGTAAAGGCTGTTGCAAAGAGGGTGTTCATGGCTCCTTCATCTTCCTCACATCAACATATTTTGTTTTCAAGAGGGGGAAACAAAGAGCTGTTATTCACTGGAAAGCTGATGTGACTGAGGGATCTTTGTTGTCGAGAGAGACAGATTCGCTGTGGGTTATCGGGAGTCATGACAGACACAGCCGCAGCAGCAGCAGTGATCTGGAAAATAATCTCATACATTCACACATTCAACCTTTTATTACAAAGAATGTGTCTAATGAGAGCAGTTCTCTCCACGGCATGGGCTCCTTCTGTACAACTGCAAAAATCAACATTAAGACAAACATCAAAACCTTACAAACTGCATTAAAAGATATGTTTGAAATTGTAATAGAAAGGCCTTGTTTAACTTGAAAATCTATGCTTTGTTTTATTCTGATTCTGATGCGTTATTGTTAGTACTGGTATAGTCAAAAGTTACATTTACCAGAGAAATACAAAGTCATGGTTGGTCTCAGGGCCGTCCCTGGCCAACTTGGGGCCCCAAGCGACATTGTGAGATGAGCCCCACCCCCCCCCCCCCCTCATATTTCTCTGTGTTGTGGTTGACATGATGATGACTGTTAGGAGTTAAGGGGAGAGGCTGAGCATCACCATGAAATGTCCAAATTGACATAAAAATTAATAAAAGTGGATAAAATGCTCCATGTTTTTTAGGCTGTAAACTTTAACTGTTATGTAAGCCAACTAGACAGACAGTTTATCACTCTTCCTCCTGTACATTAGCAGATAAAAGGCATAAAATACTTGAATGAATGGTAAATAAAGAATGCTGGAAATAACTGCATCTCCATTAGCCTATATGCTATGCAGAGACTGCCTTCTTCATGTCGTTAATTGCAGCTGATGTTTTAATATGGCAATTGGCAAAAGTTTGACATTTGACTCATACAATAACCCACCTTCGAGTGATGCTCTAGTTTCTTCATGTTTTTTGTTTTTTTCCTTCTTGCTTGCGCCGGACTGAAACTGTCTTTTCGCCGACATCTCTTCACCTGCACTAGTGGCCGTATTAAAGCCGTGATTGGTCAGATGTCGATTCATTGCAACGGTGTCGGGTTACAGACGAGAACTGCGCACAAGCTGAGCTCATAAGCCTTGGCCCCCTGCGCGAGGCCCCCTGCGCAATGTGAGGCCCCATGCAGCCTGCATGATCGGCCTGTAGGGAGGGACGGCCCTGGTTGGTCTTTACCAAAAGCCAGCAGGAATAATTGAATATATGTTACTAATATGGAGTTTTTATGTTTATGTTTTATGCTGTTTCAATCAGGAGAGACATCATTTTTTGTTTAAAGAACATTGATTGACACATGCGCCATATGATATAAATGTTAATAGTCTTTAGCGATTAGACCCTGATCCTGATATCGTATATCTTAAGGGGGAAATGCAGCCGTGAGTATAATAGGAAAACCCCCCTGGGGCTAGTCACTGGTGGTGATGCTGAAGATCTGTATTTGATGAGGAGATAGGATGAAGAGGAGGTGTGATGAGGTGTGGTCTTTGGATTAGCTCTCCTGGGCTCTGGATGTGATGATTGGAGGAAGATGGGGCGAAGGCAGGGCGCAGCATAAACACCTGAAATCACAGCTGACTGCGGGAGCGAGGAGACATTTTGTACAATGATTGGCTGCTGGAGATTGTGGTGAAATGTAATTGGTTAAAAGAGACCACCCACGATGAGCTGATTATATGCAGCTGTGCAGTGAATGATTGTATAGCCCGACTTCCTGCTTGAACTTGCGCCGAGCTTCATATGTTTCAGTTGTGTTATCTTTAGGTTGCTGTTTGAGATGTTGTTTTGTGCCAGAAATTGAAACTGTTTGTGGGACTTGACTAATTGCTTTCTGATATTCAAAGTCTGAATCTGTAAGTTAACAGAAATCCAACTCTAAAAATGAAAATCATTTTTGGAAGCACTCTTTTTCACTTGAAGTTCCTTGACGTAAGAGAATAATGAAGACTATTCCCGTTTACAAAAACGTCTCACGATGCAAATACAGGATTCCTTACTGAAGAAAATAAGAATAAGTTAGTTTTGTTAAGTTTGTGTTGTTAGAATCCCCAAAGAAGACACACACACACAAACCTTACACTGTGAAGTGAGTTTCCCGCGGAGAGAAAGAGGTGTTTTGTTTCTTTCAATTAGCCAGGAAAAGAAGGATTCTCACTGAAGAGGGCTGAGGTGGGGGTGTCAGATGTGATAATGATCCAAGGGTTGACACAGGATGAGACGGGTAAGGCATGGCGGATGAGAACGTCAGCGCAGTAAGGGATGGTTTCTCCCAGGGTGCATTCTGTCTATAGATGTTTAAGGAGGGACAGGCAATCAGATATGTTAAACATTGATGTCTCCATTTCCAGCTTCCATGCCGAGGGCTCAACAGCTGTTGCATCAGCTCTGCAGATGTACCTCTGCAAAGATCTGCAACAAATAGTAAATGGGTTTGTTAATGGATCGGATGTTTTGATTTGCAAAATGATGTCTGCCATTTTAATTAGATGGCACGGACACTTTCAAATTATAGATTTAACCTAATGTTACCCTGGTAATGCATCAAACTTGCTGTTAGCCGAGTACTCATCTGTGTGAAAAGTAATTTTTATTTCTGAAATGAGGTTGTGACACCTGCTCTAACAAGTTTAACTGAGATATGATGGTTAATTCTTACCAATAGAAACCTTCTTAGGTCCTAGAATAAAAACATTTAAAAATGTATCTCAGTTATTGGTTTGGCTATGTGTGGGAGCAATCTATTGTTTTTGTAAAATAGTACATTAATGGTAACTAGAGAATGCAATTCCTGAAGAAATTGCTAGTGGGAATGCTTTATGCTGAAAAGCTGACGCTAAACTGCTATGCCGAAATGTAATATGTAAGAAGAAAGTGAATAATTTAGATTGAAATGATACATGAACACTGGGGGCTTGAATGTGTGATGAGAGAAGAAAAGAAAGTAAAAGGCTTGGAAAAGCAGCAGAATATTTGAACTGCAAACTTTTGAACTAACTTGATGGCGAATGATCTGTTGCCATGCCAACGGCATTTGATGACATCCCATAATACGCTTAGATGCGTTGATGGCTGCATCGTTACCAAACCTGTGAAGTTTTGGGCCGTTTGGAGCATTTTCACTGAAGTTATGAGAAAACCGTGTTTCATGGCGAGCCTTGTGTTACCATGGCAACTGCATTTGAAGAAATCTCAAAACTCTCACGTAGATGTCGTCATGGCTGGACTGTTAGCACATGTGAAGTTTGAGCACTTTTTGAACATTTTCATAGGAGTTACAGATGTAGCACTCCCGATAGGACTCCAGCTTACAGCTTCCTGCCTGCTACCTGCCTGCTACCTGCCTAAGACCAGCATCTGGGAATGTTAAGCCCTCCCACTATTTTCCAAGAGGGCGTTGCCAGATTTTCAATTTCAGGATTTAACCAGGAGATGGCGCTTCATTCACAAATACAGAAAGAAAACTTTTCATGGACTTTCAGTTGTGTTTAGAAGAGCATTTGAACACATCAATATTTTAGATCAAATAAAGTATATCTAATCTTGTAATTCAATAATATATAGTCTTTATATATTAAATAATCATAATAATAATGTAAATGTTTACATTACACTTCTTTATTTGTCATGCGGTCTACCTACGCTGTAAAATGTATTATCTCTTCGATTTACACACGGCATCTATTGCACTTCTGTCCATCCTGGGAGAGGGATCCCTCCTCTGTTGCTCTCCCCGAGGTTTCTCCCATTTTTCCCTTTGAAATGTGGGTTTTTCTCTGGAAGTTTTTCCTTGGACGATGTGAGGGTCTAAGGACAGAGGGTGTCGTTTTCTCATACTGATATTCTGAACAAACTGTGCTGTTGTATTTGCTGTAAAGTGTCTTTACTGTAGGGTATTTTTATTATATGTACAGCACTTTGGCTCGACCAAAAATCGTTTAAAAATGTGCTATATAAATAAAACTTGATTTGATTTGATTTGATGCTCATGCTTTTACCTTTACAATCGTTTGCTTTAATATGCAGTATATTTTTTGTATATTTTTGTGTTTGCTTCCTCCTGCTCCCTTTTGGACACATACTGTATGATTTATTATTATTATTATTAATATGAAGATATTAGATAAGATAAGATGTTACTTTATTGATTGAACATTTTAGTTTAGAATGTGCTATCCCACGGTAATTCAGAAGGCTCACAGGTCACATTCCGACCATTATTTAAAACAATGGGTGCTTTCATAATAATGATGAGAAACTATGAAATAAGAAATGAATCAAATTAAAATGTAATTATCATATCATATATTATATAGTGTATTGTATTATTAAGTAATATCATACATTAACCCCATTATAGCAGATGCCACATTGAATGGATGAACACATTTATGCATCAATAATTACAACAGAGTATTTCTAAATACAAGTTGTAATCTAATCCTCTTATTTTTACACAATTGACAGACAGTGTTATTTTATTTATTTTTTGGTTCTATTTTATTTATTTATTTTTTTTCCTTTTCCTTTTTATGTTTATTTTCATGGCTCTGTTGTTTAAGTTATATTGATAAGCTTTTTTTGGTTTTGCCTGTGCGGGTATGTGTGGGTGGAGGGAGGGAGGGGGGAGTGTAGTGAGTGTACTGTGATATTACAATATAAATGAAATGGCATCGATTATTGTACACTATAATGAAATAAAAAGACTTGTAAAAAAAAAAAAAAAGACAGTGTTATTTGTACGTCAATAGTCATATATTGTCATAACCTTTTTGTGTGAAATAATTAATATTATTATTATTTCCGCCCACTGTTTGGCGAGCTGCATGAGAAACTGACGGGCTGTCAGGAGAGAGAGAGAGAGGGAGTGAGGAAAAGAGAGGATCCGTTTCTCCCGTGTTATTATCCAAAGTTAATGTAAACTTTTGAATAATGTACTTATTATTTTCGTGATGAACATTAAAAACAAAGCACGTTGGCTGATTTTGGACCCCCTCACTATTTGTTTTCACTACTTTAATTAAATGTTTGATAAGTGCATGCAGATCACAGTACAGTATGCTCGTTCAGTAAAACACGTACACAGATAAATTATTTTGTATTCCAAAAATCAGGAAGTAAAGTCCCCTGGTTTGTGACAAGATGTGAAGTCAACAGATAGTCACTCAGAGGGGGGTACTATTTATTTTCAAATGCATATAGGCAATGCCATTCATTTACATGTAGGCAACACTGCCCTTCCAGTCAATAATTTGAATTTGAATGGGATGGGGAGACGTGTGTGATTAAAAATGAGTGGCCAAACTAAGACCCCGCTCACACGGGACCGTTTGCGTTTATGCACAGTATGCGTATTCAAAAAAGTCTTCCGTTCACATGCATTAGTTTCATTTAACGTGTCTGTTCAAACGAGGCCGCTGGAAACGCTGTAGTACATATGCTGGGACTGTAAGTGGCGCTGTAACTTCCGCCAAAATACACCAAAAGCCGCGAAGAAGAGCAACCGAGCAGCCCTGCTGCAATGTTGCCATGGCTACCCTTCTGTTTAAGCCCCGAAACTGAAACTGAAACTGAAAGAAACTGAAAGAAACCGAATCTGTGGATATTGCATCCCGACCAAGAAGGTCTCCGTGGAGAGGACGGCTCAGAAAGAGAGAGATATTCTCTACAAACACCGGGTGAGATCCTCCTTTGTCAATATAATGGATCAATGCATGAAATCTGACTCTGTTTATTTTGTTTAAGGAGTATATTGGGCGTTAACAATTCTGGTTTGCTTTTTATAATATTATTTCATTCAAGAACCCCTTGTGCGTTTAATTAACACAGCTATTTTTGATAGTTGCTGCAGGAGAGGTGGGGAGAGGCGGGGCTATCGTTATTTTTTCAGGAAATATTCGTATCGAGGTGATTACACGGACTCGGTTGACCCCCCAGAGCGTTTCGTTTGCAAATCTATCCACCTTGGGACCCGTTATTGTTTGTGGGGTCAGTTTCTATCGGCCTCGTGTAAATAATAGGGCTATACGCACGCGAAACTATGCAGATACAAGCAGTTTTCTTCTCGTGTAAACGGCGCCTAAGACTTAGTTTTTCAAAAGAGAAAATGCAGATATTACACTCAGAAAATAAATGGTACACATATCAGTACTCTTAGTGCCAAGTTGAAAGAGAATTCCCTGCTCTAAACAAAGTCAAAAATCAACATACAGTAGGGGGGTGGGGGATGGTGAACGGTATGGTCAATGTTTGTAAACACAATCCCCAGGATGTGTCCTAATCAAACCAAAAGAGAAAATGCAGATATTACACTCAGAAAAGAAATGGTAGACATATCAGTACTCTTAGTGCCAAGTTGTCTCAGACAATCTGCATTTCCTAATGTGGGACAGTTCTGTGGAAAATGTGGGACACTGAAAAGTCTATGTTAAAAAGCCTCAGTCACCTTAATTCATGTAATAAAAACATCTCAGGTCAGTAACACTGACAGCTAAATGTGCAATACCATGTTCAGCTATGTTACTATTTATAATGTTATTGTTGTTACAACAGAAGATGTTTTTCTTTATATTGAAGTTAAATGCATCAATCTGTGACACTTTTATTTTGTAAGATAGCAAGGGGGGCATATTGTGATAACCAGGCCTGTCATAAAATGCACCCCACCCAAAAAGATGTTTGTATTAATCCCACCCTCAAGCATATTTTAGGGTATAGTTGTAGGACTAGTACCAATGAATGGAGCAAGTTTCATGTATGTGACCCTTTTATTATGTAAGATAGCAAGGGGTGTATAATGTGGCAAAAATATGCTGACAAAGACTATGTAACATTTGTAAACATATATTTTGATTATTATATGACAAATATGTAGAATTAAACAATACATTTTAAAGCACGTGTATACAGACAGGACGTAACAATAATAACAAAAAAAAAAGATTAAAAAAAAAAAAAACTGAAAAAGAAGTGACGAATGAATTTCGACACCACTACCATCAAATACGGAGCGAAAAGTTTAACCACAAGAATCAAGACTATATGAGCTACCACTAAACAACTCACAGTCTGAGAATTACCATTAATAAAAACCCTAAACGTTTACTTTTCGTTTTAAACATCGTTTTAAGGTGTAAACGTGTCATTTAGGAACTGCGACAGCATAAATATGCGAACACAAACCTACAGACTGCTGGAGAAGAGATATCACAGGGGGGGGTTGGGACACACACATTCCGATGGCCAATTAGTTTTAAACAAAGAGTATACTCAACATAGGCCTACAGTAGGCATGGGGGGTGGGGGCTGGTGAACGGTATGGTCAATGTTTGTAAACACTGTGACATTTTGACTTTATTTGATCATTTCAGTTAAAAACTAACGTTCATATGTCTCTTTTTGAGAAGAGAAATATGAATATGTTAGTGGCTGACCCAGCCCCATGGTCTGTCACAGTAGTGCGGAAAAGAGAAGTGCACTGTTTTGCCTGGCTGGACCTGTAATTTACAGGAAAGGAGTGTGCGCTACTAAAGAGACGCGCTACCATGGAAACCAAACAATGGTGTAGCTGTATTGAAGTCCGAGTGGAAACAGTAGCATTTGGAGAGTTATGTTAGAACAGCCAGGTCGTGACTCACAAAAAAAAAGTGTTACTTCACTAACTGTAAGCTTGTCACTCAGAGTAACCTACAGTTAACTTAAAGGGGACCTATCATGCAAAATGCACTTTTGTACGTCTTTTATACATGAATATGTGTCCCCGGTGTTCCAGGGAACTCACCAAGTGTCAGAAAACACAACCCTCTCTATTTTCCTCCATACCCAAATCTCTAAAAAAGGGGCTGCAACGGATCTGATAAAAACTGATCCAGATTTGAACACTGTCCTGACGTCAGGACGGTGGCGCTACGGCTATTGGGCCAACTCCACCAATCAGGAGGAGACCGCCACGGTCATTGCCGTTCGAAAGCGCTGGAGACGCTGTAGTACATATGCCAGGCCAGTAGATGGTGCTGTTCTCACGGAATCTGCCCCTGCACAAACAGAGCTATAAATTGTCAAATTGAGCAAAATGAGGCATGGCTAAAATGCATGATCTGTTTGGTATTTTGAAAAAAAAAAAGTATAAATATGCCTTATATAGGTATGGTCCTACACTATATTATTCAAATATAGCATGATAGGTCCACTTTAACTGCTGTAGAAGAAAGATCAGGGGGGGAGAGAGAGCTGTGGCTGATGGGCCATTAGGTGTGTAAACACACAGCTGAGAGCTGCCGTTTCATTCAGACTGTTTAAAAAAACGGTAACAACGGACTATTTTTCTTAGCGGATGCATGTCAATTTAAATCAATACATACAACTATTTTTTAAATCAATAAAAACATTTTCTAAATCCATAAAAGCATTTCAATTAATATTGGGACGCGTCGGGATCCTGATCTGCCTGACAAGGCTCCATTAAAATATAATTTTTTTTTGAATTACTGAGTTTAGGCACGTTAATAACGTTTTAATGAAGTTGAATACAGTATATTCATATTTGTCAGTGATTTCATGTCAATTCGGCGAACATAAACATAAATGATCGTGGTGAAGATGATGATTAAATTAGGATTACAAATCGAGAGCCGGCTGCATTTCCTCTCGTTCGTTTTTTTCGACTAAACAACATTATTTTGTTAAATAACAACATGGTGATGTTTTGTAAATGATTACATGTCTCTTATTTAGCACAGACTATGATCCTATCCGTGACATATGGATCTTAACAAAGATCCGCTATACAGTAGTACCAGACATACTGTACATCCAGCGTACTGTATCGAAGTTGATTTCACATGAGCTCCAGTGTGGAACCCCACTGCACCCCCTGGTGGATCAATGATCCATTGCAGCTGGCTTCTCAATAATTACATTTATTTATGACGGGGGCGGTCTCAAGTCAGACTGGAGGCTGTCTCTTGGATCACGGGCAGATCACGGGCCGATCACGGGCCGACCATGGCCCTCGCGTTTCAAACTGTCCTAAATGAGCTGCTACATCTGTATAGCGACATCGTGTTTTATGGCAAGGGATGCGTTTCCATGGAAACGACATATGGTGAGATCTCAGATTTGGCGTAGGGCTGTTGAGGCATAGACCGGTGATATACAAGTGAAGATTGGGGGACGATTGGACCGTGTCGATTGGACTTACAGCGACATCGTGTTTCATGGCGAGTTGTCTGTCGCCATGGCAACGGAATTTGATGACACCCCATAATACGCTTAGATGCGTTGATGGCTGCATCGTTACCAAACCTGTGAAGTTTTGGGCTGTTTGGAGTATTTTCACTGAAGTTATGATAAAACCATGTTTCAAGGCGAGCATTGTGTTGCCATGGCAACGGCATTTGAAGAAATCTCAAAACTGTCCCGTAGATGTCTTCACGGCTGGACTGTTAGCACACATGTGAAGTTTGAGCACTTTTTGAACATTTTCATAGGAGTTATACATTACATTAGGAGGTTACATTACTCTCTCTCTTCTCTTGATCGCCCTCTTTCTTCTCTTGATCGCCCTCTTGATCTTCGGCATATGATGATGACACCCCATGATTGACGTAGAGCTGTTGAGGGCAGAACCATTAACCTTTATCTGAAGTCTGCTGCTCTGAGCATGTCAGTTGGAGTGATGACATCATCGTGTTCCATTACACAGGTGTTTATAGTTGAGCTAACGAGCTCTGCAGAGATCATAGGTTTCCATTGTTCTGAATGAGAGATAAACCTCTTACATGTGAACGTTTTGTGGAAGAACCGTAACAGATATCTGTGAAATTTCAAAACGTGAAGCATGTCAGGGAAGTTGAGTATCTGAAGTGTAATTTTTGTGTACTTTCGGGTTAATAATGTGGCCTTTTTGGCAGTTTAACTAAAGGTGTGCGGCTGCTGCTGTGAGGAAATATCAGCCTGAAATTACAATGGGTTTTAATGGAGACATGTTGAACGTTTTTGTCACTTCATGCCCTCAAGAGGCATTTTGTTTAACCTGTTACGCACCGGTACCGGGCGGATAAACGCGTCATTTGCAGGAAACAACGTCTAAGGGATCTTAATATTTAATAAACTATGAATGTTTTATATCCATGTAACGGGAAGAAACTCAGCTAACTGATCTTTTTAATTTTTTTTTTCAAAAAAAACCCCACAATGCTAGCACTCAGCCTCTGAATTAGCCACGAGCGAAAAAATGTAACCTAAAACGGCAATTAAACTCACAATAACTCCCTTATTACTTATCCTAGATGCACAGCCAACCACTCGTTTTTGGTGTCCTGGAGACACAGAATCTGTGTAAAAAACCTCAACACTCAGTGATAAACATTTGCGACGCTATAAACGAAAGCGTACATCATAACATGTGGAGCTAGGTAGCTAGAAACGCTAACATGGCTTACCTTGGTCAAAACTGGTCTTCAATGGCATTAAAACGATAAAAAAAACGATGCTGCAGTTAATCCATAGGTTCATCCAATGTATCTGTGCCCTCTTTGAAATTATCTCTGATAATACATAAGCAATAAAACTGCTTTTTAGTTTCCAAATGCCAGAGCTAGAATGTAGCTCCACTCTGCTTTACATTTACATGCGCGCAGCCCCCACCTTTTCTCTTCACAATGAGTGTGTGTGTGAGCCTCCCCCTTCGATTCTATTGGCTCTAACGGTCAGAAAGAGGTGTCAACCATCAAAATTGAGCAAGGGGGGCCAGAGATATGGAAAAAAAAACATTTTCACCCAAATCACCTCAGAGGTGGGGTGGTTTTGGCTAAACCTCTCTAAAAAGGTCAAATGTCACTTGTTTTGCATCAATCTTGATACAGGGTACTTATTATATGTTGTACTTTGGATTCCTAAAGCTTTTAGTCTACTAACCCATCATCCAAGGGTAGTTTTCACTATCTGTAAAAAATAATTTTTGGACGGACACTATAATTTACAGTTTTTTACTATGTAAAATCTGAATTTTCTTTCAAATAAAAAACATTTATATTGATTCTGACACTTCTACACCCAACTCACAGATGTAACCTTGCTTTGATAAAAGAAATTATTCATATAACCCTTTTAGAAGTTAAGTTGTAGTCATTTGTTTTGGGCATGTCATTTTCGAGCCTGAAACATGAAAAACAGGCTTGGTGCTTAACAGGTTAATTATTTTGCTTAATTATTTGTAATTTTTCAAGCTACGAGATGTTTTCCTACTTTTGTCATGAAAAATTATGTCTCAGGAATGTAGGGTTTGGGAATTATGGCAGTTTTCAAAAAAGATATGAAGGCACATTTCAAGATGTCCTACACTCTAGCTGTGACATCCTTAACACTAGAACCGCCAGAGATTTTTTATACCTAAAACCGCCACCTGGGTCAAATTGACCCGCTATTAGAATGCATTGATTTTCAAGGTAAAATGTTCTTTTATTGAACAGAGAGTTTTGATCGCACAGGGATGAAACGTATACCAATATAATCTGTGGACTCTCAGGGCTCGACATTATAAATGGCCCGCTGGGCCGGAAGCATTATTTAGACACCGCGGCCAGCATAACGTACTTTCAACTCGCCCCACAGCTGTTTGCTGCGGAGCGCAGTGCGAGCAGTCTCCCGTGAGCAGGAGCACACTCCTTCACTACAGACTGTCTCTATCTCTCTCTCTCTATCTCTCTCTCTCTCTCTATCTATAACTATCTATCAATATATCTATCCATCTATCTCTCTCTCTCTCTCAATCTATCTCTCAATCTATAAGGAGGAACCGCAGTAGACAAAAGGCGTTGCTATAGCAACACGTCATGTTTATATGAAAAGGGGTGGGGTCAATATGACCCGCTTGGCGGAAATAGGTACAAATGGCAATTTTTTGGGTGATTTCTTCAATCTGACTTCATATTGAGAATTTTTAACAACAGAGGGTGGTACATAACACACTTTCAGGAAAAGTCACGGACTGGGAGACTTTAATATTTTATTGAAAAAAAGTTACATCAAATATAAAACAGCTCGGGGTCAAATTGACCCCGTTGGCGGTTCTAGTGTTAACGAGCTGTGCAATGTTAAAGTTAAAATGTTAAAAATGTGATGTATTATGGGATGTATCTCTGGAATTATGAAAGTTATGAATGATAAAAGTAATAGCCTGCGATTCCCGACCGAGCTGAACGTTTTGATGTTTGAACGGAGTTTCTGCGATGTTGAATGTGGGAGGAGAAGAGGGCCAAAATAAGTCGGCGGAATAATAAACTTTTTGTCCGTAGCATAACATATAGTTGGAATGCTGTATCAGCATTCCCACTAAATTACAGTAGATTCCCTTCATACAGGTTTTCAAGCCAAACTTTCTGTCTGGAGAATTATTGTTATTTCTAGGATACTACGCAACAAGTCCTTTAGAAGATAAAATAAATTAAAGTGATAGAAAGTGAATAAAGAATACTAGAGTAACAAAGAGCAGATCAGGCACATTTTATGATATGCACTTGTATCTATATATTGATCAAATATACTTTTTTGTTTTTTATAAGTAGATGCTCTGGGGCCCCCTGTTGGCTTTGTGTAAAGATGTCGAGGGCGGATAGATTTCTCTCCAGCTGACTCTTGACAATTAATCAAATAAACATATTTGTTCTCGTTGACGAGAACTAGTCAACGAGAATAAATGTGTTATTTTGTATTTATTCTTTAATTCAGTTGTTATCCAAATGAAATGTGTGCAACAGCAGCGCAGGTGTGATGAGCAAGAAGAGGAGGATAATTACCGGCATTAAAGTGTTCACTTCCCTCATCCATCTTAGCTTTATTTGTAGTGGAACAGAATCTCCCTTAATTTTCTTACTCCACCACTGACAAACTAGTATGCTCAGAAACACATCAAAGATATGCTTTCACCCATGAGGGCACACATACATACAGTATAGATAAATACAGATGTACGATATGTACGTACACACAATCATTCAGAAGCAGACTTTCTTTTAGCAAAACAGATAAACATTGACAATACATTTCACACACTCACACACACATGTAAACAATCCAGAGGAAGAACAGGCAAGAGTCTTCCTTTCATATATTTCCCAATTTGTCTATAGCTATTTAGCTCTGACATCACTAGTCTTGGTTACAGTATTAAGTAGAGCTGGACTCCAGAGGGATAGATACTTGCATTGAACTTAAGTGTGACTTATTCTCTCTCTTTCCTAACAATCCTTTAGATCTCCTCTCGCCCTATGGTGGCTTCCAGCTGCCTCACCTTGAGGCAACTGAGCTCTCTGTGCATAATTACCCTCAGCTTCGCAATCACGCTCCCCCACCCCCCCTCCCTGCATGCGCTAAGATGCTCCCGTGTTGCTCGACACCGTACGCTGTAGATCCCAACAGGAAATAGCTGTCATTATGCAGGTGGGGTAGCTGGGATGCGCTTCACAGCAGGGTTCAATCTGCCATGCGCTCCAGCATGATGAACTGAAGCTTTTACCATAGACTTGACTTTTTACTCTTTCACAGAGATTTTGCATCATGGCTTCTAAAGTTGTTTGGTTTCCCTCTCTGTCAGCAAAATCAAATTCTTAGAATCAAATCTAAAAGAGACTTAAACTCTATGCCAACTACGTTCTAACATTAAAGGTTTACCATAATCTTTTTAGCATTGACAGTGACTTCTAACTCACATTGTAGCTACAGGATTAATGTTACACTCAGTTTGAAAGGACTTTAAAGGAGATCATTAAGTTAAATGAAAAAGTAATGGATGCAGATTTACACCAAAGTGTTCTGTTTTATATTCATACAAAAGCAGACAACACAGCAACTGATAATTAAAAACAGTATCATCATACATTTTACTCGTGAGTTGGACACGAGAATGAATTCAGTGGAGAAAACCTGCTGTTGAAAGAAAAAAAATTGAGTTTATTTTCCACAAAAAGTTTAAATACTAGTCTTCAGTTACATTTGTAGTAAAACACATTTTCTCTAAATAAAAAATCTTGTATGGAAGCATAAATGTGCCACAGAAGAGAAAATATGCATCCTGTAAATCAGGGGTATTCAATTGCATTTCAAAGAGGTCCAGTAAGAGAAAATGTCATTAAATGCTCTGTTTTCGCTGTCCACCTTTCTCTTTTTTGAGCACGCCATTTGAAGTTACTCCGACTGTTTCTCTCTTCTTGTCTCGTCTCTGTGTTTGAATCTATCGTGCTGACTCACTGACTGCACCGATTTGATTGGCTGAGAAGCGTCACCTTCTAAAAACATTAAAAAATAACTTTTTTAAACCTTTTTATCTTTATGTTTTAAACATTTCTTTTAAACATTTTTAACATCGTGGATAAATCCTTATATGCTCCCGGCAACATTACATTACATTACATGTTACTTGTTAGACGCTTTTATCCAAAGCGACTTACATACTCAATACTGTCGGCAATCCCCACAGGAGCAATTTGGGGTGAAGTGTCTTGCCCAGGGACACAACGACATGCTGACTGCAGTGGGGTTTGAACCTGTGCTCCCCTTATCCCAACACCAAGGCTCTATCCACTGCGCCACACTGAACATCAACTTTGCCTCCTTACTACACTCACCCCTACTTTAGTGGGAACAATGAGTCTGCGTCTTTGATGCGCACAGGCGGGTGATGTGGGGATCAGAGTCCTGCATCGGGTTGGATACCAGACGGGTGACCCGCAAAAAAAGTGATTCGCGGGTAGTATTTTTTCAAACATTTTTTTCCGGGTTCGGTTCTGGGTAAAACAAAGAATATGCGGGTCGGGTCGCGGGTGTTGCATAATAAATATATTTAAATAATAATAATTTAATTTAATGTTTAAAGATTCCTCAGACCTCTCCCCCGCGGGACCGCGCATAATCATAACCTCTACACCGCATCAATCTGCTGCTGAGCGCGCCACATTCGAAATGGCTGAGGTGAAGCTCTCTAGCGGAGAATACAGCATTGTAAATAACTCTTCCTCAAGAGCAAAATCCAACGTCTGGGAGGCTTTTGGTGTCCTCCTAGATGGAGAAAATAACCAACGGGGCGGGAGCGGGAGCGGGAGCGGGTCTTGAAAATCAGACCCGTGCAGGACTCTGGCGGGGATGCAATGTAGACAGGAATAAACGCAGATCATCCTCTGGCTGCAGCCTTGACCGGTACTTGCTTTTGATCAAAGTCAATGCGGAAAACCCGCACTCACACAGGTAGGTGGAGGTGAAGGGAATGAGCACTTTTACAACCTTTTTGGCGAAGTGGGGGAACTCGGTCTCCACAGACAGCCAAAAGTGTGCAAGTGACACTTTACTCATCTTGTTCTCGTTATTTTTTTCTCATGCTGCGCCTCCCCTGAAGCTCTCTGGCGCCCCCCCAGGGAGGCGCGCCTCACACTTTGAAAACTGCTGCTGTAAATCATAACAATGACATAAGTAAGTCATAAAAATGTAATAAGTAAGTCATAATAATTAGATAATAAGTCATAATTATGATGATCATTTTTTTCTTTTCTGTGGCGCAAACGGGCTTCCATACAAACAGACGGACAAACTAAACCAAAAACAAAACCTCATTGGTGGAAATACAATAAAGGATATACAATATTTATACATTAAAACAAACAAAACAAATGCTAATGTTTGCCCTTTAAACGATCGCCTCAGAAAATGTAACTGTCATTCTGATTTTAGCACAACCGGTAATCACCGCAACACATCAACCTCACTTCAAAATCGTGATCCAAATAATTTGTTAGTTGAATTCTCTCAGAAACCTCACAGACAAATCTGAAAAGTAACACAGGCACTTTGTGCACAAACAACAATCACCCGAATGTGCATCTGAAAAATCTATCCATTTAGAGACAGCTGCAGAGCAGACGCAGTAAAATTATGTTGTGACTTGCCTGCAAAGTGAAAATGATGAGCGTCCTTGTTTCTGCAAGCTCTGCAGTTAAGAGTTTCACAAAAAAATAAATAACAGCAGCAGGGCCGGGCTCTGCCGCAGTGAAATCTCTCCCTTCAAGTGTAATTAAAAAAACTACTGGCAAAGGAATGAATTAAAGGCTCCCAGTAGCATTGATAACCCTGGCGTGGCAACAAGCGAGGTTTTTAACAGGCGCCTAATGGGTCTGCTAAAAGGCCCTTTATTATGTTTTCTCCTGTAAATGATCAAAACTCCTTTCAGTAACCTCAATAAGGATCTTTATCGGGAGTGAAAGAGAAAGTGTTCACAAAGAATGAAAGGAAAAAAAACACCACAGGCGACGGCACTTGGATGGGCTAAAGGCTAATTGTGTCTGAAATGAGATTTTAAGCGGCTGAATTAGTAGAGGGTGCAGCGCATGGCGGCTGAGAAATGGAAGTAAAATGGAGTGAAAATAAGCGCAGGTCACATACAGATAAGCATGCCAGCTCTCTGAGAGTCTGGCTTTGTGTTTGTGCAGCTCTTTAAACCACACAGGACGCCGTCTGGTGATTAATTAGGCTGACTTAGAAGAGCAAACCCTGTCATTACTTAGCGTATTCGTCGCTCGTTTCAGTCATAGACACTCTCCTCTGCAGAGCTGCTTACAGTGAGTCACAGAACAAGATTGAATTCATACATCAGCAAATAAAAGTCACAGAAAGAATACAATATTCCCTAAAATGATTGTGCAGGGTGGAGAAGTGCAATGAAAAGAAGCATTACAACAAGACAGGACTGTTTTTAATTAAGGCAATTGGGAGAAAGTACAAGTGAAGATGTTACAGAACCTCTTTAACAGATGAGTTCCCAGGTTACTTGTGAAAAGAAGGAGTAATGTGAGGATTTAAATGATGGAGGGAGAGAAGGAGGACGGGCTGGAGATGTGGAGAACAGTGTTTATTGCACAAGTAAGGGACTAAATATGATGTAGCATCTCCAGCTGTGCACTCAGCTCTGTCAGCACGTGTGGTCGGCATGCAAATACGGGTTGATGGATGTATCTGCTCTGGTCTAAAGGGAACACGCCACAGAGAGGGGGGGGCTGTGGTCGCTCGAAGACTAATGGGCCGATTAAGCGCTTCAAGGAGGCAGCCATTTATTTGTTGTGTGTGACTGGATGAAGATTCACTTCATTAATAAGGGCCGGCACTTACCAACATTGTTGTTTTGTTTTTTCTTCCCTCTTGCTCTCAAACAAGTTTCTCTCCTCTTTGGTTTATTGTGTCTGTACCAGGAGAAAATGAATGGAGGCTTGTGAGACAAAAGCAGCAGTGGAGCGTTAGGACTGCATCACAAAATCCAGGCATTAAGACAAACAGTGAGGATTGATCAAACTGCGATAGCTTTTTGGACAACAACAACATAAACTGAGAATTATAAATGCAAATGGAACGATATGTTAGGTGCCTCGCATAATCTATTATTTCCAGTTGTCTGAAAATCTCTGAGCCAGTTCGTCTTGGGGGCAATTTATGGTGCAACTCCTGTAAATATTAAATCATCTCCATTAAAGCCATCACAAGAGCAGTAGCTAATAAACAACATTAATATCTAAAGGGTAAATATAAGTGGGTGCATCAGACATATATCTCGACAATGTTTCATGTGATGTGAGTGTTTCGACATACAGTAAGTTGTCTTTTGTTCATGAAACAGAAATAGAGTCCCTCTTTCTTGAGCATTTTCTACTCATGATTTTTAGGAGTGTTTCTCTCATTCCTACCACAGAATGTAGACTGACACAAGATAGCGCAAATAAAGTGTCAGACAATTAAATTAAAGGTTTTGCAGTTTCTTCAATGCTTGTTTAATTTTGTCTCTTTTTAAATGAAAACAACTAGATGACTAAATGTAAGTAAATGACACATGAATTTATGATCTGTAATTTTCAAACAGGCTTTCCTTGTTCACACATGCGCACTGCCACTATGTAAATCACACTCAACTTAGGATGTTATGTTAGACGCTCACCAACACATCTGTTACTTGCTGAAAAACTATTTGCGGTGAAAAATGAATATGTTCTTGCTGTTCCAATATCTCAACATGATAAATGAACTAACATACAAACCAGCTGTGTCAACAACAGTGCAGCAATCGCGCTAACTAGACACAAACAACAGGGACTATTAACCATCGACAGGCAATATCCAATATGGCCACCAGTCATAGTGAATGCAAGTAGTTACGTCACTTGGAAGTCCTGCATGTCTGGAGAAGTTCATAAAGATCAGGCACCTCCAACTTCTCAGACCAATCCCCTTGAAACACAGGACAGTGAGCTCCACTCATTATGGTAATACTGCTCCAGTGAAGTGATTTACTTGGCAGAAATGTAATAAAAGCTTAAGGCTATAATGGAGCCTGTCATATCAACCAGCTTGTCAACATAATTGCCACTTCCATCTGCAATTAGATCACACTGCATTCGCTGATTTCCACTTCCAATGCGAGCCATTCAGCTGTCTGATCGTCACCGAGCAGGTTAGAGTTTTCAGTGTCATCCTCAAGGACGTTTTGGTGAGACAGACTCAAGCCAAAGGCCACACTTTCAGGTTATTCAACAGCCACGAGGACACATGCTGTTTTAATGCCTTCATGGTTCTATTGTTCGAAGATTATTAAAATACTGAAGGTTTCCTGTTCCTTTTCCCAAACTGTTCAGCCAAACTCTTTTACTTTTAAAAGATATCTTCCTCATTTCTCTCCTCCTTTTTACCCGTGGCTGGGTTTAACTGAATGAAGAAATCAAACTCTGGAGTTGTTAAAGTAATTGCCAAGCTGGCACATCCCCAGTTCTTCTGCAAAGACACGGCGGGCACTTCAGAATGCTAATGTCCACCCTGATCCAGAGAGGGCAGAGAGTGTGTGTGTGTGTGTGTGTGTGTGTGTGTGTGTGTGCCCACGTTAACGATTGGTCTATAAGACACACAGATTTCTTGTTCTTCCAGTGACCTTCTCTCTTCACAATCTGTCCTTTTCTTGTTGGACTTCTTCTAATTAAGAGGCTCCTACACAGAGGAATCAAAATGTAAGTATCAGGACATGAAGAAAGACAACAATATTACCGGTAAAAACAGCTTGATTTCTTTAGCAAAGGCTACAATGTAGTTACAACAGCAAATAGTTAAAGGTCACCTATTATGCAAGTCCACTTTTTCATGTATTTTATACATAAACATGTGTCCCCTCTGTGTAAAGAGTTTCTGAAAGTTTCAGGAAAAAAAGATTCTCTCTTTTTGTCCTGATCCACTTTGTGATGTCACAATGTTTTTTTGGGTTGAGTAACCATTAGCCAATAACCAACCAAGGTAACTACCCCGCCCCTTATCACCTGAATCTCCTCCTAGCGCGTTCACACCGGAGTACTTTTCACCGTACTTTTCCCGTTTAGTTCCGTTAGTACCCCTTATGTCGCGTTCACACCAAAAAGAGCACTTAATCTCAGGAACTTTTACCCCCATTTTTAGTGCCTGCTGAGAGATGGTACTTTCCTGGGGGAAAAAAGTGCCCCAGTTCTGATTGGCTGGGCGAATTGCAAACCACGCCCCGTAAAACTCTGAAATGTTTTTGTCGAGCCGCCATTTTATTATCCTCGCATTAGCATTATTAGCATTAGCATTCGCCCAGCGCACAAATGCAGAGAGACTAACTTATGGCAACACAAAATAAAACATGGGAGCGGTGGAGATGAGGAGGTGTCGGTGTTCCGGCGATTTACTCGGAAGGCTTCAGTAGAAGCTGCTGGGAGTCCCAGCAGCTTCTACTGAAGCCAGTCTCCAACTCCAGGGACTTCCGGCCGGGGACTTCGGGTGACAGTATACACCGTGAAGTTGTTTGCGGCCTGCCAGTAAACCCAAAGCAGAAGAAGACGAAGTGACGTCAGCGGCTCATTTGTGTAATCTTCCCTCAGGGAATTTATTCCGGTGTGAACGCGATCTGTACTAAGTGCCCTGGGGTAATAAGTGCCGGGGCACTCAGTGCCGGCACTGAGTACGGCAAAGTACTTGGTGTGAACGCGGCTATTGTGTTTTTCTAAACCAAACATCTTGCAAAGGGGCGTGGCCAGCAGCAGCTCATTTGCATTTAAAGCTACAGACACAGAATCAGCACTTTTGAAACAGGGCTAAAAGAGAGGGGTTTATGGCACGCAACAATATATTATAGGTCTCAGATGAATACAATACATGTCTCTGAAGTGTTTGACTCGCAATACCTAACAGTTCATGCATTGTTGTGACATTTAATAATGAAAATGTATTAGAAGTTACCGTATGGAGTTTCCATCCTTAGTCAGTGGAGTTTGACCCCCCCACTACCCTTTAAATCTCTTTGAACACAAAACACAGAACAGCTGTGGACTAGCAACCCACTTTAATCCCTCTGAAATAAAATGTTCTTGATGGATTTCATTTGGATACAGGAACAAGTTTGTGCCCCAACATTGCAGTTTGATGACAGACAAAAGAAAAAAAAGAGAAGTATATATGTGCAACATTTACAAATCTGATTCACAATACACATGGCCTCAGTATGTACAAGGTGACAGTGTTGGGAAATCAGTCCATCAGTAGTTTAATGTCTCTAAAAGCACCCATGAAGCAAAGCGCGGCCATATCCGCAAATTGAAAGATGTATTTACTGGTGCAAACTGAGTATAATACACGTGTTGAAATGTGTAAAAAATACACTCATTAATATTTTCAATAGGCCAAGTTTATGAATTAAAAATAAGAAAATGTACAATATAAGGATAGGGTAATACAAAAACAAGATACTTAATATACAATATTGACTTGTACATACAATGAAAACAAATCATAGAACATCATATTTTCAGATTGTAGGGTTCCTACATATACACATTTTCAAATAACATACATGTTCCAGACTTGTATCCTTAACATTTACTTCAATTTGTTTCACCAGATCATGTGCTAATAGGAGAAAGAAGACATAGAGAGACATTACCTATAATAGTGGACAACATGATAACAGGAGCTATTATCAGCAACGGGTTATTCATGAGCCAATTACGGCTGATGAATATTTTCCGGCTGTTCTGTCCTTCCTCAACTGTGTGAAGACTCGGATGTTAAAGCAACATTTTTTCCACATGTAGGAACCCTGAGACAGATTTAGGTGAAAAGAGTGGAGCTGCCAAATGTCAGATTAAATGATGTCACTAAAGGTCTCACCTGTGACACATCTTTAAAAAACATTGCATCCTGAAAACAAATCTATTAGTGTTTGCATTCAACATTTTTCTGCCATTACAAATAATTATATCGATATTTGACTAAGACATTTAAATACTGAATTCCCATACAATACATTTTTTTTCACCCCATTCTCCCCCCTTTTGCAATCCGATGGAAAATGAACACTTTAGTTCCACCTCACAGTTCCAAAGCCACAAGCGGCCCGATTGAAAAATAGAACATTTGTTGCTGGTTGTTTGATTTCAAAAAGAAAAAAGAAGAAGAAAAGTTCAAAAAGGGGCCTTAATGCTTAGAGGCCGTTATAATAATTAGTTTTCTGTACAAAAGACAATGGGAGTGTGCCGTCATCGAGTTAATGCACCGAGGTATGGAGTTGATACCACTAAGAGAAGTATTCATATTAAACTGGAGAAGGGAAGCACAGCAGCTGACCAGAAATGGAAAACGCGTAGAAAAACAACAAATTATATTAATTATGTCAAAAAAATAATAATCCTTTACCTTTTACCTCAGAGCACCACCGCAATACATTAACTCAAAGAATAAAAAAGGAGCATGCATTAAAGAGTGCTTGTGTCTTTTTTCGCTCCGCCCTGAGCTCTCTGAGCCGGTGGAGGAAATGTTTTTAGTCCATAATTCCAGCACTCAGTGAATCCACCTCAGTTAGCGACTTCCTATTGGCTCAGCCTCCACTGGCCGAGTAATAACAAAGTGGAGGTTTTTAATACAGGGGTCCTGGACTACTGTCCTGATGGAAATGTGAATTGAGGAGGCTCTCCATGAAGGAAACGTCCACTGAAAAGGGGTTTGGCTGCGGAGTCAGCATGGCATCTGAGGCCAGGGTCGACTCCGTGAGAGCGTCTGTGAGGGCCACGCTGGTGTCCATGGGGGTCTCAACGTCCATCTGAATACCATTGGTGTGGGAGGGGGCTTTGTGTAGGGTCATGGTGGACCGGGGTAAAGGTTGTGAGGTTTGTGATGTGTGAATACTGAGATGTTCTGCTCCTCGCGATGCTACAGCAGCTGTAGTTAGGGAACAGGAGGGTTTATTGGTGGTCTCCATGGGTGTGGACGAGGCGGAGCCTGACGGGAGGCAGCGGCGTTTGGCTGCCTGGGCTTCATCTGTGGATGAAACCCCCACCTGAGGTACAGGGATGGCCTGAAAACAGACAGGCACAGACTTAGACTGAGGAAACATTGGGATGGTCAGCTGTTTGTGTCTAAAATTGCTTTCTATTGATTTTGTATAGTTAACGTTTGACCATTTCAGAGAGTCCGAATACAATTGTGTGAAACTGTATTATCTATAGTGCACTAAAATATTAAAGCAGCCATTTTGTGATTGTTGATTATCTTGTCCTCTCAGTTTATTGCTAACCAAGCTAGCAGTTATAAGCTGCCTTTGGCACAATAGAAGTAGAACGTACCCATTTATTGTTTGAATAACTTAGGTCTTTTACTCATTTTACATTTACTCTTTGGAGACCCTTCAGCACACACAAAATTGATAGCCGAGGCAAAAGTTAATGAATATTTTGTGTCAGCCAAAGCAAACATCTGCCAAACTAAGGTGTCTTTTTATTAAATCCTGTTACAACATGAAAGGTGTGTGTTCAGGTAAGGAAGCAGAATCTCTGTTATATACTGACCAGTCTGGCTCGGACCCTCTTCGGGAGTTCATGCTCCAGCAGATGGATCTCTGAGTGTTTAAGTATCAGCTGACTCTGGTCCTGAAACTCAACCTGGAAAAAATCAAATAAAAAAACGATGAAATATGAAATTCACATATCTAACTGTCTCCTGAGTTAAAGTAAAAACCTAGGTACACTTGGAAAATATCCAAATACACTGAACTCGACCCATAAGAATTACGAAGGGCTACATCAGCATGGTGATTTTTACAAGGCAAGACAAACCTTTATTGATCCCTGTGGGGAAATGTAGCTTTATATCAGAGGAAGATACATTTGTGCGTAGAAAAGATGATGGGTGGCTTAGTGAGCAAATATACAAACGTGCACCCAGAGAGTCACAGATGGGTCTCAGCTCACCTGAGCAAAACAAATGGTTGCACCAACAAACATCCTTGACCGCAGCCGTGAACTCTGAAGCTGCTTACTGACGGGACGTGAGAATCAGCTAAGCATTTAAAACATAAAAAGCGACAAAACCTGAAAAAAGGACAAGGTCAGGGATGTGTCCCTGACATAGAGTCCAGCTGGAGGCTTTTTCTGAATTGAACAGCCCTTCTTGTCTCTAACAGGACTCTCATACTGCAGCCTCCAGCGTACACATGGAGCTGAGCAAGGTGGGACGCTGATTTACTTTCTGAAGAGGAACTCATTGTAAAACACAATACATTTGTTTTTTTTGGTGCAACAACAGATATGCCATTTGTGTGAGAAAGAACACAAAACTAAGACGTATAAGATATTCTTTTAAACTAACCTGAATGAACAAAAACACTTTTGAAAGCTCGTTTCAGATGAATGTATTTAACTGTTTTTCCACAGAGACATCATAAGCCAGACAAGGTTCAATAACTTTACAGCAACAGTGTGTGTTGTGAAGCAGCCCCATAAACACCATCTCTGTTCTTTGTGTGTATGTGTCAGAAAAAGCGCTTACAGATGTGCTCACAGATCCAGCTTCACAGCAAAATCTAAGATTAACAACCTCACTTAACCTAGCCTGCTAATGCATTCCAGCATCCATGTCTGTAAGTGACTTTTAAGATGGCCTCCTCTGACACCAGTCCTAGAACCGTCTTTTGCAATTCTGCATTTTCCACTCAGTAAGCACTCTGCATATTTGCTCCATAAATTTCCCAGCATGCACCACTGATGCCAAATCCCTCCACTTTATGTTTTAATGCCACACTGTATCAAAACGCGCCACCATCTACAAGGGCAGCCGAGCTTTTCCACACTTAATGATAAATACCAGAACCGGGGAACCAAACCAGAGGATGGCAAAAAAATGAGACGGAGCAGCGTGTTACCCACAGTTCACGGCTTCAAATCACCAAGAGCGTCAGATGAAAGATGTAAGTGATGTTGTTGCTCAGAGTACTCGCCGAAAATGTTGTTCTGAATATATAACATTATTTAAAAATGTTGTTTTTTTACGGTAGGAAGTGTTCATACATTTACTCACATTGCAGCTGGAAAATACAAACAAATCTAGTCTTTTCTTGAACAGCCGTGGATTAAAAATGTGATATTTACCTGTCAAATGTGCAATTAAAAATCTAAATTATAATTATTCTTTGAGTAGGGAGCATCCAGTCACACATTAGACTCTAATATTTGTGTTTTTCCTCACCTGGTAGGACTTGTGAGAGTGCTCTTTGACAAAGGAAGCGTTGATAATCTGATCGTCAGATGTGCCCACCACTATCAACTCCCCCACCTCAGGAGGACCCGAATGCAGGCAGTCGTGACACTGAAGGGGGAGAGGAAGAGAAACAGGATGTAGGCAAAGAGGAAGAAGATGGAGGGCAATAGAGTATGTGGAGGAAAGGGAGAACAGAATGGCAGAAAGAAAACACAAGTAAGAGTTCTGCAAGTTTCATTTCCCAAACTCTTTTCTTTTAAAACTTGAACAACTTATGATTGAAGACTTTCTACTTTTATCTAGCACACGCTGTAAGAAAGTAAGTGTTTACAGTATTTAGATTATTGATATTTCATTCTCTGGTTCTTTTTCTCCTTCCTCCACAGAAAACCCACCACTTCCGCTGTTGCTGCTATAATTACAGTTATGATTGTGGCAGTGAGTCATTAAAGGTTGTTTGCATTCACTATAAGCCGTTATATTTTCATTTTGCAAAGACGCTCCAGCATTGAGATATAGAACAGTTGCTAGGATATTCTAATAATCTCGCTTTAAAACCAAAAGGGAAATATGTTTGTTCAGGTTATGAGTCTGCTACAGTACACAGGTAGGTGTATTACTGAGCTGTATGTTATATAACTCACCAATATGTTTTCTGGGTGCAGGTTGTCACAGTATGAGCCGTCATCAAAGTTGACCTCGTAGAACGTCTGTGTTGCCATGCCGATGAGTGTACAATGGTAGTACCAGCCGTCACTGTTACGGCCAATCACTTTCTGTCCTAGGTTCAGACCCTGCTGGCTTTTGAGGGATGTCCGAGGCTGAAGGGGAGAAACAGACGGATACTTTGAGGTAAAGACAGGATCCATGTTTGTGCTCATCCAGTTCATATTGTAAACAGCACTCAGATAATCCTTGAGGAACACATTTAACTTTATTTCATTAGATTTCATTCTGGGTCGGTTCAAAACCCCATATGAATAAACCTAAACAATAAGAGAGACCAAAGATTGCATTGAACAAAACTAAAGTGTTCTATCTGCATTATTGCTTTCTCTTATGTAGTGAGGTGATTCAATAACATGTACATTTTTTTTTTAGCCGCAACAGGCTTCAGGCTTTGTTGGGTTAGAATTTCCACTTGTTGATACATGAGTTTCAAGTTGTTGGAAATGTCGCCTCAGACGTCTAGTTTGTAATACTGCATGTATATAATTATTGTAATACTTTTCATCAGTGGGCCATATCCTCAATCACCACTGTGTTCCCTCCTTGTGTGACAGCAGCTTAAGCAACATTTAATTAAATGAAAGTCGTTGAGATTGCTGCTTGAAAAAACACTCTTTCTACAAGATATCAAAAAAAGGCTCACTGATAATTAAAAAAATAATTAACACCCACACATACACCATGAATCACAGCAGGAAATTCAATCAAATTCAGAAAATGAGTCATACTAAAAAAAAAAGTAAATCATGAATCTTTGTTGGGGTTCAATGTTACACAGAACAGCTGACTGTGATCCAGATGTGCAGGTACCTTTGGAGGGAATCTTTTATGCCTGTTGCAGGTGACGGACACCACGTAGGGCCAGTCGGCTGGTGTCATGACGACTCCGGCGATCTGTGCGCATGTGACATGGAAGGAGGTGGCGCAGTTCTCTTGTGAGCACTGGATGCAGGCGCCGCGGTTCTGATTGGCCGTCTTTCCATGGCAGAATACACACTTCTACAAAGAAAATAGGAAACAAAGAGTTTAGTTGGTGATTCAGGTGGCAGACCGGTTCCAATTGCGCTCCTGAGCTTATTTAGTATTTACTGCATTCACTTTCATTGATATCGAAGGATGAGTACTTATGGTGTTATGATTCATAATGTGGTTCATTATATGAGATTACAGGTTTTCTCTCTGTGTCTGTGAATAGAAAAAGTTTAGTTTATTCCAAAAGGAAAAACACAGAAGGGACTGATAACTGTTCAAACACTCGTGTTCACAATAACAGATCCTCCTCCGGGGCGCAGATCTCAGTCTAGTGTTTCAGTGAGCCTGCTGTTGCCATGGTGGAGATGTGATCATGTTGGGGCTTTCACGACAAGAATAACAAGTCCTACTGAGGCTGTTATATTCATAAGAACCATGAGAAGCATAGAAAACACATAAATTGGAAGATGAATTGTAGAAAGTTTGCACGGATTGAGGAGTATTAGACCTTTCTGCAGTTGAGCCCTAAAGATTTTTTTGACTCTTCTACTCTGGCACATACTGAAATCGTTGGAATTGCAGGGCATCTTTAGAAAGAGACGTGGAGGAATACAGTGGAGTGTAACCATTTTCCTCTTCTACTTTAATAGTTTTCTACTCATTAAAAAACATAATGGATGTGTTCAGTTTTTCACAGAACATGCGTCATCAGCGTCAGTAGCGTGGTGGGATTCTCATCCAGCTTCCACTGCAAATGTCAACACTTTGGTAAAGACAAAGTTGTTATTAGCAGCTGCCTGAAACACCACTATGACATTCAAAACATTTTTCAACCATTCTTTTCATTTCCCCCCCCCTTCCATTCTCGTTGGTGTCTTGCATCACTTGTTCAACTACTCTTGCACAATCATACAAGGAATTTTCTATTCCCCTTGGAGCACTTTCCTTTTAAAATCCCTTCTCTCCATCCCCACAGCCTGAGTGTGAAATGACCACCAGCCAAGCACATCTTTCCCTTTGGCCTGGAACCTGGTCTACTCTCCACTTTGACATGTGCCAGCCTGCACACAGGACTCCTCAACATTCATTATTCATTTTCAATTCACTTTGAATCCTTCAACCCTCCATGTCTACCCCCCTTTGTCTTTATACTCTCCTTCCCCATCCCTCATTTGTTCCTCTACTCAGCTAAAACGGAGAGAACAAGGTGGAGAGATGAAAAGCCGGGGTGCAGCGAGGAAAGAGAATAACAGCATGAAAAGGAATTTGGCCTTTCAAACCGAGTTATCTTCTCAATACACAAGGGGAGGAAGCATTATCTTCCTTCAAAATCCTAATAGAAACATTTATCTGTTAAGAAATCACCTGCCATGAAACACATTTGAAACACATTTGATAAGAGAATTATAAATGTTTAACTCATGACAGCATGCTTGGATCTAACATACAGACTATAAGCTTGGACGGCAGAGGCATCTTATGTGACTGCTATCTCTCTATGCTCCTGTTTTATTGTGATTATCTATCACCACACACTTCCCAATCCCTCACTCAGCCCTTCTTCTCTATCCTCCTCCTTATGACAAATCACACTGTGAGCATCTGTAGTGCAGCGTATGGCTGATCAATAAGAAATACAAATTATTTATTAATCTGTCAATACTTCATTTCTGTAGGAACAACATCTCTCTACAGAGCTTTGCTGTGGGATATTTCACAGGCTGGCATGATTAAGACTTTTCCGCTGAAAATCACAACAGGCAGGAGCGCAGCAGCAGATAACATAAGATGTATGTGATATCTGACACCACATTGCCGTCTTTTTATTTATATTTAATCTCTAATTGGTAAGATTGTGAAAGACACCAAAAACGAACTTACTTATTTACAACTTTTTTAGTATTTAAGCCATTTGTAAAACTTTAAATTAATAAATTGTGGCCCCATCTTCTGCAGAATAAGATAATATAATAACTGATAAAGTATGTGTCACTGTTATGGTTTATGTGTGTTTGCATGCTAAAGGAGAATGAAGCTGGAATTGTAATTTGAAAACATTTTTTTTTTTTTTTTCTTTTTAAATCGTACAATGATTTATTTAAGCGGCTTGCTTTTTCTAGCTTGCGGCTGCTTTCTAAAAACGAACAGATACCGCAGCGCCCCTAGGTGCACGATGCAACACTACCTTTGGGGAAGGTATATTTTTGAGGAATGCACAGCGTTACTGTAGCTGGGAAACTCTGGAAAAAAACTAAGACAAAAGCAACGTGTGTGAAATCGCTCAGTGCCTGAAAACTAAACGTTCAAAGATGCAGGGAAAACACAGATTGCTGAAGACAGTGCAAAATTAACTGGTTTCCAAGGGTGCGTGTTCACATTTGATCAGTCCAGTCATCTGAATCATTATACCGCAGAGCGTCTTCTCATGGCCTTTTAAGAAGAGAAACCTGCTTTGACAGCACTCAGATGCAAATGTCACCCAGCTTGTCTTTGATAGATTATTCAGAGAGAAGGGGAGGGAGAGAGGCGACATTATTTGTAGATTTGTGATAATGCATCAGCAAGCACCGCTGTTGCCTGTGAAGTGGGATCATGTGAATGGAGCAGAGACTGTGAAGGAGGGATGGAGGGGATGTGGTGTGTTCAAAGACGCGGCAGCAATGGGGAAATTGCCTCCTGCCCACGAGATCGATTCAGTTCATTTGGCGCAGTGAGAAATGACAGCTGATTATTCAGCCGTTCCCCTCAGCACATATGTTTTACCCCATGTCCTCCACAGCTTGCAAAGACCCAATCTATCCATCCACCAAAGAAAGAGAGTGGGTAACGGGGAAAGTGACAGACACAGTGAGCAGGAGTCAGGAATTTGCTTAAATGTGGGGAAAGGAGATCCGGGAGGCAAAGAGAATTCTATAACGCCGAGACAAGACAAAATGAATGTGAGAAAGTAACTTTTGAGAGAGAGGATGAAAATAGTGACTGTTCAAATGTTCTTGCTTAGGTTAAAATGTTGACCCCTGCCTGTCTGATCTCACACTTAAGAGATAATTCAATTTTGCTTCGTGTCTGTATAAACGTACCAGATTTTTGCGTGTATCTGGAACTGCACTGACGTCCACCGGCTCCCTCTCATTGGCGTTGACGAAGCGGGCTTCAGGCACAGCGATGGCACAGATGACATGGACCCACCTGGTGACAGAGAGAGACCGTACACACTTCAGTCTCTGGAAGATCCAACATAAGCAGCACAACCAGATATACAAGGCTGATAACTCTTCACTGAATGCTGGGGTCAATTATTGTAAACTCATGCGTGTTCTGTATTGAGAGTGATAACTTTACAAATGTGTTTCTATAAGTATTCCATGAACTAGATCAGATGTTGGAAATATGTGTATATAGATCACATCATACCTATAGTATTTTAAAACCTGTATTGTCAGACTTAATAAAACTAACTATGATAGAAACCCTCTGGAAATTAAATAAACATTTCATATATATTTTTGTCATCAAGGGTGTTTCTGCACAAATAAAACGGGTAAAAAAAGAAAAAGCATATGCTACTAACCGGTTGTCAATGGTGGACTTCAGAGCTCCTCCGCGCAGGTTACAGAGACAACACTCCTGAAAAAAAGAAGAAAATAAGTATTACATTTAGGCAGTGAGGGAAACAGTTAATTCTGCATTTTCTAGGGTTATACTTTGAGTTTGTTTTGCTATAGCTGCTGGGTAAAGTAATCAAAACATGTTTGACAAACCAGACTTTGCAAGACTGCTTCACTGCAGGTCCAGTCAACGAAAAGTAAAATAAATAACTTCACCTATTCCCTCATACTTTTGTTTAATTCAAATATTGTTGTTCAGTAGAGGACTTAACAGTTTTTCTGGACTTGTGGTGTTTTTTTGTTGTTGCAGACAGCAGTGCTGCTACTTACCACGGTCCAGGCTCCCGCTGCACACCTGGGGCACGTCCAGGACTCCCTGACTGAGTCCGTCTTCACACCGTAACAACCTGTAAGAGAGGACAGATGAATGGTTTTGTATCTATTTAGATTATGTTGCATTTAATGTTCTGGAAGCACCTTCTAGATGAAGTGTATTTTTTTTAACCTATGCACCAGAGCTGTTGTTAACCACTTTCTATTTAACCTGCACAATCTTCTTGTCATTATCACCAATTTGAGGTTCTGAATCAAAAAGGCTTGTACATACATGTCACACCTAGACAGGGTTGAATGATTTTTAGTTGAATGTCTGCTCCAAAACAATGATGAGCACAGAAACGGAGCGCAGAGCTGGTGTTCTTGACAGGAGCTCTTTCTGCTTCACGTCCTCTTATCAATAGCAGCGCTGCATCCCCAGCTGAGCTCAGCTTATCCCTGGATCACTAATGAACTGGCCTTTTTGAAGGTGCACTCCAGCTTTGGGGATAATAAGAACCCAGGAGGGTTTGTAAGTGTGTGTGGGGGAATGTGTGTGTGTGTGTTTCTGACTGAGCATTTGTGCACAAGTCCATGTTGTAATTCATCTGATTGCTTTTTTGGAATGATGGGTTGTGTGAGACAGCTCAAGCAGATATATCGTTCTTTCATTATATAGGCCTACTGAAAAAACGGAAAATTAAAATGCCATTTCATAAGAAATATGTTTCAATAACAACCAAATAAAATATGTTTTTGTTTAGTCAAGATAACAGGTGTTGTTAACATTTAGCAAGTAGAAGTAGAGCACAGAGATCCCAGAGCTCTTTCACTCAAACACAAAGTTAACAAGCTGACTGCCCTAACCCACTTTGCTTTGACAGAAGCCATATTCCCTTATAAGTCGTCATTCTTTGTGATAAATTGTTAAATGGGATAAGCAGAGCAAAAACAAGCTTGGGTAGTTTATGGCATGCTGCCTTCAGAAAGGCTTTTGTGCTGCCTGAGCATTCTCTTATTTAGTTCAACCCGAGTCAAGGAGGGATAAACTAGGAATCCTCCCTCAGCGTGGCAACAGGGGAATTGTGCAGTCAGTTGTTGCATAGCTGAGTCTCATATTCCAGTCTTTCCTATTTTTCCAACACAATTCTCACAGGTTGAGGGATAAAAAAAAAAAAGTTGTGAACAGAGGAGAGAAGTGAAATACCCAGTATAGTTTGTCTGTAAAGCCTGTCAGTGGTGTACGGGCTGCGTGACACCAACAGTGTCATAAATAAAACAAAGCAGCGTGTCTACAGCTGAGTCTCCCAGTTGATAAGAATAAAACATCACTTTTCAGCAGTATTTTAGTTGTATGTTTGCAGCCGTAGCACTCGACTTATATTACATTTAAACATTACAAAACATATTGATTACTAAATGCATTTTTAAATGACAAAATGCAGATTTACACCATTTTTACCATCCTTTACAACCTGACTAAACCTGAGGTTGCTCTCTTACCCCTTTATCCATTTTACAATTCAACCAAAAATACAGGGGACAAATGTTGAAGATCACCAATGCAATCCAACATCTACTTTTGAGCATTGGGAAATGCATTGTATTATTGACACAACCTTGGTTATGATGGTTCATTATCATCCGCTCAAACCAGGTTTTATGAATCCTGAAGGAACTAGAGCTAATTTAGAGGAAGAAGGCTTACAGTGACTGTACTTCCTGGAGCTGCAGTGTAAAAGCTGTATATCTCTGTGTGTGTGTGTGTCTGTCTGTGTGTCTGTGTGTCTGTCTGTGTGTGTGTCTGTGTGTCTGTCTGTATGTCTGCAAAGCTTCCTGCAATCTGCAAATGTTGACTTTCATTTACAGCTTTCTGTTGTGCTCAGATTAATTTTTCATTGCTTATCTTAGAGAAACAACAACATTAACATATGAAGAGGAAGGCCTTTATAACGGGTACAAACTGTGACAGCTGTCCTCTTATGTTACTCCCCTATTGCAAGTTTTACAATCAAATTCGTATTGGTTTTTTGGACTTACTTGCATGAACCTGCACGTTGCAAGACGAACAGCAGAGCAGAGGACTGGTTCCATCCTCTCCGATGTGGTAGTTGGTGGGTGGAGGCTCCGTGTTGCTGGCTCCGACGCTGAAGCACATCTCTGGGACCAGAGGACGCGTTCGACGGGGAAGGGAGGCGCGGTGGGTTTCACTGCCTGCAAAACTGTCTTTGTGTGGCTGGAGAGGCCGGAGGAGAGAAGATGATACAGTTAGTGGATTTTATTGATGCTGGTTACTGGTCAGCCTTCACAGGGTTTTATACAGAGCATGAAGGTAAAAATCATTACTTGTATGGCCCACTATACAGGTAACTATACAGTTAAGTGTTGTCCAGACCAAGAACAACAACTATAGTGATAACTATAAATATAATAATGTGAACATCAACACTGAGGAACTTAAATGTTTTGTTCTGGTGCCAAGCACGCGTTGCAGGCTCCAGCACTTAAAATAGTGTAACCAAAACTACTGACTGACCAAAGACTAACCTGTTAAACTGATACAACTACACATTGTGGAACTACTAGTACTATAACTACTATTTCTACTCCACGGACACATGTGTGCGTCTGCTGCAGTGTGCTGTACCTCGGGGTATGGACAGAAGAGGGAGCAGACAGCGCAGTGTGGCTGCAGCGCTGCCACTGCTGCATTGAAAGCCTTCTCTGCCAGGAAGTTGGGTGAGTGATTCTGCCACAGGTGCTCCTGTTTCTTCATGTCGCTGTCCAGCTGCGTTGGGGAGGACGGCTCTGTGGGATGGAAATAAAATGCATTAAAGATGCGCTGCTCCAAAAGAAAAAACAAACACAATCTGAAGAAAGTGACTCACAAAAGAGATGTTGGAGGATTCATTACTGGCGATTTGTTTTTCGTTGAAATGCATGAGAAGCATTTTTGGAAAAGCAACACAATGTTTTTAAAGAGTTAGTCCTTGCCGAGAGACACAAATAGCACATTCGGTTCCAGACAAAACAACACACCACTCCTGATATAATTGGCGGATGAACACAAATGGAACAGGCATCAACAACTTGCTGTTGAGGGTCTGGAATAGATTTTGCAGTGAAGCCTCCTGAAGCTACTGATCCAGACCGTTTGTTAAACCCCGGACAGAAGGCAGGAAGGACTCCTCACAAGCTGGCCCTTAACTCTCTGTTTTCTCCCTCCACCAGCCGTCTCCTTCTTCTCCTGCTCCTTCTCCTCCTTCTCCCCCATCCACCCTTCTGAAGGACATGCCCCTGAGTCGGGTCCCCTGCTGCCGACTTAAAGTGACTTTGAAAGCAGGTAATTGGAAGTCATGATCCCCGGATCAATAAGTGTCAGTCAGGAAAAAGAAAAGAAAAAGACAGAAGGGAGGGGATGGAGAGGAGGCCTTGATTCCATTATCCCCAGAGGGAGCTTAAGTCCCGTTTGTTTTCTTTCTCCAGATCAATTATCAGAAAAAAGGTAACTTCTTCATTTTAAGTACTGTAATGGAAGGGATAATAAGTGGGATCAAAGATATGTGGACTAGAGTGAAAAAAGATGGATAAATAATAGTCAGTGTCCAGGTTCAACTGACATGGTCATGTTTTTGGTAAATGTAAGAGAATAATCTCCGTTGTTAAATATAACAATTTTCATGGGAGTTATTATTCTGTTATAATTAACACATTCTACCTTTTTTATTCCATGTCAAGCAACTGACAGCGTGTCCCTGTATAAAACATCCAGATGTATCAAATCCTAGTCGGTTTGCATCTCAAAAACAGGATCAAAACTGTTCATGAAATGGTTCCAATTTGAAATTAGAATATATTTACAATAACACCTCTATGATTTAGTAAAGGTTCAATGACAAACACAAAGCCACAAACCTTTGTCGCTGGTCGGTTCTTGTTTGATGATGGACAGAGGGGAGCGCATGGGGGGCTTGCTGAGGGGGTGACGTCTGCTCTTTTTTACCTCCGTTGGCATCTTCACCTTGGAGTAGCATGCCTGGAAAATCCCAAGATTGTTTCATATTGTGTTATTTTTACATTTTTTATTTAGTCCTTTTAACATTGTATTATGCAGCAGCAAATACATGTAATGTTTTGGTTTTGTTAGTACAGCTATACATTTGTCTACACTTCAAATTAGTTTCAGACACTTAAAGATCTTCTAGAAATGTAATTGGAGTATTTTTATCAATATGAATAACTGGCTTAATCTACAACTGTGGCAGGAAACCAATTCAAATGTAGACGTTCATGTCTTTTCCTATGTGTGCAGTATCAATTAAAGTGTGCCTCCATGTTTGACACGCAAGTCTAAGTCTAATTACCTGGGGAGCGCTCACTTCTAGCTCTGGATGACTGACCATGTTGTTTTCTGACTTCTTGATGCTGGAGGAGGCAAACTGTGCAAAGGCTTCCTGAAACCCAGTGGTGGGGTCGTTCATATTTGTCAACTTCTTCTGCTTTTTCTGCTTCTTTTTCTCAGTGTCATCTGCCAGGATCTGTGGTTTGGCCTCGGGTTCTTGTTCTGGCAAAGAGACATGTGAAGAAAAAATACTTCAGAAGAGTCGTGATGGCCGTTGTGTCAAACAGAGAACCGGCTGTGTGTAGTTTGGGTGACATAAAAAATAATAAATGTGATACTTTTCCAGACACACAGGGAGGAATCTAATCATAATGGAAGCAGAGATACGCAGAGAAGAGCTGAATACTTTTACAGGCTTTACCTAACATCTATACAGTTTCACAACAGTGACTCTTAGGTTAAAATGTATTATGCCATAGTTGATATCTTTTTTGAGCTGCTAAGTGAATAAGCATTTTAACATAACAGTAAAAATAAAAAAACTTTCAAGATGGTAAAAAAAGTGATAAACAACCGGAGTTTTGATTTTGGAAGGGTTCATCCTCAGTGTTCTCTGAAATCAAGTTATCTATATTTTATCTGCAGAGAGTTAAAGAGAATCTGCAGAAACACCTGAAATTCAAAATAAAGCAACTATGTGGGTTTTGTTTATGTCAATATTAATCTAGCCCCATATTCTGGTAAAAACCTCTCACCTTTCTTTTTTTATTCTGTTAACAAAAACAAACAAACTGCATTTCTTACTGCTAATATCGTCTCACCTTCTATATCTGTATTCTCTGCTGCTCTAGCAGCGGCCTCAGCAGCCTCCTGCTCCTCACGCTCCATTGCCTCCAGCGTCATCATGGCCTCTTTGGCTAGCCGCTCCTCTCGGTCCAGCCTCCTCTGGGCCTCGCGCTCCTCCACCTGACGCTGGTACTCCGCTGCATTCAGCTCAATGCCTTCCTCTGCCAGCACCTTGACATCCTCCAGCTTCAGACGACGAAGTTGCTTCATCTTCTGCATGGCCCTGAGGTGACCAAAAGACCAATAAATGTTTAAATGAATTTGTTGACAGATCTGCTGTTTAAGTGGCCGTGACAGACCTCGCCTGCCTCTATGAAGTTTATCATTTTACCTACATTTATAATTCGCTTTAGATTGAGAAATACTTACTTTCCATCAAACCAGAGATCTCTTACATCTGAAACCCGACTTGGAACATGCTGAACTTGTAAACTATGCTCACACGTCAGACCTAATGTTGGGCAACGCGTAAGTCTCTAAACCAATTGCTAAGAAAGAAGGCGTTGTGGTTTTGACATCTTGAGGACAGTTACGATCGCGGCAAGATAGCTTAAGAACATTGTGTACAGGAAGAGAGTGAACTGTGTTCCTCCATTCCGTTTTCAGCTCCAACACCATCAGAACTTAGTGATAGTAGTTAATACGTTTATTACTTAAAACAATTAAAGAAATGTAGTTTTTCTGTTTTTGATTGAGCAAAAATAAGTTTAATTCCATATATGACATTGTCCAAGTATTCTGCTTTCATATGTATTGTTTTATTAATTTTTGTTCAAATTGAATATCATTTATTTTGTTTAATTTATATTTTACATTTTAAATTGTTCAATAGTAAAAGCTGAACTATGTAACCTCCCTCTTACCTAAAGACAGTAAAAGGGAAACCACCTGATGAAGAGGGAGGAGGGGGGAAGGTGATAAAAGATTATGTGTGAAGAGAAAAGGGGGGCTTTTGGGTTTGTCCTTGTGTCTCATATAAACTTTGTATTTTCTTTTACGATTTGTATCCTGTAATCCTCTATTTTTGTGAAAAACCAATAAAACCGCTTTGTACATTTCCGTTGATATCCGACGGTCGGGCATGCAATGTGTTGGAGGTCCTTTGGTAAGTTATACAACGGCAGCTGGTGTTTTAAGCCACGCTGAGAGTTGCCTCTCTAAACAGACTACGGTGGTCTTGCGTGTAGATTTTGGGGGGTAGGTTCTAAAACCATGTCTGGGGAATTAGAACAGCCGTTCTCCGGTGCCTTATCAGCATCAGAGTTTGGTATCGAAGACAACAGACAGAGTGATATCCTGTTAGATCCTTTGTAAATTTAACATAGAACAAATTAATAAATTGAGCGGAGAGCCAATGTGCTGATTTGTATATTCATATCTGTGTGAAAATGTGTATCAAAACCTCATCATTTGGATAATTTATGCCGTTTGCCCTCTCACCTTCGCAGGATATTTGCTCTGTGGCTGACACGCTGCTCCCTCCAGCGCTCTAGTTCAGGGCAGCTGAGCCCAGTGGCCTTTAGATGGTCCAACACCGTGATGTCTTTGCCCTGCTTCCACAGCTCGTAGCGATCCGGCTGCAGGCAGCGTACAAACACGTCCATGGAGATCTTCACCATGTCTTTACGACAGGTACACTAAAGAAAAAAGCAGAGAAGGAAAAGATGAATGTAGGTTGTAGGTAACACATGAGGAAAACTCCATGTTATCCTATTCACAGTGGTAGGTTTCTGCTGTTTGTCTACATATAGGAGTACAAGAAGATTAGTTATTTTATTTTTGTGTATTTATATTGAGTTTTAGAAATGTTTTAGAGAAACTATGATAAGATTCATATGAATAACACGTTTGTAATGAACTTCCCCAAGAATGTGTCTATTATTTTAAATGTGGAGTGAGAGAAGCACTGTATGTGTGAAAAAGTGAATAGAGCCAGTCAGATTGTTAGCTAATCCAAGCCTAGCCCAATTTCTGCTGTCAGTACAGATTATAATCTTTGTTAAAGGTGTTTTTTCACAAATGTGCAATAGAAGCAACAACTTGCTGTTGGTTTGTAGTGATCTATTTGGTCAAATTTAGAGCATTAAAGTGACATAGGGCAATTTATGTTGAAAGATATCAACTGCACTGAAAAGGTTTGGATGATACAGCACCTTAATCTACATCTCTGAGGCAATAAGTGAAAGGGCGAGAGGCCAATAATTGGTGTCTCGTGGGCTTGTATATTGCATCAAGCTAAAATATGGTAGTGATTAAAAGATGGCAGGTAATAAGACTTTGTTAGATATGGAAGTGTATAGATGGTAAATGTGCAGATAGTTCAGAGGTAAGCGATAGCTGCATCTCATAACCGCTCACACCTCAAGGTGCCTCCACACACCTTCAAATGACGGGTCAATGAATCATTGTGCTGACTAGAGAGGGAAGGAGCTGTAACATGAAACCACAGCGCTGGATATAGTGGCAGGTACAGCAGAAAGTTTGGGAATGAAGGGAACAAAAACAGGGAGATGAAACAAACAACGAATATTTTCTTTTTTGCCTCGCTTGCTCTATTACATTCTGGCCCTATTATTGCAGGAGCTGCACTGAGAGCCTTATGTTCAATTACTGGAAACACAGCGACTCACCCTCCACAGCAAAACAATATCCTGCCTACATCTCATCTAGACATCACTTGACAGACGGAAACATTAAGATATGGTGTTGGGGTGGAGGGTGTTGGAGCAGAGAAAGGGAGGGCAGAGGGTGAGCAGCATAGATACAGCTGATTGTTATCGTCATGAAACCTTTAGCGGAAACAGCTACATGCCAGGAAACTATAAACGAAAAACAAGACATGGCTATTACACTGATTGTACCAGGCAAAATGTGCCATTTTCATTTATAAAAAGATATAAAAGGCTAATTTTATTTTTATGAAACTATTAAACGATGTTATGGAGACTGTTGCAATCCTCAAGGGCCAGGACGAGTCACACTTTATTATCATATAAAATCTTAATTAGGGGAGGAAAACAGAATTGGAGATGCATAAGATCTGGGAAAACAAAAACTCGCCCCGAGGCAGGCAGTCAATGAGCCCTGAAGTATACTTGGGCTCCTAATGAAGCTAAATTGTTGGAGCCATAGAAAACCTCGAGCCTGGGGAATCTCTATGGATCAGTGGACACATTGATGTGCCAAGTACTAATAACAACACAAGATTTTAGTCTGACCTGACTGACCCAAACCACAGTGGCTGAGAACATTTGATTATCCCAAATTCTTCATGCTTGCTTTAATCACACAATGGCTGATTAGGACAACAATAACCAGAAAGATGATCTTAAGAATGTAAATACATAAAAACCTGTCTGTCTTTCAAGTTTTTAGACAACCCTTTATGGCAGGTGCATTGACGAGGAGGTTTTCTGTTGTAAATGTCAGCAATATTTCTACTGCGATGAAACAATGCCCACTAATCTCACTTGTGGCAAGAACACTCTCACAAGATGGCTGCCCTCTAATGGCAGCGCATGGTAGAATGGTTATCATTGGGGATGTGGTGGGGAATTTACAACAGTTGTTAAATAATTTGTGTTAAACTAAAGTGGCATTTCGACATCTTTTCATGGTTAGTTTGTTGGGAAAAATATTTAACATTTGAGGATTTTTCTGTGGATACAACTTGCCCTTGGCTCTATGTAGTGTTATCTACTTAATCTACATTAAGCCTACCACATAACTTGCATTTTGTTAGGGTGCACATAAGGTAAGGTTCAATAGAAATTCAGTATGTCCAATTATAGCAAGTCTTGGTTCGCTAAAATAAGACAAGTCTGCAAACCAATATAAAATAAGACGGAGTGAGTCCTCTTCAATTCACTATCAAGATGAAAAAGTGATGTGATTTAGTCTTGGAACTGGGAGGATGATTTCTGCTCCTCTCTCCGACAGCCGGGGGGGAACGGCAGCAAAGTGTGACTGAGCACCAAACGAATGGAGAGCGGCTTTCATTGAGAGTACTGCAGACCCGGAACACAGAAGCTGGTTACATTCAGCAACATAATGGTGCAGCAGACATAACTATTTTCAGGACAAATCTGCTAGCTTCTTTTTGCTATCTTCAGTGTGTTCAGGCGAAGCTATTTTCTAACAAACTTGCCAGGAAACTGAAAGTACAGCATGCAACTCATCCTGGCTATTATTGCAGTGGCTTCCTTCTTGATATGTGTTATTTCCTGTTTATGCCTCACAAACTAGTTTAACCGTTTACCTGACAAGTATTAGAAGCACTGGATGACACTTAAAGAGTTGATCAAAGTAGGATGAACTCCTGAGTGTTTGTCAAAACTAAACAAGGGATTTATCTCCCAGGTATCTTTTGTGAATGTGACGTTACACAGATAGACATTGTAATGATGCTTGGTACATTATGTTATGATTGGGTATAACCTGAGTCAATTGAAGTAACCATGTCCGTTTGAAGCAATCTCAGTGAGAAATTGAACCCCTGAATTACTTCGAAAAGAAAATGAAACGGCTACTACCTAATGCATATTCAGGAAGGTTGGAGAGAAGGTTAATCGAGATTGTGATGTCTGAAATAATAGAAGTATAAGTCGGTGCACACACAGCACGCAAGGACTGCTGACAGTATGCCTGCTTTGACCGCAGGTGTGTGTTCGCTTGGTAAGTCAGACAGATGGGTCAGCAGTTGGGTAGCTTGTATTTAAGAAGACTGAGACATGAAACATGCCCAAGCTCACTCTCTTCTTTTCTGTGCCGTGTGCTGGCAGCCCCCAGACAGTGACAAATTTGATCCAGAGCCCCATCGTTCAATGTCCTGTTTGGTGCTGACAGTGAGGGCAAGAGAGGGAGGGAGACAGCCAAACCAGTTAACAGATGACTGTTGGAGCTTTAGACAGTTAAGAAGAATAAGAGAGAATGAGTGACTTCATTGTTGCCAAGCGAGTGGCGGGCACAGGCAAGCTGTACTCAAATTAGATCGGTGGAAATGACTGCCTACTAGCTCACTGAAAACGCAGTGCAATGTTTTTAAGTCTCTGCATACGAGAGCATTATTAAAAGTTAACCTGTAATATTTTTGCTATTTAGAAGTAGAGTCAAGTTTAAATTACAGCATTATGGAAAATGCTAAAACACGTAGGAACAAGCTACTGCTTGCAAAACACCAAGTATTTGGAACTGACAAAGGAGGTGTTTTATTTCTTTAAAAATCATCCTTTCCTGTGGGATGAAAGGTAGGTGTTTTTTCTTCTTTCAAACGGTACATCGCTAAATTCAGTCCCCACAGCATTTGTACAGTATGTCCCAGATAAACACATTGAGTCCCATTCAGGATCACTCACTCATGAATCATTCAGAGTAAGATAGTAGGCTCAACGCCTCTTCACTGGGTTTGTCAAAAATGGCATATGATCTGTGAGATATCAGGCTTAATCTTAATGTGTTCATCCTACTGAAAAGGTTGTCCCTTAAAGACTATAGTTGCTGTGAGTTGCTGAAATGGCCAATGTTTCTGCTTTTAGCTAACCAGCACTTACAGGGGAGCACAAATAGCCATAAAAGTGATATTGTTTGTTATTATCAGTTTTCATGTATGTATGTGTTTTCAGTAAATATCCCACAGGTCATATGCCCTCATTGACAGACGACACACCCAGTGAGCAGACATTGAGCTCACTTTCTTCCCGAGAACGATTCATGAGGGAGGGAGCCTGAATGTGTTCAAGGTCTCGAGGACGTACAGTACAAATGCTGTTGGGACTGAATTTAAGAAGCACTGGTTACGGGAGAATCTCTGTGAACCATTATGCTACAACACCGCCCCGAGAGAGTGAAACATGTCTGAAAGGAGGACGAAGAAAAAAAAGGTGGACTGGCAGAAAGAGCCTGTCTCGAGTCGAGCTGTTCTCTTTCATATTCCTCTGAGTGTGTGTGTGGTGCTGCGCTGTCGATTCGTCGACTCGGATTAGCAGTGCAGAGTGGACCACTCTTCTTTATCACACTGAGACAAGTGTGGTAGGGATGCTCCCTTGAGCACTGTGCTGGGTGAAGGGAAGACTGCTGGAGCCTGGGCTGCTGCTTCTTAAATTACAAGTGGCCACAAGAAGGAAGGCCGAAAATGAGAAATAGGGAGAAGGGTGCGAGATGTAGTTCTGTAAAAACTGGCACCTCATAAATCTGACAAGCAGCCAAGTAGAGAGAAAGGAGGGATAAGGGGCACATGTATGTGAACACTCACAATCTAGGAAAGAAAGGGGGAACTGAACGGGAAAATGAAGAGGGATGTATGGAAAGGAGACATGGAGGGGAGGTCCTTCCAGAGGACATTGTAGTTGGGCTCCCGTCCTCAACCAACTCATGCCCTGTCAATTTCATGCTCAGCAGCCCACAGGCAAAGAGGCAGCCTGCGTAAGTGGAAGGATGCGAGGGTACGGTTAGTGTCGGTAACAGATGGTGTGAGGCAGAGAACCAGACGCTGCTTTTATATTTTGATATGATCTAATACATTTTTCCTTCAGAGAACCAAACAGCCAAAGCAAAACGTTTCTGCTGAATCACACGTCGGATCAAACCTCTTCAATTGTATCGTCTACATTTGCCTGCAGGATGTCTGTTTGATGAAAGGTTCCATATGTGTCGTTTCACTTGAAGATTTAAAATACCTGAAAATGTATAACTTTCCATAATCTCTGAAGAGCTCAATTTAACACAGCAAAACACAGTCTTTTCTCCTTCACAGTAACACTGACCTCAGGTTATTGCTACTGTAAACAATATATGTTAGCCAGTCTTCACTCACCTGGGTAGCCATTTTGCCGTAATCCACCCAGCGGAGGGTGGCAAAGTTTGTAGACTCTGCGCAGTTGAAGCCGTGGTTAAAGCCAGCATGGTAGCCATAAGGAAAGGTGACCATAAACTCCCCTTCATTCTGAGTCATCTGTTTGGTAAGAGAGAAAAAACAGTATACCTTTACACATCTTAATACATGTTACAATTGTCACATATTATATTATATTATATTATATTATATATATATATATATATATATATATATATATATATATATATATATATATATATATATATATATATATATATATATAATATTGTCATATATTTATTGGAAATTCTCTTTTAATGTGTAGAGGTGTTCCTAAGTGGCAAAGATAATGTACACAAATGTAAACACACAATACATCTTGAAAAATGTTTTTGTTCAAGATGAACATGTTATTTTAAAGAAATTGTAATCATAAGTAATATTTTTTTGTATGAGAGTGCCGAAATGATCAGTTATACATGCAATTATTTTAGCTTCATCTTATTCACGGTTTGTTTTTGACTTAAAAATGTATTACTTGGAAATCTGCTAATTCAAGTATTCCCTGGCTCACTTCTAAAATATATGCTGTTACTACTCATTAGTCACACTTCCCCTACAACCGCCATTCAGGTTTTGGAAGTTCAACTCCTCTGAAATAACTTTTCTCTAAACTTTTCTGACTTGCGAGCAGAATTAATTCAGCCTTACATGATTGCTGCTCCAAGGGTTGAGTGTCTTCCCATGAGCTCAGTGTTATTCTGAGAATGTGACGACAAGTTAAGCACATTCCTTTTTAATGTGTTGCCCCAAAACATAAGCCCTATATGTCTCGCTCTGAATCACAACTTCTTTGTGAAGCCTGGATCCAGGCATTCAAGAGACACATCAAGCCAGGCAAGGTGACAGCCATGAGAGGAGAAACGGGGGGAGAGGCTGAGAGTGGGAGACGAACTTCCTCTACTAAAGGCAGTGGTTCAGATATCAAACATATCTTTTGCTCTCTCAAAAAAAGCAAGAAGATGGTTTTATTTTTACACATTAATCGAGGTAGGTACTGTAGGTGTGTAACGAGTAACATGTTCACTGTGATAATGATGTCTTGAGGGGGGGAAAGAAGATATAAATGGGGTGTGGGGGGGCCCTCCTCTGACAAGAAAGAACTTTGTATTCCTGCTATGTGCCAGTCTTTTTTCTGCAATCTTTCATTAACTTCAGCACTGTGAAGATTTATACGAAAGAAAAAACTAAAATAATGCCAATCAATTTGCTTTGACAGACACAAGTCATTACTCAGTGTATCATTAGTGCAGTAGCTGTTGTTTGCGGTAAAGCTCAGCCACTAACCTCACTAATGTTGTCATGAGTCATTCAAAAACAAGCTCACCTCCTTTTACGCAAGACCCTCACATTTTATTTCTGTTTAGAGACCAATCAGTAAGTCAGGTGAACTGGTAGAAAGAGCCTTTCTCTTGTTCCAGTAATAAGTTATACCCAACTTAATTTCCTCAACATTACATATTTCAAGCTTGTTGATTGTTTGATTTCAATGTTTTTGAAACACCCGTATGCAACTGAGTATATGTGTGTGCAGCTGTGAAAATGATTAAGAGTGAATGGGTTCATTCAGTTGGGAAATACTTATATTACATCCTATGTATTGTTAACATGAGGATTCCAAGTAAATGTTGTTAGCAATGATATATTAAATTCACTTGACATAGATATATTATAGTCCACCTAGGTCTAGGGGATGTGAATGGCTTTTTCTTCATTGGAGTGTTTAGCTAGACACTTGAGTTATCTGTGGAGAGGGTGGGAAGAACATTGCATTACGCTGGTTTTTCAGTTGAATTATACTTAAAGTTCAAGGTAATCAACTATTAAAAACATACTGTTCAAATTGTTTTTCTCCAATAAATTGATGTTTTCAAAGTAAATGGATAATAGTTTTTAATAATCGTGATATCAATTATTGACCCAAATAATCGAGATTATGATTTTTGCCATAATCGAGCAGCCCTAGTGTCAACCCATATAAAATAAAGGTGTGCAAGGGCCTTTTCTTCATTATGACATGTCATTCAACCAATACTGGCTGAGGTAAGGATATACAGTAGAAGCTTCCAACAATTACAGATATTATGTCAGAACAAAGGTAACCTATCTTCTCATGGTGACGTAATAAAATGGACGAGTGGTCACTCACCCTGTCGAAGGGAATGCCGTATTTCTTTAGGATGGAGGGAGAAATCAGAGTCATCTTGTGGCGAAGGAAGGCGTCGCAGCCTTGGGAGCTTCCAGGGAAGAAGCCTGCATGGGGTGACGGCAAACACAAGATATTAAAGATAGTAAGTTCATACATGTGAAGTTTTCAAATATCAGAAGCTGTGATGCCCCTGTGGGGTCATCTGGAGAGGGTGTGGCTGTGCTGCATCCAGCCTCCTTGATTGCCTTGATTGCAGTAACTCAGGGCACCTGGGTCTGGCGCCCTGCAGCTATTTAAAGCCTCTGTTCCTCTCTGCTTTCTCCTACAGGCACCCGGTTCGGTTGAGTATGTTATTAGTTATTTCAGTCGTTTTACTTTGTGCACCTCAACACCCTCACACATACATATTCATGCAATCCTCACCCTGCAGTTACATTACTGATACCACTGACGTTCACACCTCATGCTTTACTTGTTTTGCACTTGATTCATTTGGCTCATTTGAATCACTTGCTTTAATAAACATATTTTTCTAACCGTTGATATGGTGCGTCTCCTCTTTGTTGTGGCCTTTTGAGCCAGGTCATAACAAATGGGGGCTCGTCCTACGGGTTATTTGTAGAAAGTTTGGTTAAAAGTTTGTGTAGCGCTCAGAGCACATGGTGTCATTGAGCAGCTGATTAGTTGATGTGGTCCAGCTGTGTGCTGGCTTGGCGCTGCTATTGGGGGACACATCATGTCTTTTGTGTTTCAGGAAGCTTTAGTGTTTGACATGGCGGCAGGTTTTGTGTGCCAATCAGAAGGTAAGATGTTGCTGTTTGAAACGCTTTTGTAAAGGGATTTCCCCGCTAGGCTTAAGTGGCGTTTCCCCTTGAACCAATGCAGCATTTGGTCCTGATAGTCTTTGATTATCATAATAATTCCAGAGGCCTTGGTGTTGTGATCCCAGCTCTGTGGTCGCTGCCTGTCTACTGGCAGAGGTGAACTTTTAAATGACAATTAACACAGCAGTAGGATTTGTAAAAAGTCTCGCAGCAATTACACACTGCGTGCATTATCACATGGTGACAATCAGACTTGTATGCTACCTTTTATTATTTCTATTATATATATATATATATATAAATACATATATATATAAATACATATATATATATATAAATACATATATATATATATATATATATATATATATATATATATATATAAATACAGGTTTTTGACCTTTTTTTAAATACATTTAGATTTGTAATGTTCCTAATGCCTCTAATGTAAGATGTTGGGAAACTGTTTAGTGTTAGTATGCTGCTTTAAGAAAGTTTGATGGCAGCTTTGGAGGATGGATTAACTGGCAGGTTAATATTTACAGCATGCCAGACAAGTGCTGCTAATTAAAATGCGGTTCTGCAGAAGAAATTAAGCTGTTCACAAAATTATTGGTAATCCTACAACCTGGGAAAGGATATCCGGTTACCCATTGACATGTGTGTAATTTAAATGATTTCCAAAATGATATTGTGGAATAATCCCATTACTGCATTATGTCAATGCATTGTTCGTATGCCTCTAGGATGGATGTCTGGGGACCTCTGCAGGATCTCATCGTGGCAAAATGAAAGACTACTGAAAAAACTAGGACTGGGTGCTGTCACTTCCAAAAGTTGTTATGCTGTTCAGCAGGACCCAAGAAAAAAAACTTTGCCTGAAGAAGATTTACTTAGCATTGGTGGACTATTAAGTGCATAGATATTGCTCTATTCATTTTAAGAAGCAGCAGAACTAACAAGATTTAAAGACAGAGGCTACCAATTGTCTAAACCATGGTCTCATTTGTTTACTGTTTATAATTAATCCCAACAATATAATGAGGTTTCAAACTGCAGTGCGGTTTTTCTCAATGCGTATGTCCCCAAGGTCACTCATAAATAAACATCTGCATCTTTACAAAACCATTTAAAATTGTATCATGGACGACTGTTACTACTACTACACATGTATAAGCAAAAGCACACTTTGCAATGTAACCATTAGTGTTACCAAACAAGCAACCATTTCCTTAATATACCCCTCTAACATTTGGGGGTTTCAAAGCCCAAACTGTCTCTCTAAAACAAAGGCTTACTTTTGCTCTTGGGGACGGAGAGACTCAGAATGCCTCAGCATAATCAAAAGAAAGAATTTCTCCTCCATCGGCCATCGCTCACGCTCCCTCTCTCTACCGGCTGTACCCGCCAGTGCCTCAAAGGGGGGGTCCAACCAAGCCTCCACCCAGTTAAACTTTAATGCGACTGACAGTATAATTGGCACCCATTTCATCCTTCATTTTCACTGCATTGTTTCAGCTTCTGTTCCACCCTACAAAGGGAGAGGGGGCCTCTATTCTCTCCTCGCCTGCCTGCTTGTTGGAGCTGATAAAAGGTGAATAATGTGCCGACAGAGCCCGGGTATTAATCCCCATTAAAATGCAGCTGGCTCTCTGAGCTCTCCATGGGGTAATATTAACTTAAAGGCTTCATCCTGTCCTTTTGAGTTTGAAAATTAAGTTCCTGCCTCCAACCCTTCACTCTTCCCTCCCACCACCTACACCACCACCCAAAAAGTCTGACTGAAATAATGCGGAGATGAGGAGCAATAAGAGTGGCGGCTGTCGCTGTGTCAAATGTTTGGAGAGGACTTTTCAAGTAACATGACCATTGTCCCGGCCCCATTAGGCATTCTCTGCTCATAACTGCCTTTTTAGAACCTCGTAAACAGTTGGCTACCTGTGCTGTCGATGGCTTTGATAGGTCAGTGGATGCTTGTTAAATACCCTTGGCATTGCTTTCCTCCCACTGCCAGCTGCTGAGATGAGAGGAGAGGAAGGCTGCAATGTGACTGTGACTGAGAGCTCAATGCTCACATGAAGACATGTCTACGGAGTGTATTTTAAGGATGGGGTTTCAATATCTAGATATTCAGGATTGAATTTATAAAATCTGAACCTTTTTTTAATCTCATCAAATATTTGGAGGTTTGGGAGTCAACAAAATGATGAAATAACCATGTGTATAACGGAAAACTTTAACGTTACTTGAATTTCATCTTAAATCTTGCACTTAAGATACTGAGGAAACATTAGCTTCACTGATTCAAGCAACGTGTTAAGATTACCAGATAAATAACTATTTGGTTAATAAACTTACAATAATACAATATGATTGTCTCAATTAGCTCATTCTTTTCCTATGACTGTGAAGTTGTCAGTATAATGGGCCTCTCTCATAGCAGACATTTGACTAGCCACCACAGGAAATAACAGGTTAAAGAAGTAACACTAAATGTGATCCCATCTAGGTGGATTAGTAAATACAAAGGGTCAAAGGTAGTGGAAAGGAAAGAACCAAATAAAAAGAATGAGGCTAATGGCTCTTGGTGCTGGCCAGGCAAAAGGTTGGTGCCAGAGTTCAAACTATTTACAGTTCCTAGAGCAGGTGCTTCTGCAATCTGGCTCAGTCTCTGAACTGACCCTGGAACTGCCTCTGTGGAGGTGGTGGTGTGAGTAGAGGGTTAGGGCGAAAGGAAATGGGGCTCTCTCACTGTTGATGGTCAGGATTTAGCAACACAGATGTTTTATCGAGTTACACTTGTGATTTCCCTGCTATGACAGTAAGTGTATTTATATAGTTCAACCCACAGTCTTTGATGACTGTGATTTAGTTATATTATTAATTATCTTATATTTATATATATATCACTGTAAATGATGCATTTAATATTACCTTTAATATTACCTGTACACTTTTTATTCCTTTTCAGATATTGCTTGTCCATCACAAGTCACATATTGTGCACATTTTCCAGACACTCCAGTAAAGAACAAGAATTGTGAGTGACAGGAGCTATGCATTTGTGATTATTGATTTTTTTTTCTCAGCTCTTCACAACAAGGACAAAAGGTTGGTCTATTAAATGTAGTTTGGATGGGGGCGACTCTCCGTCATCATCCTCACATCTTATACCTCACTCTGAGCAACTTGCCTTACACAAGTTAATCCTCATTGATCAAAGCAGGGGATAGGAGGAGAGGAGAACATGAGACTGGTGGGAATAAAAGGGAGCGGCGCAAGGACAACTCTTACGTCCAGGAGAGAGGTGCAGGGGGTTGGAGATTATTTATTTTTAAGCATTATTCATCTGTGTCACGCAAGATTCTCAGGATTCAGAACCAAAGAACATTCAGCAAAAATGTTTTGTTAACATAGGAAGAAAACATAGCAGTAGCAAAAGCCAATGACATGAACAATAATCCACCCATGCACCGTCCCAACTGAGTGGACTTTGTGAGGGATTTGTAGGTTTCCTCCAACTCATTTTGCAGATTAAACCTTCGATGCTGCTGGCTTCAGTTCCACCAGCCTCTCCTTCACATTCAGCATCTCCTGATATTTTTAGTACAAGTGACTGCACCCACTAAGTGCTTCAAGCTGCTCATCCTTCTCAGGCTCCATTTTAGCACAGCCAGGTGACAAGGAAATCAATGTCTGTGTATGTGGGGAGACATCAAGAGTGTCTCACCCCCTTCATACATGCAAATGAAAATCCAATGTGTGGCCCACAGCGTGTAGCACAGTGTTCACTGCGAGGACAGGCGTTTCAGCAAGACAAGAAACTGCCAAAAGGTTGTTTATTGAGAGTGATAAAGGGTTCTTAAAAGTGTTATGAATGCTCTGCTTAAAAGGAGTGAGACTTTCTATTCTCCTGTGAGGGAGAACCAGTAAGTGTGCTTTGGGTGTGTGCTGGCATGTGTACTGTGCATGTTAGTTCGAAGAATGTGTTTGGTCTGAAGCGCTTCACTTACAAAGCAAAAGCAGGCTGTGAGAAGAGTAAAATAAAAAACAAAACAAATGGAAATCATCATTTGAAAGCATCATACGGGTCTTACCTTGTGCTAACCTCTCCAGTCGCTTGCCGTGCTCAGGGGGGACGGCATACCTGCAGAGAAAAGGATACAAATGTCATTAGTTTAGCGTAATATTGGTATATTATTAAGAAAAGCTGTGTTTTTACCAGAAGGACACAATTTTGTCTTAAAAAAGTTGTTTTTGTACCCAATTTCTTTGAGATGCTGGGTCCCATTTCCCAAATCTTTCCCTTGCTTCAATATTCTTATCAACGAAACTACAAAACAATTATGATGTCATATAACCATTATTTTCTTCTATCCTCTGATGGTACTGAATAAAGTAAAAGCCACACAAAGCAATATTAATGGTCTTTTCATACATTTGTGTTCAAACTAAGAGTGTGTTTGGCTACCTAGCTGCAGCTAACTGTACGTACAGTTGCTTTGGTAAGTAACAATCACAAAATGCTACCTTAGATAACAGCATTGTGAAGATCATTTATTTTTAAAGTTATGATTTCAAGGGGAAAAGGACAGAGTGAAGAAAAAGATGAAATGGCTGGTGAAGGGCAGGACCAGGAGGGATTACTGTTTTGGGAGTGCTGGGTTATTTCACTGCCCTCAGCACTCACTTTAAGAAATTAAATCACCCATGACGTACACCTCACCAGCTTCCTTTATCTTCTCTTTTAAACATACATAGATCATGAAAACCACACAATATTATCAGTGGATGGTAGATATAGTTTGATATTATGTTGCTTTGATCTTTTGTTGTTTCTGCTTCGTTTTAAAACTGTGTAAATTAGCCATTAAGACTTTATTATCATGTTTAACGTTTTTCTTACTCTGCTTCTGTTTTATTAGTGTACACATACAGCAGCCCTGTGGCACTAGTTCTGAGTTGCTCCACAGGCAAAGTACTAACAAATGATCACAGTCTTTGTTAAAACGTGCAGCAAGAACTGTAAAATATGTACCATGACATCAAATATCGGATGCTACATGCAGAAAGCTAATTTATTTGTAAAAACAGAGTGGGAGGGAGACAGCAAAGCTCTAATCTGATCCGTTCATTTGTGAAGTTATTACCATAACGGTCTTTATTACTGCAATTATTTCCTCTGGGTTGCTTAAGCCTCCAGAGATCTCATGCAATGAACTATGGGTGGGGAAAAAAAGCCCCCATTTCTCCCTCCTTACTCAAGCCTCAACAACCACATGGATGTTCGAACAAAGGAAGGAAGAGAAGGAGAAAAAAGAAAGAACAAAGATGGAGAGATAATGAGAAGCAACAACACTTAAGGGGAGACATAAAAAGAATAAGCAGTAGCATAAGACGGAGTGAGAGAGAGACAGAGAGAGAGAGACAGAGAGAGAGAGAGAGAGAGAGAGAGAGAGAGAGAGAGAGAGACAGAGAGAGAGAAATAATAAACACAAGAAAGTAGCAGACAAAGTCAAATTCAGTCAGAGGTGCCGAGACACGGAGCCACACTGCCATCTGTAGACCAAAGCTGAGAATTCAGAGCGGAGCAGCCTTCTCCAATATCTATTATTTAAGCCTGGATTTACAAAAGTGCCTCACATCAGAGGCTCGATACCAAAGGCCTTCATGCTATTTGGGAATAACATTCAACAAGAAACCAATTTATTAAAAAGCAGAACATTATTTAAGAGTTGCCTTATTTAGTGATCAAATGCAGTAAACTATCCTCCGTTTCTTTGTGCTGGTTTCAAGATCATAACATTCTCTACATGAAAACATATTTAGTTAAAGGCTGGGTAAAATTGGCTAAGATATAAACAACAAAAGGCATAAATAGTAATGTTATCTAAATGTCAACTGTCTCTCTCTAAAGTCTTTGTATTTTCTTTGCTTTAAATTATTTTTTTTTAACGTTATACCTTCAGTCATTTTCTAGTAGTTAACTAGATCAGGCGCACTAACGCACTGAGCCACAGCCTCCCTATCCACTGCATTTACTTATGTTTTGAAAATGAAATTAATATTGATCTTCTTATCTTACTCATGGACAGTAAATGAGTACATACTCCTAAAATCAGAGTTATAAACTTTAACGTTTTTTTTCTCCTTAGGGAGCATTACATTGCAGAGCTTTCTATGTAACACTTAATCTATTTCCAATTAGGGAACAGGTCAGGCGATCCCTTCCATCCCAGTTTCAAACTAAACAAATCAGCCGATCTGCGTGCCTCCTCCTGCTCCCTCCCTCCTAAGGACCCGGTTGCCATGGTAGCAACACGTCCGTCTCTACGGCAGCAGGGAGACAAACCCACTAATAAAACAACGAACAGCAATGGAGGCTTGAACTTTTCCACCTATCTGAGGTAGAAGATAATTGATCTTCCTCTATCTGTGGCGCAGCAGTGTGGCTGGCAGACTGCATGTGTTAGTATGTTTGACGACTTGACAGACATGATATAAATATGTGCAATATTCTCAAATAGTTTCTAGCTCAAGTGTCTCAATGATGTGTCTCTTATTATTTGCTCCACTAAAATGTTGACAAGCATGTTTTTTGTTTAACATTATTAGAAAACGATATGCATCCCAGTAAGTCACAGCTGTCTTTACATCTGATCAAACATGTGAGGGGGTTTGTTTAATGCTTTGCATGAAAGACAGCACACTGCAATCATCTGATGAAGCAGAAGCTGGGAAGAAAAATAACTAGAAGGTTATTATTTATTTAAGTGTGGCCGAATTATACCAGGATTGGATGTTTGCAAAATAAGGTAACAGAAGAACAGGGACACCTCCAGTTATTTCCACTGAGTGTTCAGACTCAGATTTCCGTAACTATGTGTGTGTGTAAATATCTATATGTTACACACCACCCATGCCTGTGCATCAAGAGGGCACATTCTGACCTGAGGAGGCTCCTGGCAGCAAATCTCATGCCCCCTCAAAGTTTTCTTAAAATGTACAACAACATTGAACCCGCAGTTACAACCCAAATAACACTACATGCAGATCTGCAGCTCTCCATCTCCCTCTAGGAGTAAAAACTGTCAAACCACCGTGGTTCAGAACTTCAGGTCTACCGAGGAGGTTGAGGACTGATGGATTCATAATAAACTCCTGCCTTCCCGTGAACTGGCAGCTTGGGTACACTTCAAAATATCTTTCATTTCTTTTTCGTCAGCCTTTCCCTACCTTCCCTTCACGTGCTCCGAGGCAAATCTTTTATCTGACAGCAGAGCTGCCGGTGTGTGTTGGGGTAGAGGGGTGATTTAGAGGGTTTCAGCAGTGAAAATAAAGAGGAAAAGAATGATGGAAGGATAAAGACAGGAAGAAAGTGATATACTGCTAAGGCTGACATCTTTTACACGCCTACCAGTGTGTGTATGCATGTAGCAGTAGTCGTTATGGTGGGGTCTGACTTTGATGGGAGCCGAGTTGCAGGGGGAATGGACTTAATTTCACAAACGGCTGCACTATGAGAGCAGAGAGTGTGTGTGTGTGTGTGTGTGTGTGTGTGTGTGTGTGTGTGTGTGTGTGTGTGTGTGTGTGTGTGTGTGTGTGTGTGTGTGTGTGTGTGTGTGTGTGTGTGTGTGTGTGTGTGTGTGTGTGTGTTTTAAGGGGGCATGCTCTGTTTAACAGCCTGTAATTACCCCACTACACACAAGTGTAAAAGTGAAAATGATTCAATTTCAGTAAATTGAGGCTGGGAAGGCTTGGCTAGCACTGAGGGAGAGAGACGGAGAGAGAACAAAACCAGGCGAGAATTCAAAGAAAGGGAAGGGAAAATCACAGAAATTGCCAAAATAAAGGAAGAAAGTTCCAAAGCAAACAGTCAATATGCATAATGTTGACTAATGCAAACTGCAGACTCGTGATTGGGCAGATGTAACCTTCAAAAGCTATGCAGTCAGTGTGACATTTACACAAATAATGTATCCCAATAGTTTCAAAAATAAATGAATATAGATATTTTCATGTTACTAAACACTACTTGGTTTGATTTATTTTTCGTTTGCTTCATAAAGGTTATAGCACACTTTGTCATAGGGCTGTGCAATTAATCGTATTTTAATCGCAATTACGATTTTGGCCTGCCACAATTACGAAAACAACATAATCGAAAAAAACGATTATTTTGCTTTGCTAGGTTGTGACAGTGCACTGAAACATATTTGATCAAATGTATTTGTATTTATCATATTTATATATGTTTAGTAGCTTGTTGAAGTGCGATCCAAAATATTTGTTGATCTTGTTTATTGGTATTTATTATTTTGATATTATTTATTTAAATGTAGATATAAATGTATCATTTATTTTTGTATTGGTTTTTCAGTTGAATTATACGCTCAGGGAAATCAACAGTTAAAAAGATACTGTTCAAATTATTATTTGTATTTAAAAGTTCAATAAATGGATGTTTTCAAAGTCATGAATAATCGTATTTAATAATCGTGATATCAATTATTGACCAAAATAATCGTGATTATGATTTTTGCCATAATCGCACAGCCCTACTTTGTCATGCCGTTCTGTGAAAAGAGGAGAGGCGTCTGAATTAAGTATTAGATTTAATTTATTTGGATTTTTATCAAGCGACTGTCTACAAAGGAAAAATTGGAAATCTGCAGTAGACAAGTCTGCAGGAGAGTCTTAAGCCTGTAATACAGAACTTTTGTCTCCCCTCTCTGGCACTGAGAATAATGACACTGACACAGTTTCCTATAAGGTGTGCCTGCAGGTGAGCTCACTGTATCCCTCATCTCCCTCCAGGAGCGCTCTCTTTCAAGTCCTCCCATGCAAATGAAGGGAAAGAAAAGGGCAAACAATGGTTGTTTGCTTTCCTGTTTTTACTTTATTCCTTCCTCTGAAATTAGTGTTTTATTTTTTCATCTAGATCTTCCACTTCAGAAACTGTTTTGGACGCTTCTTATGATTTCCTCTATAGCTTTTGTCATACACCCAGCAGCTGTGATGTGGCTGTGGACTCGCACACGGAGTACACACACATACAACCACACATTTACAGTGAGATGGGAAAAGACAGATTTTAATGAGGTGGCATCACAGAGAGGTAGAGCTGCAGGAGGCAGAGAGGAGATGGAGAAAGTTGGAGGGGACACATACTGTGACGAAAAGGAAGACAGGTGAGAGAGCATACTGAGAAACAAACACACACACACAAACACGCAGGTAATACTGAATTTCTGAAATCTCCAAGGCTCGGTTGGCTCTGCTCACCTGCAGTGCCATGGATGGAAACAATATGGCGGTAAATAATGGAAAATAAATCAAGGGGCAGAAAAGGAAAGAAAATATTTTTTCTGGAGGTACCAAGGACCTTCAGAGGTGAGTGACAGAAGCAGAAAGAAACATAGTAATGATGCACAGGATTGAAAGCAAGCGAGCGAAATAGCTCAGAGCTATACCCATACCCTGGTCGATACAGATGTTTTTTTCTTTCTGTGTATTCGTGTGTTGAGTTTACAATGAAACCTGAAATTTCACAACGCCTGTGAAAATCGGGTCAAGATATAATGGTTTTCTTTCGTGCAACATTTCTCAGACGTTGAGAATAAATTGCAATTCTTAAAAAACAGGGAACCAATCATAATGAAAGTGGAAACTTTCCAAAACAATTCCTAAACATAACAGCTGGAAATAGTAGAAGAAGAGTAGAATTGTTTGTACAAATATCTTAAAAGGTCAAACCCGATTTAAAAGCAGAAGAATGTCAAGTTCGATCAGGAGTGTGAGCACTTCACGGTAGCACAAATAAACAACAATATAGTCCACAGCAGAGATTTAGTAGTATGTGAAGCGTGATGTTGCTAGAAAACAAGAATTCAAGAACACTGTAGATTCAGTTGTGAGGACTTTGTGATGTTTACTTTCCAAAAGAAACATCCCAACCTGTACTGACTGGACTGATTCCCTGAGACAAACGCGTTGAGGATGTACACTACGGAGAATGTGAAACAGCAGGGAAGGTGACAGAGGAAAAACCTGGGCTGCTGGGACAGAAGCTTCCTCTTGGTCTAGCGTTAGCGTGCGTGTGCGTGTGCGTGTGCGTGTGTGTGTGTGCGATTCATCATGGCAGCCCTATCTCAACCAAACAGGCAGATTATGTTCCTGTCAGGCTTCACATGGACTTTAGATGGTGCCGTCAACCACCGTAGGACTTGAGATGCTATCAGAGAGGCAGCGTCTCTCAGCTGTTGGTATGCCCGCAGAGCAAGCAACATGTCAGCTGCCGTTTATCACACAGATTCTGATCCAACCAGTTTTATAACAGCAAAACATGTCAAAACTGTAACAAAGCCTGGTGCCGTGTTCCTTTACTTAAGGCAAGATAAATGACTAAAAGCTAAAAAAAAATATCATATAAGTGAAAAAAATATTATAATCTGATTTCCTCAGCTGCTTTGTTATTATTCAAAGAAACATTGAGTAAAAAAGAGACCAGTCCAGACCACAGCTGATGATGGTTGCAATGGTACGAGAGGCATTAATTCAATTTAGAACCTTATAAAGTGAGATAAAATCATGTTTTTTGCAGGGTCTCTTATGCAAAATGTACAGAATAATAATAACCAATGGGTGATCACTGTTGGATTGGTCAAGCATAATCAGTTATTGAAAGTGATTAGAGAAAGTATATCAGAGTTTAGCCCAACAGTGGCTTGTGTTTTTGATGTGCTGAAGCTTCCTATCAATGCATAGCTCTACTTCTGACAACTAAAGTTCAGCCTCTTTTGTCTGTATAGTTTAAAGTGGACCTATCATGCTATATTTGAATAATATAGTGTAGGACCATACCTATATAAGGCATATTTATACTTTTTTTTTTTCAAAATACCAAACAGATCATGCATTTTAGCCATGCCTCATTTTGCTCAATTTGACAATTTCTAGCTCTGGGCAGATTCAGTGAGAACAGCACCATCTACTGGCCTGGCATATGTACTACAGCATCTCCAGCGCTTTCGAACGGCAATGGCCGTGGCTGTCTCCTCCTGATTGGTGGAGTTGGCCCAATAGCCGTAGGGCCACTGTCCTGACGTCAGGACAGTGTTCAAATCTGGATCAGTTTTTATCAGATCCGTTGCAGCCCCTTTTTTAGAGATTTGGGTATGGAGGAAAATAGAGAGGGTTGTGTTTTCTGACACTTGGTGAGTTCCCTGGAACACCGGGGACACATATTCATGTATAAAAGACGTACAAAAGTGCATTTTGCATGTTAGGTCCCCTTTAAGTGATACTAATAACAGAAATGACTGACCATGACTTTGACTGTCCAAAGTGGAGGTAGTTGATGCTGTAGAGGTCCATGTCCTCAGTGTGCCAGGCAAATGTGGTCTTCCACATCCCAAAGTACATGTAGGGAGTGTTGACCCCCTCAATGACGATGCCACACTCCTGCTCCACCATATCCAGCAGCGTGTTCAGACGGCCGATGTTCCACTCTTGAATGTCCTGAAGGTAGAAGAAAGGATTTGTTTGATTAGCCTCAACATAGTAGTCTGAAACACACACAAACATTCATATACACACACAGGTCCTCCAAAGCCTATCAACAGCCACATGATGGTGCTGTAGTCACAGTCAAATGTAGCTACAGAATAACTAGTGTTTAATCTAGTGTTTAAATTGTTTTAATACATACAAGTCCTAAAATCCCAATCGCAAAAGCACCTGTCTGCCACAAGGACACAATAATACATTTAACAATTATTCAATGTATTTAAGATATAAATCCTATATTATTCTTAATAAATGTTTTTTTTTTCTTCATGAAATCACTGAGTACCAGACATATCTAATGGCGCATTTCCACCACACGGTCGGCCTCGGCCACGCTCGGTACTGCTTGGCCACGTTGGGCCTTAACAGGGCCGGCTCACTTCATGCTGCGCTTCCATTACAGTTTAGGAACTGGGGTAGTTACTATAGTAACGCAGTGTAGGCGGAGCCGTGACGTCATCTTCAATGAGAACCCCAGAAAAACAACACAGCCGTTAGCAGTTAGCACTCAGAGCTCACAGCTCCTTATATATGTTCAGAAACTCGACAAAAGTTAAACAAGTACACACCACAGACTGCCTGTGTCATGACGAGTACAGTCGCTGCTTTATTTATGTCTGTATAGGCCGTTGTTGTGAGTGTGGACGGTCGGAGCATATACTGCGTTAGCTTAGCCAATCTCCATTTAGAAAACACGAATTTTAAAAGGTTTTTCGCCTGCCGTCTGTCTGCAGACTTGACAAAGCATTAATTCATGGTTTTTACTAACCGGTATCAGTATGTTGTTACTTCGGCATCATTTTGAAACGTGTATTACAATTAAATCACGCTCAAATATGTCCATCTTGTTGTAGTTGTAGCCCCCTTGCCAGCGATGCTCTCTCTAGTTTAGCATACTCAGCCCGACTCAGCCCTGTTTGTTGGCCCCGATAGAACCACAATTTTGTCGGGCCAGAAAAGAGGTGAAAAAGTGGCCGGGCCGGGCCGTAACTAGGCCTGGTGGAAGCGCAACCAAAAACGGGCACGACACGACACGCTTAAACCGCGCTCCGCGCCATGGTGGAAATGCGCCATAATACTCCTGATCAAAGTATCTAGCAGGGTTGGCAAATCCACCCCAGCACTCACACACTTCTTGGGAACACACACAACCCTCACCTCATCATAGATGGAGCCACTGACATCGGCACCATAAATTGGCGACACAAATGTCAGGTTTTTCCAGTACTTCCTCTCCAGGTCATCAAAATCTTTGTGCCGGGGTGTGCAGTACCTGAAAAAGGAAACAGGAGACATGAGCAGCGAGTAGGGAGACAGAACTTCAACCAAACCTGCAATAATGTTGACAGGCATCCACCTTTATGAGCAGTCAGTTATTAATCACTGTTACTTTAAGGGGGGCCAAAGGACCCACATAAGGTCAATACATATTCATGATAATGACACTGTTCCTGCTGCAGAAATATCATTTCTTACAATATGTTTTTAACTTCTATACAGCAGAAATGTAAAAATAATGAGGACAGTGTTCCTGTTTTTATATGCAATATATCATCATTATTATGATTATTTGTTCTTATTAGTAGTAATTTACATGCCCATCCCTGTAGTACAATCCTCAACAAAAATGTGGTTAAACTTGTATCTTTATTCAACTTAATTTAAGCATACAACAGCCACTAGAGGGCATAGAAGGGTTGATACAGTGCCTATAAAAAGTACTTGGTAACATTTGGTATTTTTTTGTGGTTTTCTAAATTTAAATCGATTATATTTTTTAAACACTGCTCCTGCTTTACAGGAATCCAAAAGAATCACCTTTGAGGAAAAAATCAGCTGCCCCTTAGTAAATGTATCCTCAAATGTTGACAAAACTCAGCAGAAAACAAACACTTTTGGTCTTGCTAGAGGAGTTACAGGCCCATCATAGATCAATCATTGATAGTGATGTTAGTTTTGTCATTAGTCTCAATCACTTCTCAACACATAGTTATGCTATTACTACAAATATAAAACAGTAACCACGTTTATAAATAAGGCCTCTGCACCCGACTTACTTTTTGCTGTTGGCCAGCTTGCGGTACTCGCCCACGGTCATAGACTTCTTCTGGATGTTGTACTGGGTGAACAGACCCGACTGTCCGGTCACCACCTGCATGATGGGAGCTGGAATCACCATGTCCTCGATGGTGTCGTAGCACCTCCGCGGCTTCCAGCCCTCTGGGGGAATCACCTGGTGGAGGAAACAAATTGTTAGTTTTCATGATTCTATTCAGTAGGATGACATTCAAATTGAGTGTTTTTACAATGACCTGAAGCCACATGCAGCTAGGTCTTAACCCACAGTCCATCCTAGTCTTATTGTAATTTATTTGGTACAGGACAGGACATTCAATATGTTTTTCATTTAACTGAACTGAACAATTGATACTTAAATAACCAGATAATACCAATCTGTTCATTACTCAGGGTATATGCAGGAATCCTGAAGTCAGATGTAATACCTTTTAAGACCTTTTTTAAGACCCTTCCCATACATTTTAAGACCTCATCGCAACTTCGAGTTCTAACCGGTTACATTGGCGACACACTTTACCTCACATTTACTATGTACAGTATTTATTGTAAGATAGCATAACTAAACAGCTTGTGATAACTCCTTATCACAGATAGAACAAAGCACAAGAGAATGAATTGTGTGAACCAACCCAATGCAAGGTTTATTAGAAAAAGAAACCATTAGAAAGTACGATTTGATTTAGGCATTGTTCCCAAGAGATAAAACAGACAGACTACTGAAGCCTCCTCTCCACATGAACTTCAACCTCTCTGTCAAGGTCAGGTTTAATGCAGTATGCTGCTTTGTTGCTTCTGTAGACACACTTTGTGCTCTTTCATTCCAGTAAAACTCCTCAGAAACCAGTATTTGACCAATAAACAAAACTTTGAACTATGAAATATATTAAACTTTGGTGAGCTTCAGCGGGGTAATGCCATATAGGAGCTCCCTCACAAATACCCAGGGGTTAAATTGGGCCGGGCTGTCCGGGGCTAAGCCGCGGCACATAGAACGATGCTCTGACGTCATCACCCTCGCACATTTGTCATATGTTTACAAAAAACGATATATGTTAAGACTTTTCTCGTTCTTAATATAGACTATATTTAGGGTCGACATGTGTTGATTTTACTTTAAAATAGCAGATCTCTGTGACCGGATATAGTTTGTTTTGCTTAGTGAACGTGTGTCTCTTCCTTGGAGGAGCAGCATCGCCCGGACTCCGCTGCTCCGTCTGCAGAGAGTCTGCACTGCAGCGGTGTGTTTCAGCAACGTGCAGTCAGGGGGGAGGCACGGATTGGCCATCGGGAGAGTCAGGACTTTTAATAGCCTTCATTTTCGCTAAATTGATTTATCAACTTTTAATACTTTTTAAGACTCCACTGAATACTTATTTGTGACAACCTAACATAAATGGCCAAATATTTGCTGATTTCAGTTTTCTCAAATAAAAAACATACAATTTAAAGACAAAATATAATAGTTTGGGTTTGTTAGTTGTTAATTAAGCAAGTTTTTCAAGACCCCACTATGTGCTTTTGTAGCTTGCGAAAGACATCAATACAAATATAAAATAAAAGCTTGGCTCTGAAAAATTGAGTAGGAATAGACACTAGATGATGATGTGATTAAATATGTAATGTTACCATCAGGGGCCTCATTTATAACGCCTTGCGTAGGATTGACGTAGGAAGGTTGCTTACGTAGTACAAAGCACAAAAATAGGTACATACATTTTCCGCCATTTTCCGATTCACAAAACATTGCGTACCGGCGAGGGAAGTGCGTACGGCACTCCCTACGCCTGTTTCCCTTGATAAATCACAATCGACTCGTAACGCCCATATTTGCCTATACATAGTCAAAGAAACGCCCATTCATTCATTCATTTTGACTGACTGCATGAAGAAGATCGCAGGAAATTACGATAGAACAGCTAAAAAAGACATCTCACACCGGTGTCAGATTTTGGTTATTGTGGGGAGGTCGAGATAAATCATATGTTTGGTGGATGCAGTTTGAACCAGAGTAGCAGCATGGAGGTCGGATCGTCACAAAATAAATAAATAAGTGGTCCGAAAAAAGTTAATGACAAAAAAAATACACATAACCTTCCTTAGGCAGTGTGTTTGTCCCGGGGACAGGAGACACCCCCTTGATGAGAAACTGTAAGAAATGATCGGGGAATCCCTGCCGGAGTGGAGTCATGACGACTGGGATCTGAATTATTTTGTTGTATTTGGTGGTTTGTGTTCCAGCTGTCGATCAGCAACTATATATCCATTAATCCACCAGTTAAAGGAAATACAACTAATGGGTTGTGTTATATTAGCTGTACAATTTACCACATATGGTGTTCTTAGTTTCCATACCTCCTGTGTTTTGACGAGCGACTTATCAAGTCTTGGCAAACAGCATAAAACACGATTAAACGTGATAGTATATAAAACCATGCTCGTATCTACAACCTATAGAAATGCAAAACGGCGTCAGTTTATTCTGTCCTCCTGCTTACCGCATCATTTATGAGAAAACATTTCATAACATTAACACAACATATTCGAGGTGGTTTTAAATAGCATCCGTATTATTTCTCCAAGTTATGTTTTGTGTGCACTGAGGAGTCTCAAACAGGCGTTTGTTTAAATCATTTTAAGATTGGCTTTAATCAATGTTTGAAAAGAATTCTTCATATTTGATAAATGAGGTGTAACATTTTATTTATGGTATTATTTCCACATATTTCTCCTCCATTCTTCCTTCTGCCAACGGTGTCGCAGTTTCTCGTCTCTCCCGTTTGTGTGCTTAGTGCGTACGCATGGGTTAGAGTTTGTGTGGAGGACAGCACATTTTCCCGTCAAGTTAGTATTTTATAAATCGCAAACATTGCGTAGAAACTGGCGTACGCCATTTTTTGAGCGTATATCCCTTTATAAATGAGGCCCCAGACCTTACAATAACAGAAGTGTAGAAAGGACAACAATATGTGAGTGTAAGTGTGAGAGTGAACGTGTCCTCACCTTTGCCAGTCCAGCCCGGTGAGCCCCTTGACTCTCCATGTAGACGATGTATTTGGCAAAGTCTTTGAACTCCTCCACGGTGGCCTGAAGGTCATGATCTTACAGCTTGGGTTCTTAGCGCTGTCCGGCAGCAGGGGGGCTGGGGGCAGCTCAGAGCCTGGCACAGGGCCGGGGGCCTTGTCTGGGTTCGTAGGCGGAGCCGGGATGTGATCTGGGGCAGCATCGGGTTCCGAGGTCAGCGCTGTGTCTGGGATTTCTGGTATTGCTGGCTCCTGGCTGGAAATCTGGTCCTGGGCTTCACTGGTGCCAAGGGCAGGAGGGGAGGCCGAGGGGGCAGGGTCAGGAGCCAGCACCGTGTCCATGGACATCTCGGTAGCCATAGGGTCTTTCAGGATTGCAGGTAAACCTGTAAGGGAGAGCATGGGAAATCAGGGAATATTAAAAGGTAACCTATTATGCAAAATCCACTTTTTCATGTCAAAAGAGTTGCTCTCTTTTTGTCCTGATCCATTTATATAAAAAACCTGTCTGAAAAAAAAGCTGATCAGATTTCGGCCACTTTATGATGTCATAACGTTTTTTTGGCTTATGTAACCATTAGCCAATAACCAATAACCAACCAAGGTAACCCCCCCCTATCTTATCACCTGAATGTCCTCCTAGAGCACCATTGTGTTCTTTTTAACCAAATATCTCTCAGAGGGGAAACAGGGCTGAAACAGAGGGGATTATGGGATGCTGCAATGCATGATCTGTTTGGTATTTGGAGCCAAACACCTTTGTACATATTTGAGACCTATAATATATTGATGAAAAACAGTCTAATAGGGGACCTATTAGTCTGAGCAGCCACCAAAAATGGAGGACACATTCGTTTTCAGAAGGGGGTCAGAAATTGAAATAACATGACCATATGAGCAAGCATGATTTTTAAAGATATAACTAAGGTGACACATTGGCCAAAACGAGCATTAAGTCCTAGTAGAGTAGCTGTCTAAATAAGCTGGTATGTTCCAAGTTTCTGTTTCACAGTTGACATCCATACTAATCAAAGTTTCACTAGTGTGTATAGAAACAAAATGCTTATCTTGACAAAGCTTGAAATTGTTTAATCATGTAATTTTCCGAGCAAAAAATACAAAACTTTACCTGGTTTAAATGGTAAAATGGTAAATGGACTGTACTTATATCAGAGCGCTTTACATAGTTCGAGTCATTCACCCATTCACACCTCATTCATGCAGAGCAGTACCACTTGCTCTAGGGAGGCTAACATTCACACACATTGGCCATGAGGGAGAAACTCAGGGTTAAGTATCGCGTTCACAAGCTGGGATCAAACCCACAACCTTCTGGTTCAAAGATGACCGCAATCCTTCGCAGCCAGTTGCACAGTCGTTTAACTTTAAAATTGCAAGGTTTTTGGAAAGGGTGAGTATCTATATAGCTTATAGGAAAGTGTTGCACAGCATCCCAGCGCATCATCGAAAAAGCACTCCTGCTGCACATGGCTTTTATTGATATAACAACAATATCATGACAACCCATCGCCATATCAAATGCGTTGTATGACAGACAAGCATCCCCCCTTTGCTTTTAAAAGTGTATAGGGCTACTACCTATTTATTATTATTCAGCATTAGCACAAACCAGAAGATTGCCTGAAGGAGAGTGACGGTCACGACTCCAGCACATTCCTAAAATGTCAGACATTTGGAGGTAAAAAAAAACACCCAGGCTAATAGCTGGATGTGCTCAAAACAATCTAGTGATATGTTGTTATAAGGCGCAAATGCATCTGTCGCTCAAAGCTGCCTGTAACACATATTGTAATGTTATAGTGTTATTAATCATTTTGGTTACAGCCCTGATATATTAAACATACAGTAGCTAGCTCTTATTTCATATAGCATTGTCCCTCGTGTGCCCAAACTTACAGGAAGAAATAATAAATAAAAAGACCAAATGCAGTACCTCTGTGGTGTACTGCTGTGTAACTGTAATGTTTGCTTGGGTGTTTCAATTAATTTGTTTCATAGTTATTTGTTTTTGGATTGCCATTAAAGCAAACGGCTAATACAACAGGTTATTTTTTTCTCACCATACTTTCATCCGCCAGTTTCCCTTATATCTCTCTCCCACAGAATCTCCCCCTTTATCTGACTCTTTTAATACCTATCAGGAAGCCTTGTAACTCCCCTTGCTGTAATATTGACATTGCTGGAAACAAGTTTAACCTTACTGTGTAAATGTTAGTTGTAAAGAAATGTAAGCGTCCCTGAGGCTTCTGTTTGACAAACCACAACCTTTAGTACAACAAACCCCCCCCCCCCCCCCCCCCCCCCCCCCCCCCCGATAGCTCATAGGTGAGTGAGGTCAGTCAAATAACTACATCTAGAAACAGACTTCTCGAGGAGAAAAAAACATTAGACCAGGAACTTAAATATGAAGTTGAAACAATGAGTCTGTTATTTGTATTCACTCAAAGAAGATATTGATTTCCCTGTTCCCTGTGTCATTTTGGGTTCTGGGAACTTGGGACATGCATTTTACCGACTCCTGACTGATTTTGTAGACTGAATAATTCATAGAAATAGAAAATTGACAGACAGAATTAATAGTTGCAGCCCTACTGAATATAGAAGTAGAACCCCTTGGTTCCTAAAAAAGTTTTTAACGTTCCTAAAAAATTACTACACATAAAAAGAGGTGACAGGTGTGATACAAGACAAATGGATAGCAGTTATTGTATTACTACGAATCAAAGAACTTGGAGAAAAGCAGTTTTTTGTGGCTGAAACAGGATGTGCATATGCCCCAAACACTTGTCGTTTATACGCTATAGTCCAACTCAGATGGTAGCAATATGCGTCTAGCTGTATTCCAACAGTGTTTGACTGACATTTAATTTACCAAGGCATCAAACAAATGTGTAAACTGGCCTATTGAGACAAAAACAGATTGAAAGGCAGGTTCTCAACAACATTGAGGAAGCCTGCAACTGCAGTGTTAGACAAATAAATAACTAATGCTAAGAGTTTAGAGGCTGCTGGTATGCATCAATAGTCAGTCGTAGAAAACAATGTGCCTGCCATTTGCATTTCAAAGGCTCTGACACAACAAGCCTAGGTTGGCTTCCCTCAAACTTCAGGCCCTTTTGATTGACAAATACAGAGTACTGCCGCTCCCTGGTATGAAAAGTAATTATCTTTCCACACAGGCGCAGAACCTGCATGCTAGTTTGCCATTGGCTGTATTATTTGCAGTGTATTGACAGGGACTTCTTGGCCAAGAAGCAGGCAACACGAGGCAACACAGTTGGATTCATCATTAGAAAAATCAACAGGTCAAAGTCTTGTGATGCAGAATTACTGTCATTTGTAATATCAACAATATGCCACAACTTGAGTCCCCTAACAATAACACTCATGACAAACAGGTCACTGTTTTGTGTTTATGTATATTTTGAATACATTTTCAAACATGTGTATATATATATATTCTGCATTTTGTGATGTATGTTTTTTATCGGAAACATTCAAACCAAGGTTCATAATGTAATGTGAATCTTGTTTACTGTTACAACCCTAGTACTTTGGAATGTGATCAATTTCAGGAATAATAAAAGTCCCTTACTACTTACTTAAAACATATTTTTAAAGGAGAGGGGGGATGTTTGGCCTAAAGATTGGCCCTTCAGAAACTATTAACCCATTTTAACTGTGCTCTGCAACACTTGGCTTGGATAGTGCAAAATATTGTTTCTGACTAAAACACATAACTTCCTCCCTAAATATGCACTTCTCATGCATGACCACATATAGCCTACATGTGTTAGTTCCTCATACAAAGCAAGCCAAATGGGGACAATTTAACTATTAATTTGCATCTAGCATGCAAACACTGACAAGCAGGACACACAGCTCTTAAAAACGACACAGTCAGGTTTCAAGCGAGAGGAAGTTATATTTAGCTGGATTTAATACAAGACATTTGTAAACAAACCCCACTCAAACAGTAATGATTCCTGCTCAGTGAATGAGAAAGGTATCTCTTCCGGATGAGCCGCTTGTCATAAACCGATAAGTCACTCATCCAAAATGTAGTAATGTTGTCAAAAAGCAATGACCCCCTTGAACCAGGACTGATCTCTTCAGTGGATCATGTCAGGCCCCACAACAAAAAGGGGCCTACACAGCCCCTTTAAATCTATCTTGGCCTACAACTTGTCTCAATATTACAGAACACTGCCCTCCTTACTAAAAACCGTAATGATAATAGTTCTGAACAGCATGTATCCCCCTTGATAGGTGGTTCAAGACTCTGACTTGGTGAGAGTAAAAAGACGCTGCTCGATTTAAAGAAGGAGTAATTACAGGCTGCTCCTGCTAAGATGGCTATACACAACTAACATAAGCTCTTAGCATTTTATCCAAGAAGACAAGAACAACAACCAGAGCCAAAGCGCTTTATAATGAGTAAAATGTGTTGCGTTTAACCACACGTCACCGGTTATTAGGGTTTAACTTCATGTATGTTGAGCTAACGCTGGTTAGCTCCTTGCTAGGCAGCTACTTACATATATGCATTTAGAAAACACAAAAACACTGCGACGACAGCCATCACACAACACAATTACACGAGAATACGTTCATTGCGTTTGCATAAAATGAATTCCGTTTGAGAAATATTACCTCCTGCAGCAAACGTATAGTCCTCTCCTTGTTTTTTTTAATCGATTTGGTTTCGATTTGTAAAAAAAACCCTGTATGGATTTTGCTCTAGCATTAGCTAACTGAGGGGCTATTTAGAGTCACGCCCACCTCAAAAAACAGGGTTTGTGATTGGTCAAATCACACGGATTTGACCAAGTATTCTTGTTCATCAACCCGACGATATGGTTGGTTTATTTGGTTATAGACACACACATCAACCAATGGCAGAAGACGCTCAGTACTACTTTGCTTACCATAGATAGTGTGTGCACGTCACGCACGTCGACAATGCCGGGACTGCTGTGTTGACCATGGCCCTTTCTCATGTCTTCAAATGTTCCTCCTCGACTCCCCTCCTCGACTCCTATCCTCGAGACTTAGTCCCGCCCACAGGAGATGCGAGCGGAGGAGCCGAGGAGGGGAACCGAGGAGAGAGGAGGGGAAGCAGCAGGCGGTTAGAGAAATGAGAACTCCTCTCCTCTGAGCGGTCATTTTAAAGAGACGTCCATTAATGATGACAGGAGGCACAGCAGCCCTCTGTCTGATGGACAGATGTGTTCATGACGACTTATATATTTACTTTGAATTCATTCACAGTGCGGTATAATGAGACAATAACAGGCTACAGATGCGGACATACACACAGACACACAGACACACACACACACACACACACACACACACACACACACACACATATATGTATATATTTATATAAATATATACAATTTCAGAATCAAACAGAGCACTCTCATAATAACGTAACACTATCAGAGACTGGATATATCCCCCCCCCCCCCTCTCTGGTCGCTACAATGAGGGAAATATATGGAGCTAATTTCCTGCCATAACTCCACAAACAAACTAAACAGGTTTTACAAATGCCTTATGATTCACTAACAAACACAATGTGGTTTGCAAATACAAAACACCATCTACAAACTAATGAATTTAGTTTTGCAAAGAAAAAACGTATCTATCAAACAAACACATAACATTTTTCTAATAAATCATGTTTCAGAGACAAATTCAGTTTAGGTTTTACAAGTACACAACTTTTTTTTACAAGTGCACAAATTTGTTTTACAACTACAACACTTTGTTTTACAACTACAAAACTTTTTTTTACAACTACAAAACTTTTTTTTACAACTACAAAACTTTTTTTTACAAGTACAAAACTTTTTCTTCTCACGGCGGAATATTACTGCCAAAAGTCACGTGAGTGAGTCACGTGACTTTTGGCAGTAATATTCCGCCGTGGCTGGCTCATACACAGTCACACATGCTCACTCACACATGCTACACGGCAGCAGGGGGCGCTACTGAGTCCATTGGGAAGACGGGAGGTTGAGCAGAGCATGGAACAGCCCTTGCCAGTCTGATGACAGGTGTTATAGTGATAATATTATAAACAAGGTGAATTTAGCGATCACAACGAAAACAGCCAAGACACATATTGAGCCCAGAAAATAAATGTTATTAGGGGCTGTAAATATAATAAGCCTTTGTCTAAAATGGACAACATTGTAACTAAGGAGATTTAAACTATATATACAGCCAGGGGACGTTCGGGACGAATCCCGATGGGCCGGTACTGAAGTGGGCCGGTCGGATAAGTCACTGCTCACCCCCCCTTCCCCCCCGTCGACAATTTCCTCGCGGTATTTACTTGCGGCACCACCGAGGTGGGCCGCTTACTTGCGGTACCGAGGTGGGCCGGCGGTACCAAAGTGGGCCGGTCGAGAGTCCCGGGCTGATTTGTAGTCCCAGTCCGCCCCTGTATACAGCGATTCTGCACTCGGTCAATCAGCTGCTTTTCATTTTTATTCCTGCTATATTCAATGAGTGATACAAATATTTTTTACCACAAGTTCTTAATAAAACTGACACTGTTGGACTTGGTACTAGTTGACTGCAACCAGAAATAAAATGAAGTACTTTACTGTGTACTTTGTCAGAGTCCCCTCCATAGTACATAATGCATATTTTTTGCTATCTTTGATGAATGATAAAAAATAAAATGTTACCATTAGTTCTTAATGAAATTGATACGGTTTGACTTTGTATTAGTAAGCCTACTACTAACAATACATTGAAGTACTTTTACTGTGTATTTTTTGAGAAATACTCTGTCAAAGTCCCCTCCTGTGAACAAAATCAAGCCACTTCTGCTAAGTTTGATGAAGGAATTCTTTTTTGTTGCCATTAGTTCTTCGTGAGATTGATCCTGTTGGACTCAGTACTACTGAAACTACCCCCACAAGTACTATGAAGTACTTATTGTGTACTTTTCCAGTAATCCTCTGTCAATGTCCCCTCCTGAGTACAAGAATGCATGTTTTTCTTTTAATAAGCGTTAAAAAACATTTCTTCCTGAGACTGATATTGTTGGACAGAGTATTTTAAGAGGATGGTAGACATGATATCAGCAATACTTCCAGTCAGTACTCCGGCAGCAGCATTTTCACACCTTGGAAAGTCTTTAGAGTCTGGCCTGGAATGGATAGCTGGTCACAAATATCCTTCAGCAAAGTAACACACTCTGTCACATGGTTGCCCTCTTATGATGCTGCTGTCTTTTAATATATAATTATTCCTCTGCCGCTAGTTCGTTCCTCGCAGATTCTTCAGTCTCATCAGCCTCATCCTTCCATCAGTCCCAGTTAACGCCTCCAGCCCACTTCCAGTATCTGACTCCATATGATATTGTCCTGATGCTGTAAGGGTGATGCCCCATGATCACAAAATGACCCCTCTAGAGTGCCAAGGACCTCATATTATGTCTGTCATTAATGTTACATCACCCATTAAATCACCCAAAAAACTTAGAAGAAGTGGCTTGATTTTGTTCTCAGGAGGGGACTTTGACAGAGTATTTCTCAAAAAATACACAGTAAAAGTACTTCAATGTATTGTTAGTAGTAGGCTTACTAATACAAAGTGAAACCGTATCAATTTCATTAAGAACTAATGGTAACATTTTATTTTTGGGTCATTCCAGAATTGGAGGACATTTCATGTCCCCCATATAAAAAATCTAATAATCCATGCCCAAAAAGCTAAGACATGCACTTGTTGTGTTAAATATACTTGTCTTGAGACAAGATGCATATAAAGTTGTAGAAAAAGTGGTTTCAAAATATTATTTAAAATATCAAATAGCTCTCGAACACCCCCTAAAATTGCCCTTTTCTCTTGTCCCAGCTTCTTGGTGACCAACTTGCATGTCAACTATAACATTTAAAATAGGGTTTTTATTTACTTTTTTGGTATTATTCTATTGATATATGTGTCTTGTAATGGTAAAATCAATTTGTTAAATCATAAACACATTTTAAATAACAGTAATTTTGCACAGAAGGTGTGTCCCTCAACATGCGCGCAACCCTGTTACCGAAACCTTTTTAGCTTGGCAGAGGAAGTGAAAAAACTGTTTGTCGCATGACACAGTGGAAAGGACATCAGCAAGCCATGTGCTACTACCATGGGTAGACCAAAACTAAGTCCTCTCTTTTATTTGTAATATATTTCCAATCTTGTCACTCTTGAAGGAGTGTGGCACTCATACAAACGCAACCCTGTTACTCAAATTATGAGACAAAAACAAATTAATTTCAAATGTATCTTTCTTTTGTTAAATATATATAAATATAAATATAATATAAAGTGTGTCCATTCCTTGACAATAGCATTACATTGTGCAGCTAGCATTAATTCCTGAGGTAAAAGCTAAAATTAGCATTGATTTTCAACCCTGTTACTTGCAACCCTGTTACTATAATTAGAGTAACAGGGTTAATTCTTCATTGGAAAATATACATTTGATGCCTTAGCTGGGCAAATCACTTTTTTTTATGGTTTATTATCTGTTTTTCCTAAATACATAACAAAAAATAATCAAATGAAAGGTTCATTTTTCAAAAATGTTGGTGTCTAAATTGTCCTCCAATTCTGGAATGACCCTTTTATCATTCATCAAAGATAGCAAAAAACATGCATTATGTACTATGGAGGGGACTCTGACAGAGGATTACTCACAAAGTACACAGTAAAGTACTTCCTTTTATTTCTGGTAGCAGTCAACTAGTACCGAGTCCAACAGTATCAGTTTTATTCAGAATGTATGGTAAAAAATATTTGTATCACTCATTGAATATAGCAGGAAAGAAAATGAAGAGCAGCTGATTGACCGAGTGCAGAATCGCTGTAGTTTAAATCTCCTTAGTTACAATGTTGTCTATTTTAGACAAAGGCTTATTATATTTACAGCCCTAAGAACATTCATTTTCTGGGCTCAATATGTGTCTTGGCTGTTTTCGTTGTGATCGCTAAATTCAGATGCTGGATCGCTAGAAACACCGCTGTCATGATCAGGCTGGGAAGGGCTGTTCCATGCTCTGCTCAACCTCCCGCCTTCCCAATGGACTCAGTAGTGCCCCCTGCTGCCGTGGAGCATGTGTGAGTGAGCATGTGTGAGTGTGTATCATGGATGTATAATAAGAACTGGGTTGCATTCGAATAGTCCATTTAGCTTAGGAACCTTCCTAACGGAGTGAAATGACCCGGAAGTCCCTCAGTGGCAGCCATGATAAGTGCCGTTCGAATTCTCTAAATTAAAAGGAAAGGAGGTTTCAAACTTCCTTTATAACCTCCTTTAGCCTAGGAACAACTGGACCTCCCTAACCGAAAGGAGAGGAGAAAATGCTGCCCCACAATGCCTTGCGGCCGCAGCATTTGCCGTCACACAACAGTCGGCCGTTCACGGAAACAACCGATTATGAACGAGAAATTATATCATGAAAGTTACGGTACTTATTAAGCATTTTAAAACGTATGTGGTAAGTTGCCAAAGTGCTTTGTTTTGAACGTTCATCCGTATTATAATCAAAAAGAGAAATATGAACGTTAGTTTTTACTGAAATGATCAAATAAAGTCAACATTTCACAGTCTTTACTGAGCTGTGTGGGGTTTGTTCAACTTTTAAAAGATGTTTGAATGGTGATATACACAGTGATAGATGTTAAGGACTAACGTTTATAATAAATACATTTGTATTGATTTTAAGATCTTTTCATACAATCATATGTATTGGGATCATTTGTATTAATGTGGACCGGAGGGAGAGGGTGACGAGCATAAGTTTCACTTTCCTTTTTTATTTCAATTCCAACTTTGGTCATGAAGAATATGTTTCTCTGTTGTCCCCGTTCATAAAGCATAAAACAACAGCACCAGAGCACGGTGCAGAGTCTCTAGATGAGTTTACAGTAGTCCCTCGTTCTTATTAAACATCCATGTTGTAGTCCGCTGTATAGAAAACTGTAGTTTCCATAGTTTCCCCACAGCAGCAGGCGCACATTTATGACCTCTGCTGGCGCATCATAAACACGTCGGATAGTGAAAGTGCAGTCGGATTCTCTAAAGTGCCGCAGTCTCTTCTCCTAAATCCTTTTGAATTCTCCTATCCACTATCCCTTAACCCCATGACGTTTCACTCCGAGGTCAAGGAATAGACGATAGGGTTAGAATTTAGGAGCTGTTTTTTTGGAGTATTCGAACGCAACCCTGGATACAGCGTGGGAGGCGGGGCCTCATTCATTCCTATGAGAGTTGCTCATTCGCGCATGATGATAAAATGGCCCAACTTTTGAGAGAGCGAAACGTCACAGATTACCCGGCATGCCTGAGAAGTACCCGTATGTGCGCTCATAGCGCATGCGCAACTTTAACCATGCCCCCCAAAATGCTCGTTCACATCAAGCACGTCAATTTGCGTACACGTAACAGCACCGCACGTTCATGACAGCATGCCTGGTAATGTTTGTTATGATAGATTTGATATTAACGAGGCGGCAATTAGCAGCTAGCGGTTAGCTAGTAATTATGCTAATTTACACATCAATCGTTATGTACTTTTATATTACGCTGTAACAGGATCTAGTGATATCCAAGCAACAGAGCTTCATTTAGCATGAAAGAATTATTGCACTGTATATATATACACAGTGCAATAAGCTTCTTAGTGCAATAAGAAGCTACAGGGACGTTAATCTACGTCGGTAATATTAACTTTATTTAATACAACATTTACGGTACAAGATTTAATAATACAGCCCATGTAGTATAATATTTTACAAATGATGAATTACAGCAAACATGTGCAATATATCCATTATTACAGCTCCGTGGGCTGGCAGTAAGGCGATATAGGTCCGTTCTTATTGTGCATCCATGGGTAAAGATAAACGCATGTAGTGCTGAACACGTAACATGAACGTGCCGGGAGGCGCGGTCCCGTGGGTTAGATGCGCGTTCATAATGCAGAGGGAAATAACTCTCAGAATAACGTTATTAGCACATTTTACAACTTGAGGAACGAATGTTTTTAATAAGGGCTATACAAGTGTTCATACTGGGTAGTTTATTTAGTTTAAAAAAAATTATCCAACGATTTACAGACCACTCTTTCCCCATGTAAGTCAATGGGGAAAAAGTGTTTCCGGGCCTGGCAACCAAAAGGAAGTGTAGTACCGCCGTTTGGCCAGCACGAATATTTTCATCAGAGTCCGGCGCACTTCCTGGGGTCTTGGTATGAGCACAACCACGGCGGAATATTACTGCCAAAAGTCACGTGACTCACTCACGTGACTTTTGGCAGTAATATTCCGCCGTGAGAAGAAAAAGTTTTGTAGTTGTAAAAACAAGTTTTGTACTTGTAAAAAAAAGTGTTGTAGTTGTAAAAACAAGTTTTGTACTTGTAAAAATAAGTGTTGTAGTTGTAAAAAAAATGTGTGTACTTGTAAAACCTATGCTGAATTTGTCTATGAAACATGATTTATTAGAATAATGGTATGTGTTTATTTGATAGATACGTTTTTTCTTTGCAAAACTAAATGCATTAGTTTGTAGATGGTGTTTTGTATTTGCAAACCACATTGTGTTTGTTAGTGAATCATGAGGCATTTGTAAAACCTGTTTAGTTTGTTTGTGGAGTTATGGCAGGAAATTAGCTCCATAGAAATAAATGACGGGCCAAAAGTTTTATTTACAAGTATTACAAGTAAGCAGAGGACACCAAACCAACTGAGACCTGTCTGTCCGCTGCATCTACGCACACACTGTACCACACACACCTACACCACACACGTACCTACAGCTCCTAAAGCATATAATCAGGCTACAGCCGTTGTGTATTTTATTATGTGAAGCACTAAATGGTTTTAGAAAAATATCGACTTTGTTTGTAGATATCTACTAAACTAAAGCAAATAAAGAGAGTAGGCCTGTTATACTGAGTGATATATATTGTACACACTGCTCTGCTTTCTGCACGGACCTCACAGCTGTTCTCACTGTAAACATCGCGTCGCGATGAAAGCAGTTAATAAAATAATATCCAGGGGATGCATGCAGAGCTGTCATTGGCTGAGATAAGTCCGGCCGTGCGTCTCGACTCTTTGAAACATCACTGTTGCCGGAAATGCATCCACGAAGGAGCCGTGGAGGACTGTGGAGGACCCATCAGTGTATCCTCGGTTATAGCTCCTCCAGAGAGCCTCCTCGACGCTCGATGCTCGGTCCTCGATGTGCATTTCGAGAAATGAGATGTCCTTCAACATGGCGCGCTAAAATTCATTTCCGGGTCACTACCGGAGGACCGAGGAGTCGAGGATGGGACATTTGATGACATGAGAAAGGGCCCATGAGTAAAATAAATATACTTTCAGTGTTATTAAACACGTTTTACATTTATGTAAGAGTTACAGCTTGTTCCAAAACCCTGAACGTGCTCTTATGCTCAGTATCTTATCCATTTCCTTCCAAAGTAATTGTCCGAGCGACTATCTCAAACCCGATTAATCCAATGATCCAATGTAGCATTACAATTCATAACAGATCCTAAAAAATATATTATTATTTTTTAAACAATATATATAATTATTTGTAATTGTATAGGGAAACATTTGTAACGTTTATAGATTGTTTTCATGCTACCTCTTTTGGTTAGAATAAAACATTAAAAAAATATTCAGAAAAAAACCTACACTAATAAGAAATTAATAAATTACTTTGTTTATATATTCCCAATTTTTCTGTAGAAGGCATAAGCAATCTGATACACATTTTAGCTAAATATTAGACATTTTGGTAGCATTAAAATGCACCAAAGTTCCTAAAAAATATAACTCCAAAAAAAATCACTGTTTCTATTTAAGATCTTTTTTTTAAACCACAGATAATGTATTTGTACAGGGAAATCTGATACATATTTTATATATAAATAGGAATAAGTCAATCTTTTTTTATATTTCAAATACTTAACCAACCCTGAAGTCTTTATTTCATTTATTTCCTTTGAACTTAAGGCATACTTTATTTATTCCAGAAGAGGTAATGTAGTTTGCTGCAGAATGTATAATTAATATATTATATTTATACCATCATATTTCCTGCATTTTGTCCAATGAAATACTGGTATACTCTGAGAATTCACAGCATTGATTTCTTCAGTAAAAAAAAAAGGCGACACAATTGGAATTATAAAAACATACGTAGATTAAGATAAACTAAATAAATTGACTTGTTTTCTGAGTCTTGAGGGCCTTTAAACATTGAAATTGTGAACTTTGAAATCAGTTCCACACTTAAAATGTATTCCTGTAAAGTATTTATCTTTTAATTTTTCATCAAAACAAATTTAATTCCAGCCCACAGCTGAAACCTTCGAGATTACAATTTGAAATGGTTGTTTTGGTATATGTTCCTAAATACAGTCTCCTTAAAAAACACAAACAAAATTTCATTTTCACTTTTTTTATTGAATAACACTGAAAATGTATTGACAATTTTTGCACCAAACTTGTGCAAGCAATTCTAAAAACTACATATCAAAACTAAAATGGACTAAAAAAAATTATACAATTTCCGAAAATATACATTTCCCAGTCTATGCAAACCTTTGTCTCTCCATCAAAACTCAAAGTGCTGGCATGTGGAGGGACATAGTCTCACACTGCTGTTGAAATTCAACACCAAATATTGATAAATGACAAAGGCAACGGCAAAAGTAGTCATCAATAATAAATTCAGATAATCTAGTCGATTCAATATCAAATTTCAGGAGCAGTGTGGGGAATTTCCTTTAAGTTTATTAATGCAAGCATTTCCTGTTTTCTAAATGAGGTCAGGTAATACAAGTGACCACAGGAGGCACAACAATCTGACTGAAAAGCCCCCCTACAGATGGCAGTAATAGATTATAAAAAGATGAAAAGGTACAAATTAAATGTTTTAGAAAATACAAATAACGTTTCTAGACTTAATTAGGTTGTGTCGGGGACAATGTCTAAATATCTAGATAGATGTGTCCTACATAACACTCTTGGTTAAGCACTTTTTGTTTTTCTTTGGACTTCATCAAAGTGAACCTTTTGGAAACGGGAGAAAATTCAAATCTTCACCACATTATATAATGGCCTTAAGAATCCAACATGTTTAGCTGTCAAGGTTGAATCGAATTCATGGATACTTTTAAACCAAATCTCTCTAACAAATATAAAAGGATTATATGAAAATATTTTTAAAGAAACCAATATTCAAGGTAGAAAACCAAACCACATTGGATGACAACGTTCCCCGACAAGACACTTCCTCTCAGTCTGCTGAAGAGCAGAAAAACTCAACTTAGAACTGGTTTAGTTTGTGCATGAAAGTCCGACCTCATCTACATTTTCTGGAGCAGCTTTGTGCACATATCATGTTAGCGCAATCTCAATCATCTGATCATGTCAGGAAAGAAAGAAAGTGTCACATTTGGAAGTCTGTTAAGACCATATCATGTCTAAAGTGTGTTGATTTTTGCCTAGGTTGTCAATTGCAACCTTAGCTAGAGATCTAAGAAGTAACGCAGACAAGTACATGGCTCCAGGAGATGCACAACACTGTCAGGCCAGATTTCAAAGTTAGACAGTAAAAAAACTCTGACTAAAAGATCAGAATCTTTTCTTAAATTGCATTAACATGTTGACCAACAACAGCTAAATTAACAGCAGACCAGATAAGACGCATATTCTTATAATAGCAGTGTATAGAAAATGTCCAAATAAGCAAACGGCTCAACCCCTCTTTACTTAACGTCCTCATAAGCAGTGCTAAACATGGAGGGATTTAGTTAAAAAGGTAACAAACATTTTATAGAATGGTTAACATTAGTTAATGGAACAATATCAAACGCTGGGAGTAAAATCACGGTGTAAGGCGTTAACGGAGTAATGGCGCGATTACGAAAAGGAATTTTCATTTTTTCTTTAACTACATGGCAGATCCAAGGTAAAAAACGATAGCATTGAAGTCCACAAAACTTGCAGTTTTATAAATCATTAAAAATATATTAAGAGAGATTGATTCTTTATTGCCTTTGCTGAAAAATGCCCTTACAGTTTACATTCCTCCAGGGCAGAGTAGGCAGAACCAATGATCATCGCCCGCTGCTGTAGCCTGGGAAAAACTGAATAAGGATATCCTGCAGGGGTTTGTTGATGTTCATGGAGTAGTTCTTGCCCAGGTCGTACCTGCAGGCCGGGCAGGTGTGCACGTCTGCTTTGAAGGATCGCTGAAGGCATTCCTGAGGCGGAAAGAATCAGACATTTATTTTAATTTCAAGCACTCAAACTTTGACATTTCATTTCTAAAAATGGTTTCTGCATTGTAGTCAGGTGGGTGTAAGGTTGGTTAGGATGTCACGTGAAGATCAAAAGCTGTTTAGGAAAATGTTTATAACTCAACCACTACAGCAATAAAATAAAGACATATTTTAGGTTGTATATCAACCAAAAAAAACAAAACAACAAACAGTGTTAGAGCTATGATTCTGTTGCTGCATACAATTAAGTGATAGTCAAAAACTCTTGTTAATCATCAATGATCGTTCCTCACCCTGCAGACATTGTGTTGGCACTCTGTGGTGATTGGCTGAAAGACAACCTCTTGGCAGCAAATGCAGAGGAAAACTTCTTCGACTTTGTTCAGGAATTTCTGTGGGAACGACAATAAACATTTGAAAGCGTATTACAAACTACCCATTTCTCTTCCCCAAAAAAACGCCATTGCAAGATATTCTATCGAGTATTGTATGCAAGAGCACTGTTGTGGTTTTACCAATTAAAGTCATCCTTAGGACATCTCTTTCTTGTCCAATGTCTAACGTATTGGACATACTTGTCCTTTAAAATTGAAATGTCACATTCAAATTCCTCCAAAACATAAGCTGGTAACCAAATACACAGTAATGCTCACCGGTCCGAGTGACAGTGACTCCATGGCTTCATCCCACAGTTTCTTGTTTTGCTTGTCATTCTTGATGAAGGTTTTCTGTTCCCTAGTAAGCTTGTACATTTCTAGCTTTATTTTCTTAGGAGTTTTGGTTGGTGAAGACTTGGGGGATTCTGTAAGAAAGAAACACATTTTAAATTGACTAGAGTAAAAGGGTGGACGGTTATACTTTATAGATTTTACACAGAAATCAAAACCAATCAAATGCCTCACCTGATCAATGATGATAACATTGGCAATACTACAATTTATATTGTACACCAAAGCAAACCAATGCATAGCTTTTGGGGTGATCTGCAACAGTTTCATTTGAACTAGTGTTGAATATTAGGTAAGAGCAAAAACAAAAAACATCCCCACAAACAGAACATACCGCTGCTCTGGGATTTCCTCTTCCTCTTTGACTTGCTGGGTGTTTCCGAAGCATCATCCGCAACATTTTTGTTCTCTTTCTCCTTCTCTTTCTCTTGATAGCCAGCAGGATACTGAAAAAAAAAGTCCATTTAATTGAAGTTATGCTACTGTTAACCATCAGCTCAAAGAACAGCTAACATCCATACTGACATGTTCAAGATATGCTTTTCAAAGAAGGCCATTCTTTAATCAATTGAAAAGAGTTGCATTCTACACAGAGGACACTGTTCATTTCCACAAAACATAAAACCCTCTTGCTCTAATGTAGCTTGAAGGATCATCTCTACCTGTATGGTGAGCCCGAGCTTCTTGACGCGGTCCTTGCCATCTCTCGTCCACGGTGCCGGCTCCTCATCGTCACGCTTCAGCAGATATCGCCACACCAAGAAGCCAGACTTCCCTTTGGCTGGCCAGTACTTTGCAATCTGAAGGAATTCAATGACAGAGTAAGACTACCAATAGGTGCCTAAAGTCACGAGATTATTTATCGAACTTCAAATAATCAAAGTAGAGGTAGTTGTTGGGCTACGAGTAATTCAATTGTTCGGAAACCAATGCATGCTCCTTATTTATTTCATCAGATCCATGCAGTTGAATAGTTGCAGTTTTAAAATTAATTACATTTCTATAGATTCTAAAACTAAAAACACATGCAGATTCCGTCCAGTGTATCCTCATACCTTATATATCCCATCATATCGGTTTCCTTCCTCAGGGGAGTATTTACTGTGTTTGCGACCCTTGCAGCTGCGCACGACTCTAACTGGTTTTCCCGCCTTCCAGTTCTTTGCATCGGCTCCATTTTTGTCGTTGACAGGGACGTTGCAGTTGAGAGCCAGCGCCCTGTTGAGAACCAGAGTGAACAATTTAGATATAAGAAATGAACTCTATGCAATAACTGAAAATGCAGAAATCCTGTTAACTATGTCATACCGGTTCATGTGGGTAAGTGTCTGATCACATGATTGCTCAGCGGTCCTCTTGTTTCCGGAAAGATCTCGCCCACCAGAGCCAGTGTATGTGAACTCGTTACCATCATCCTTTAAGAAACATAAATATTACATGCATTAAAACATCTAAAAAGTCTGGCATCAACTTTAAGATGAATAGAAACACATTTGATATCATAACAAAATTACATTTGAGGAAATAAACAAAACATACCACGTCATCCTCATATCCTCCTGCCAGGACCAGAGAGAAGGCCCCGTCGTTGCTCCTGCCGTGGATCCCAGCTACATGAGGCCTGTGGACGCCAGATTCACTGACCTAGAAAAGAGTTTAAACATTATTGGGGGCCACTAAACATATGAGCACTCAAACCGTGGTATTGGTAATCCTCTAGGATTCCCGCTGCGTGGACTGACCTGCACTCTGAACTTCCACAGGGAGCCGACAGGAACGCCGGGGATTGGGCCGTAGTGGTTTGATGGGACGATGGTGCACTGAGTGGTTCGACCAACACAGGCCATTCCCTGGAGGGGGGAGGAGTAAATTGTTGCCATTAAAGTATTTGTGTATTTAACACCAATGCAGTAAACTAAACTATACATTTTAGGAGATGCACCAATACTGATATTGTTGACCGTAGATCAATGGTATAGCATACAATGACTTTAATAAAAAACAATTGCTTCTGCAACCTGATGTTGCCATACACACAATAATGAGCAGTCTCCTCCACACATCAGCGCATCCAGGGTTTTAAAATGTGCTCTTCTTCCATTCTTTATTCTTAAACTATTACATCATTAAACCGGGTTCCCCTGGGCCCCACAACTATAAGTGACTTATTCAAAATCATAATTTTAAAAAGGAAAGGAAAACAAAAAAATAACCTCACCTTGCCCCAGTCCCTCTGGCTGGTGGAACTGGCAGAAGCCATCTTAGACTTCTTTTTGCTCTCCTTCAGCTTCTCTCCAGCCAACACAACCTCACTGGCGTCATTATGGCATCCTGGGCAATACCTGAGATAGTATACAGAGTACAGGTGTGACAATAACAATTAATGGCCAGAAGCATGAATCGATGCCACAAAACAGCTACAAACTGTGTGTTCGAGCACTTCGAGATCCTAAAAGTTCAATACATGAAGGAGCAGTATAGGTTAATGACATGTATTTGAAAACTCCCTTCACAATGACAGGTGGCCATTGCCACAAGACAACATTGTACTTATATCTTCACTCATCAAGAAATGACTGCTAATTTCCCCAACTTTAAATGTCAGGATATTTGATATACATCAGAATTTGAGTTTAGCCTGATGCCACTGACCAGTCCTCGTCGTCAGGGATGGAGGTGAGCGGGGGGCTCAGGCAGTAGATGTGATAGGCCATGTCGCACTCATCACACAGCAGCTGTTTGTCGGGATCCTGCTTGATGCCGCAGACGTGGCAGTTACACCACTGGCAGTTTTTCTTGGGATTATCTTTGCAGTGCTTGCACTCGGGTCCATTTGATCCTGGAGAATAAACGCATTTCATTATATCATCTAATCCGTTTCTTTCTACAGCATTTTCATTAGGGGGTGTAATAGATACCAGTTAACACAATTAAACCTACTTTTCAGCGGACTCTCGGATCCAGCGGGTGTTTCATCCAGAGAACCAACCTCCTCGATTTTGTAGATTTCAGTAAGGAACATGATCCGACAATCATTAAGAGAGTCACCAGCATCACTGCAAACAGAGAAATAGAGGTCAAGATGGCCTTCGTGGTATTGGTACTTTTTCATGCTTATAATGTTATATATGATCACTTGAAAAGCTAAAACACCAAATGCATGAAAGTTAACAGGCATTTTTGAAAAATACAGACAGAATCGCAGCAGTATAGCAATATATTATGCAGGCTACTTTCATACCACGGCAGGAAATTAACCTGTTACCACGGGCTACAGCGCAAAAAACCAACAAACTTTGATATACAGATCAAACGTGAACACAAGATGTCGCTGCAGCAGGTTGAACAGATATTTACTCTGATATTTGACTTGTTGCAGTTCCCCCTAATCTGAGGGCCAATATAAAATGCAGACCTTTAAATGCAACACAGCTCTTACCCAAGGAGAATCTTGGCGTAGATTTCCTTCACTGTGCGCGTCTCTTTCTTCTTCTGGATCTCAGCGTCGTACCAATAGCCACGCTCCTTGGGGTCGTCTGGGTTGAAGTTGACCATAACAACCATCTTTGGCTCCAGCTGGTGCCACTGGTACACCGTGCGGGCCCGAGGGCGAACATCCTTGGCCAGCAACTGAACCAGCCCGTTCTCTGGGTAGCTGTGATGGTAAAGGTGATACCAGATCAGTTGGCAGTTCGGTGGCAAGCCACACACCACTGCAGGTGCTTCCTACACACTGCTGCATGGGAGTGTAACCGCATGTGTAAAAGTATATTTCGCTAAACTGCAGGTACACTTAAGAAGAATGTTCCTCAAACACCAACATACTTCCAAACTCACCAACCGACACAATTGTGTGTTTAAGTGACGTCCAGAGTTCATTCCCATAAATAAAGATTTAACATGACCATTTGTTTCATTAAATAACCTCTAATGACAAGGTACACATGTACAAGTAAAGTTACAAATAAAAACCACTCGATTGGCTTGATCATGGATTTTGGGGCAACCAGTTTACTTGATTCTGGCCATCACATCATAGTGGAGTAAATACAAAATATACTCAGTGTTTGGAAGATAAAAAACATTGCAGGTGATTGGCTGATATTTTCAAACATAGATTCACAACATAGCTTTACATGTTGATTGATGGACAAAAATAGAAAAGGGATTCTTACTCTTCGTATTTCACTTGGTACAATATCTCCTCCTCTGCTGGCTGTGCATCAGCAGCTTCTGCTTTAGGCGTCTTTGTTGACTTGGTAACATTCAAGATCTGCGCTTCAAACCACGCCCCCATGTTTAAGTCCCTTGCATCCACTAGCTCATTGATCTGAATGACGTAAAGAAAAGAAAGTTAGAACAATCCTGAAATGCATTTTAAAGGCTGTAGCATTTGTCCTCAACACATTATTAAAGGTGGGGTAGGTACATTTGAGAAACCGGCTCGAGATGCACTTTTTGTTATATTCCATGGAATGCTCTTAACATCCCGATAGCAATGAATATCTTAAGTGCTTTGACAAAAAATCCATTGAAAAAATGTCATCTGTGGAAGCCGTAGTACTGTAAAAAGCACGACCAATCATTTTAGCCGGCCCGGCTAAAATAACTGGATGGCCTACCTGCCTGTCAGCCTTCCATCTGTGCACAAACTTATCTCGTACCCTCATTGGTCATGTGCGCGTTCGTGTGTGTTGGAGGAGGGGCTCTGTAAGGAAGTGGCAGATTTTTTCCGGCTGTGTATTTTCAAATTCTAGCGCACTCGAGCTGGTTTCTCCAAAATTACCTACCCCACCTTTAAGTGTTCTGTAAATGTTTTAAAAAATGTGATTAGTCCGTTTGTTTTCAAAAGGGGTCATGTGAACTTATGTTTCCTTACATACACAGAATTTCTAAACATGAAACATTTTCACAATGTCTATAAGAATCCTTTGGAAGAAATGTAGACAGGCTCAATTACAGCCCAGCTTCTCCATTCACTTTATTCAAATCACCTACATTTGTATATTCATGTCAAGTGTTCACCAACAGCAACTGTATTCACACAGAGTGTTATGCTAGAAAACATGCACTTTTATTCCTACATTTAGAAAGTGTCTTCTGGAAGGCACTCGGTGTGCCATGTGAAAACTGTCTGAAACATTTGTGTAACAATTATGAAGAAGAAGTATGATAAAAAGAGCTAGAAAGAAGTTAAACCCCTGTGTTATCTCAACTCCACACAGCTGGCCTCTAACTGTAAAAAGTGGGTGTGAACGTCGGGTCATCGTTTACAGAGTTACAGGAATTGCCACTCACAACAACCCCTTTCTTTTACCTGTTATTACTATTGATAGTTGTTTGTAGCAACAAGAAAATATATCAAATAAATGTTTGCATTAAAAGCTGCTTCGAGTATTGTTAGGAAGATGAAGGGGTCATGACTCCCTCTGATATCCATTTTATAATTCTGTTCAAACATATACTGCATAATAAGTGAATTTATTCGGGTTCTACACTGCATTTTACAAGATACCATGTAGAACATTAAATAATGTTATAATTTACCTTTGCCTAATACTCATCTGTACTGAAAGGAGCTTAAAGGCATCATTATTATGGTCAATGCAATCTTGCTATCTGTTAGCTTCATCATTTATCCAAGAAGAACTGTGCTGTCCACGAGCTGCTAACTTTAACTTTGTTGTTCAGACTGTAGCAACAACATGGATCTCCAAGTATAGAGCATTAATGTCAATTTCCCAATCACATATTCTTTTTATTAAAATAATTCAGGCATCTTAGCTTGAATCTTTTATTCTCCCCACGCTGAAAGCTGATCTAATTGTTCAACAAACGACTTGAATGGGTGATGAGCGTGCTCCCAACATTACTGTAGCTAAATGCAGGTCTTACGCCACAGCTGTTCACTACCTATCCCTAAAAGATCAATTCGATGTTCCCCTTTCCTGAAAGTACAGATAACATGCAAACACTTTCTAATCCAAGCAAACTGCTTTAAAACATACCTTGTAAGATCCGAACCCTGGATCAACGAGCTCTGTGGTGTTTGTTGTGGCGGAGGTGCCGGCGGTCTGAGCCTCGGCCTCCCCGTGAGTTGAGTTCTTGTCGGATTCACTCCGGGTTGATCCACAACCAGAGTCAGAGTCTGAGAGCTCTGCTTCTTTGTCTTTGCCTTTCACCACATCAACCTTCTGCCTCACAAGCAGCTGCACTATATCGTTTAGGCCCACATTGTAGTCGAATATGGTATGGCCGTCCTCCATCTGATGTTAAAAAACAACAAGGTTAAAGTTTGTATATCCAAAAAACAAACTTTAGATCTGCATTTATCACGTTCACATTAATGCATATTTTGTATTACACGTTTTACATTTACCACTATGTTTAAAGGACAGTCTTCTTTAAACACCAATACGTTTAAGAAGCTTCAGACTTTAAATTACTGGGACACAATCCAACAAAACCAGAGACTTGTCTGAGCAAAATGTTTACTAAGCTGCGTCACCTGCTTGCCGCGGTAGAAAAGTCTCTGCACGTCTGGCTCCACCTTGAAGAGCTCAGAGATTTTGAGACGTAGCTCATCCACCTTGGTGAGTTTGGACAGGGAATCCACCCGGTGGGTTTCACTCCCATCCATTGTGCGCACTTGAATCCACATTGCAGCTGCCCTGTGTTAACAATCAAAACATGTACCATTATAGTGAAAATAATAATTGTTGTAGTAGATTCTGTGAGTATTCACTCTTGTTAAATGGATGATTTCATCAACAACAGCAGATGTCAGTGATCTGATAGAAGCCAGTTTTGTCAAACACATCATCAACAGCATGAGCAACACGATTTGTATGCTATTAATTGGTTGGTATTTGCATTTAAATCCAACTGCAGCCACCTTAAAAAAAACATTTTAGTAAGTAATACATGATTTAAAAAGTAATAGAGTAAGACTGATAAAAAGCATTGAATGGCACATCACTATGACCTTGCCCCCATCCTAATATTTGGTTTGTCCACTTTTTTAATAGAAGCAACACAGCAGTTTAAATAGTTTGAGAATTAATAACTTTCTCTTTCAATTGCATGTCCAAATCGTAGTAGTACCCACAATGACCATTCTTAGGCTTCCTTATGATTTTAAACTAATTCAAGTCATTTCGGAATGCAGATATCACCATCTTGAGCCAGGTGTTTCTGATATCTTGTGCGCCATATCAAAGACACTTCCTTACAGAGAACAATACAGATCCACTGATTGTGACTCTTCAAACTACAAAGGCATTACACATTACTTGTTAGACGCTTTTATCCAAAGCGACTTACATACTCAATACTGTGGGCAATCCCCACAGGAGCAATTTGGGGTGAAGTGTCTTGCCCAGGGACACAACGACATGCTGACTGCAGTGGGGTTTGAACCTGTGCTCCCTTGATCCGAACACCATCGCTCTATCCACTGCACCACACGCCTCCCAAAGGCAATGTTAATACTGAGGTGGCCACATATCAGCTTGTAAGTTTTCAATACACAAAAAAAAAGCATTTAAATCGTGGATTGTTGCTTTTCATAATCATTGCATGGACATTATTCTCTATAACAAATCACCTCTGGCCGGAAGAGAACTGTCTGCTCCATAGCTTCTTAATAACTGGACTTAAATCACACTGGACATTTTACATTATTATTCTATTTAATATTGGATAATCCATTCTTGCACAATAATATCCTGCATTATATTTGTTTTATCTTTTAACGCTATTTTATTCATATTTATATTTCTCAAATATATTGGACTGTTTATTTCTGTGTCTTCGTTTCTCTTATGTACATTGCCTTGTGTTTTTTATCCTGCTGCAACGCAAAAACTTCCCAAATTGTGATCAATAAAGTACCTACCTACCTATCTATCCATCATAGAGTTCCTGCCAATTAAATCATTAAAAGGATGTAAATGAAATGAATTCAGTTAAAAAGGACAATTAAATGGTGATCAGCAGAGGGAATATGATCATATCAGTGTTGGTCCGTGTATTGTGTTTCTGTCAGCACTGGGCTGTCACTTGAACAGAGAATCAGAAAGGGAGGGAACAGGCTGATTTAAATACAGTGCGGGAAACTGAGCTGAGGCCACTCCCAGTTCTTTTAAAACTGAGCAGCACATCCGGACGGGAGGGAGCGCTAGCAAACAATGTGCCTTCAGTCTCTCACAATAAAACACACCGAAATACTACCTTATGTGCACCATGGAATCGATTATAACTGTACTTAAACGCTCCTCTACTTGCATACGCCGTGTGTTGTTCTTTCTCGGTGGTAAACACTGAGCTCGATGGCTGCTTGGTTTTTACTTTGAGTTCTCAGCTGAGATGTTGGTCGCTCTGCTGGCTCGAATAAACCCGTGAACAAAACATCACCAACAACATTGATTAAAAAAAACGACTTCCTCTCTCCTGATATGCGTTCATTTACCGAGATCATTCCATTTAAACAAAATGTAGACAAAATATGAGTCGTTTTTTCAACACGGAAAAACTGAAAAATAAATACAGAGTTTGGAGGTTGGCGTGGTGTGTTTTGCTTCTAAAGAAGCGGTGAATTGCCAAAGCTAGTTGTTATTTCACCATGTGTTAGGCATTATGTGGTAATACTACAGATAAACAACAGCTCAAGTCAAGTTCATCATGCACCTATCAATGCTTTATGTTTTAGCAAACCACGTTACAACTTATTGTTCGAACCCTTTCAACAACGTTAGGTTAGCACAGATAATTGAGAGTACATTCAACAGCAAACAATTTTGTCACCCCAGTGACAAAATATTTAATTTACCATTTTACATTTTGCTTGCTCGGTAGGTAAGCCAAACAGAAACGAGGTAAGACTTTGTGAAGTTAGCTAACCATAGTGAGCTAGCCAAGTTACTGTGAGAAGATTTCAATGAGTACCATTTTAAAAGTTGTTTTAACACGAGAAGAAATCTGCTTTACCTGATGGTTCGTCCAAGTGAAAACAAGAAATTGAGGTTTACGGAGTAACGCGCACGTTTTCCGTAACTAATTTGTGTATGAGGTTTGCACAAGCAACTCTGCCTTGTTGGAGGTTGATCAATGAGTTATTCTTCAAGACTTTGATATCCCGCCTGCTCTAATAATATAGCTTCCCCATTGGCTAATTTGCTCTAAACAAATCGAGTTCATTGGCTAGCAGACCTTTCAATCTGAAATGTGACTGGAGCTTAGCTTCAGCGCGCGAAACGACATTCTCGTGGGTGCAGCTTGCCTCCTGAGATATATCGCGAGATTATGAAGGGCACCGTAAACGGGTAACCATGGGACAGACAGATGGTGTTCTGGTAAACAACCCCACTGAAAAGCTGTTTATCGTGTTTGTACATGTTACATGTCTTTGACCTTATCGTCTCAATATATTAAACGTTTATGTGGAGCCCCATATTGACCTAATAATCTTGTCTAAATAATGATGTGTAATTACCTTCCCTTCAGTTTGGCGGGAGCTGAATTGAATGAGGCCAACTCAATTCAAACTAGTGCACTGGAAATAAGAGGCAGGTGTTTGTTTGAGAGAATCTGTGTGTGTGTGTGTGTGTGTGTGTGTGTGTGTGTGTGTGTGTGTGTGTGTGTGTGTGTGTGTGTGTGTGTGTGTGTGTGTGTGTGTGTGCCATATCTGATTATCTTTATTTAGTGGCTTTATACTGAACTTGATCCACAGCATTCCTAGCTTAAGGGTAGGGTAGATAAGAATGGAGAAACCAGCTCGAGTGCGCTAGAATTTGAAACGACGCAGCCGAAAAAATCTGCCTCTTCCTTCAGACTTCCTTACAGAGCCCCTCCTCCAACACACACGAACGCGCACATGACCAATGAGGGCACGAGATAAGTTTGTGCACGAGATGGAAGGCTGACGGGCAGGTAGGCCATCCAGTTATTTTAGCCGGGCCGGCTAAAATGATTGTCGTACTTTTTACAGCACCACAGATTCCACAGATGAAATGTTTTTATGTATTTATTGTCAAAGCATTTAATATATTCATTGCTATCGGCATGTTAAGAGCATTCCATGGAATATAACAAAAAGTGTTTCTGAAATAAAGTACATACCCTACCTGGTCCTCTAAAGTCACTTTCTAAAGACAGCTTGTTTGTCTGACAAACTAATGGACTTCCTTAAACTTTAATCTCTGTGTTATACAATTTGCAATAGTTTGTGTGATGCCATTCAATTCAGAGTCCTGCAATTAGGTCCTGGCCATCCTGCAAATGCAAACATGAAAAATCCTACAACAGAGATCTTGGGAAAAAGTCTTTATTGCTTTTGTATTCGGCAAGATGCTGATACTGTATGTTGCTGCTATGCAAATCAAAAGAAAGTAGGTCCTAAGGTTATATTAATGTTGTATAGGCTAAGGCCAGTGAAACACAAAGGAAGCTTTCAGAGCTATATATAATGTTAACAATTTAATAATTATAGATTTACTTTATTTCTATTGCAGGTTCTCAATATTTGTATGCCTACAACTTTAAAATAAACTGTTGCTAGGTCATCATAGGAAAACATTTTCCAACTGAAACAGGGATTTTTAGGATATTTGTATAATAATGAACATAAGTTTAACTTGTTCATGTATAGTGACATCATGTAAAGCACATATTCAAAAATGCTGTCCATATTTTAAGGACAATCTCCATTTCCCTAATGTTAGATTTCTTTCAGAAAGAAATATCGCGAAAAAGTTGAATAGTAGACATCAAAAATAAATACTTATCCATTTGAGGTCTGTAAGCTCGAGAATAAGGGAAAAATGTATTCCTCATTTCTTAATTACTTAGGAACTAACACACTTAGACTCTAGGTACCTTAAAAATCCTCTTCCTATTGCTTCCTAAGAGACTCTACTAATGTTTGTCTATTTGTAGCTGAAAACCCAGTCCTGGACTACAGTAACTGTGAACCTCTGAGGAAACGAAAGAAAAATGATCTTCCCTTAGCCGAGAATCCCCTCACTAAAGCACTTCCCTTGTCATTTGGGCTGCTCAGTAAGAGCTATTACTCCCAGGGGTTTATTTGTGTAACTGTAAAAATGTGTAGCAGAGCGCTACTTAAAAGAAGAGTGTGCATGTTGAGAAAATCCTTCCCAGCATGAACAAAGTTTCCAGACTACAAGGAAAGCCACAGAGTGAGGCCTATGAGCTGTATGGTGTCTCTGGTGTGGTGGGTCCTGGACAAAGCTGCCTGGCAGGGACTGAACAGCACTCGGAGCTCAGGGAGGATGACAGGAAGTGGACGCGACAGGCCAAGTCGTCCAGGAAATCCTTTTGTAGCTTTGTTATTGCTTGAGAAAGCACAACGGGAAGCGACTGCACACTGAGAAGGATGGAATCCAGTTTCTCTTCCAGAGCTACAATCCTCCTGTCCAGCTCCTCACTTCGATGTTGAAGCTCCAACACCAGATCGTACATCATGTTCTGGGTCTGCAAAGCAACAGGGAGGACAGTTCATTCACACATTTTACAGCACGAGTCATCATCAGGGTAAGTGGAGCGGGAACCTATCTCTACATCTTTACATACATCATAAATGCAGAAATGTTGTAATTTTTTTTGAAAAGATACAAAATCTCACTTCCCCAGGAAACAAAAATATGTTGTGTCACCTATCAATGCCCTGGCATAGTAGATAAACAACAGACGACCACATCTTTGTAAGTGGTAACATGTGAACCCTATTTCAGTGGGCATTTTGTAATATGGTTTACTTGGATTAAGTTATGGTAAGCTAAATACTTTTGGTTTCATCTGACAAAAACACTGAAGACAGCCATATAGTGTCAAACTCAACAACATACAGTGCTTTTACAAACCTTGGCAAGGTCACAAACGGTATTGGCCTGATCAGTTAGTTTCCTTTGCTCCATTTTGACTCTTCGCAGTCTGAAATAGAAAATAAGAATCCAAGTCATGTTTTGTTCCATTCAAAATAAATGCTGAGTAAGGTTTATCTTTGACAAAGTAAGTCACAACCTTGGATGGATCATGTGTAAACCAGTTTAAGTTGGAGTCAGTATCAAACCCCACAAAGGACACATGAATTAAGAACACATTACCCCTTGTTAATATATTAGAAACCAATCAAATAAGTGTATAAGAGCAAAGGGTGACAAAAATGTATACATTCCAGTTGTAATCAATTTGATGTTGTCTTTACTCTAGATTTCATGGTGATGACATGTGTACACCTACTGGTGGATGGCTTGCAGGAATTTACGCTGATGGTGGCGTACTCTGGCATGATCAATCTTCTTGACCAGCTTGGTGTTTTTGTAAATGAGCCAAGTCTCCCTCAACACATTGGCTGCTGTGTTTTTTACCTGTGGATGGGAGAGTATGATGCAGATAGAGGGATCTAATTAACTGTCTCCAGTAACATTTACACTGAGTAATGTGTGTTGATGAGGTTTCTCTCTAAAGGTCTTTGTCACAGAAATTAGACAGAAACTGACCAAACATGGACCCAAAAAAACAAAACAGTATTTTACGTTTAATCTGCAGTTCTGTCAATATTAACAAAAATACAATCATTACCTTTTTGTACAGCTGAGTATCCAACATGAAGTTATGGACGTGCTTTTCGGCTCTGGTGAGTTCGGACTTCCTTGCAACAACAGCGACCACTAAAGCTGTGCAGCCGGCTCCCTGTGGAGAAGAGCAGTGGTTAGTGACACTATATTGTTACATTACCACCAACTATATTTTTACTATTAATAGTCATCTTTATACTGGTAGCAACATTCCATTGTACACGGCTCACCTGTGGAGTAACTACAAGGCTAGAAGCATGCAAAAACTAAAAGTTGCATACAATGATGCTTTACGGTTGCTGGTGAGGGTACCAAGATGGCACAGTGCCAGCCAGCTGTTTGTTAACTTGGGGGTACCTACCTGTCAAGCCCTTTTAAGAAATGTAATGTACAAATTCATGTGTCGCCTAGAAGACTCTGACAATCATGTTATCTTGATTTTAATTAACCCTGTGAAGAGTTCTACTCGGTTCTCTTCCATGATTTGGAGACATTGGCGCAATAGCCTCCACAGACAGTGAGCATGTGTGGCTAGCTGTAATTGGACTGATTTTATGTTTTTTATTTTTTATTTATTGATGTGTATCTTGTCATTCTGTATGTGATATGGACCTTGAGTCTGAAATAAAGATTGAATTGAATTGAAAAACCAAACAAGATTCAAGCTTCAGTTAGCAGAAATTATGGATTTTGTTATGTAAACTGGTAAATATAAAACAGTTAAACGTATTCGTAATGTGTGTATTTTTCCTATGATTCGTGCTTCATGTAATTTGCATTAGTTTTTTACCCCTTTTAAGTTATTAAAATGTATTACATTAACTTGATAATTGAAGGACACAGATTGTTTGGGATTACTCTTCACTACATGCCCAGTTGTATTGTACCTATCTCACCATGATTCCTGTCAGCAGGCAAACTCCCTTCCCACAGTAGGTGTGAGGGACCATGTCGCCGTACCCGATGGACAGGAAGGTGATGGAGACCAGCCACATTGCTCCGAGAAATGTACTGGTCACCTCTTGAGCATCGTGATACCTGTGGAGGCATGACACCTGGATGTAAATCTGAAAGGTCTGAGAGATGTCTTGCTCAGTTATTCTTCTTAACGTAAGAAGATTAAAAAGCAGACTAACACTAAGTTTGATTACTCAAAATTACATCTCATTTGAACAAGGTGAAAGCGGTACTCGGATATTTTACCTAGCTTAAAGCAGGAATACAACCAAAGTCATTAAAAATGTGACTTAAAGGTGGGGTAGGTAAGTTTGAGAAACCGGCTCGAGATACACTTTTTGTTATATTCCATGGAATGCTCTTAACATCCCGATAGCAATGAATATCTTAAGTGCTTTGACAAAAAATCCATACAAAAATGTCATCTGTGGAAGCCGTAGTACTGTAAAAAGCACGACCAATCATTTTAGCCGGCTCGGCTAAAATAACTGGATGGCCTACCTGCCTGTCAGCCTTCCATCTGTGCACAAACTTATCTCGTGCCCTCATTGGTCATGTGCACGTTCGTGTGTGTTGGAGGAGGGGCTCTGTAAGGAAGTGGCAGATTTTCTCCGGTTGTGTATTTTCAAATTCTACGCACTCGAGCTGGTTTCTCCGAAATTACCTACCCCACCTTTAAACAAAAATATTAGTATCAAAATGTACTTAACGCAAAATAATGTATTTATTTATTATATTGATATATTCATGGGGAGCTTGTGAAATTCCTTCAGCTGGGTCAATAAATGCCTGTTGAAATAATTAAATTATGAATTATATGTTGTGTTAGTAAACTGAATTGGCAAATGACTAGGGCCTAAAGTTATTAAATCAATGTATAAGAGTAGAGGTACAATAGTTTCCTCTGAGATTGGTGGAGTATAAGGCCTACAAACCAGCAGAAAATGGAAATAACTAAGTACAATCCCTAAGTGTTAGTACTTACTACTTACCCTCCACCACTGTTGGTTACTAAAGAAAGAAAAGGAAGACTGAGACGTTCAGGAGTTTAAAGCTGCTGTACCTCTCACACACACGCACGGTCCACGCTGCGATGATCCAACAGGACACACTGAAGACCAGCAGGACTGTGCCGGGGCATATGGTCATCAGAGTCTTCATGACAAAACGAGTGTCAAAGCTGATCTTGTTGAGCGCCCCGATGCTGCGGGAGGAAGCGTCGGTGAACAGCTTGCTGTGGAGCAGCATGACCCGGCCGATGAGGTAGAGCCGCAGGAACATCGGCACGGAGAGGATGATGTCGATGTCAGCGTCCGCCACTGATGCTGTGTAGCTGAAAGCCAGGCGAGCAGTCCAGGTGAACACATACTGACCTGGGATCGGATGGATGGCACAGATAAGGAGCTCGAACGCTACAAAGAGAATCCGCTCAAAGGTCATTGCTATCCTCCAATCGTCGGCTCCGTTGTCCACCATGAAGAGCTGCAAGGAGAAGATTTTAGGGGAACCTAATTAATATTGCATATTAAAAGACATGATCTAACCTCGAAAGCAGAGAACAATTATGATGAATATTTGTTTGGATGGAAGATTTTACTTATTTTTAAATATTTCAAAAATAAGTCAAAGTGTTGTCCTGGGTAATAATAAGGGTAAACCAAGATACAGGTATGCACTGATTTCTTTTAATTCTTCCACATACCTGGATTTCCCTTGCATGGTACATCACAATGAGTCCAAGAAGAATGGCAGTAGAGAGGCTGATCAGACCTTTCAGGACATATGAATAAATGGATTCCTGTGTAAATAATGGAGACATAAATGGTCATTGCATTACATTGTGAAGACACACTTACGAACCAAAATAAAAAGTCAAGGAAAACGTTATTATCCCAAATAAGGGAATTCACAGTGCAAAGGCACATAAACCAGTAATTTAAACAGATAATTAAATAATGAAAACATATACAAATAGGTGATGTTTGCTCTCAAATCAATGGAGTTTCTCAAATCTAGGGCTCTTTATTGAAATAAAGTTGCGACTCAGTTGCTATTGTGGCACTATAGGGCAGCCGTTTGTTTAGCCTCTGGTCAGGTACATCAAAGAAACATGTGAAACTATTTCTGCTCTACATTGCACTTCTTTGTTCATCTGTTATATTTAAAAATAAAGTGGGTTTATGGAGGACTCAAGTACCTTGGTGTAAAATTCCCTCGACAGCTCAGTCTCGATCACCATGACAATAATGCCAAACATCCCACAGACCAACGCGTAGTCGCTCAGCTGCTTGCGCTTCCCAAAGAGAACTTTTCTCTGACCCAGCCGGTAGCTAATGTCCTTGGTCTTCTTCCGTGGTACGCTGCCTTCCTCCCTGCTCAGGTTCTCACTGTTGGCCTTACTGGAATCTTCTCTGATTACTTTGGAAAAAGCGTCCTCCAGGATGGCACTGTGAAGGAGCTGGAGAGGCTGTTGGCCTGAGTGGAGATCTGAAAGGCTGGATCTTTGAGTGCCATGGCTGCTTAGCGGTCGCACTGCGTTCCCGTTGATCCCGATGTCATGAGTTGGTGGAGGAGTGTGTTTGGGGAGGGAGAACCTCGATCCACTGAGCTGCTGAGAGTTTGTCTGCAAAAATAAGAAAATCACTGCATTGTAATTTTTCAGAAACCCTACTATTCTGAGCAACATAAACAAATATTGTTGACTTCTACAATCAGGAATTGGACTTGCCATTAAAAAATTCTGTCTGGTTTTGGTAGAAAATATTGATGTAAATGTTGTCTAACATCTTTTGTTTTGTTGTTGCTGCACTACCTTTTAATTACAGATGGGTAATATGTGTATTTTTTAAAGATGTATGTAGTGAAGTGTTATCGCGCCCATTTGAAAAAGAAACCTTACTCATTATTTAATTGGTTGGATATTAACCTCCTACAAAAGGTCCGTAACCGACATCATTTAGAGATAATTTGTGTACCTGGCTTTGTCGCTGTCTGGCTCTTTCTGCCACCACATCCTGGTTCTCAAGTGAGCTGTACTGGCTGGTGGTGAAGGACTGCACACTTCTGTTACTAGCTGGAGTAGACGACCTCTGCACAGTGCTGGTTAAAGGGTTGCAGGGGAGATGACGGCACTTGTGGACGATGGAGGGGTCTCCAGGTGTCTTGCTAGTCTGATCAGTACTCATCGAGCAGCGAGAGTCTCGCTTTTGACGTTGCTGGCCTAACAGAGGCTCTTTGCCGAAAAGCTCTCTCCAGTTGAGGTCTGCGGAGACAGCAGGCTTCTGATTTGTCTCGGCACATTCAATGGAGCTCAGAGGAATGTTGAATAAAGTTGCTTGGTTGGTGTCTCTAGGTTTAAAATGATTGCAAGGCTGTTGCTGCAACTGCTCCTTTCGACCTTCTTGGTCTCTGAACTGGAGGGGGAGGAAGTTATCCTGTGTATGGTTTGTGTCAGGTTTTAAAAGATCGCTTTGGTTTGTTTGCTGTGGTAACACCTGGCAAGTGGTCAAAGCTTGGGTGCTTTGATAGAAAGGCAGGGTGTAAGGTGAAGATGAAAGGCTTCTCTTGTTTGAAACTTTCATGAGGCTATCATCCTGGACTGTGCCCTGCTTTGATTGCGGATGAAAACTAAAAGCCTCTGGATGTTGGCTAGCATCTGTACAGGAACAACCACACCTGTCATGGTTTGGATGTTCCACACTGGTCCCTGCTCTCCCCGCTAAGGCTGAATCATCTCCTACGCTGCTAACCTGGCCACAAAGCAGCAGCCAGTCCTGATCGCTCAGCTGTGATAAGGTTAGGTTTTGTGCTGAATCTCTTGATGGACTGATCCCGTTAGATCTTTCGGGACTCGTCTCCTGCAGTGAAGAGGATGCTTCCCCAGAGGTGCCTGAGTATCGATCACGCATCCCATCAGGAGTTTTTGTCGGAGGAGCTGGACCCCCTGAGGTACAATGCTCGTGGTCCCCATCATGGAAAACTTCGGCCGTTGAGTCAAGACGTCGAGTTGCGTTGGTGGGTTTGACCAAAATCAACCTCATGGCATTACTGCAGAGCTAAAATAACATCACAAAAAGTTTTTCACAAGTAACTGGAAAGAAAAAGTAGTAAAGGGATAGTATCCACCAATTATTGTTTTCTTTTCCCTTATATAGCCACCAACATAGCCCATAAATGAGCTCAAAATCCACAGGATCCTTGAAGGATGCAAGCAGAAACATGCAAAAGTGGGCACAAATGTTACTCTGAGAAACTAGAAAAATATATATATTAATACATAAGGCAAAAAAAACACAGTAAAAACTATTTTTCTTATAGTCTGTTGCATTATTTCACTTTTAAAAATCATCTGTGTTAAAAAAGCAACAATTTGTTAAATATCAAAGTGTGTGTTCAGCTGGTTATGATGTGAAACATTATGTCAAACACAGATGTGACCCCCTCTCATGTTTGTCTACTTCACACAGAAAAGCTCAGAAAATAATACTGTTTCTCATATTTAACTATTATTGGAGGAAAGAAATTCAAGATTTAGAATTTTAGTCTTATCTATTAGTTTGTTTTTTTACTGTAACAGTCAGTGATCTTTATTGAACAACTGAAACCCACATTAGAGAAGTGCTGTTGATCCTTTTATTATGATAAGAAATGTCATCCTGATGCGACATAAATGTGTAACTCCTAAAGCTCAAAATAAAAAGGATTAGTACATTTTAATCCTGCAAATAAAATTGATGGTCACTGTTTTTTAAACTTGAGAAAATGTAATTAAGATAAAAGCATAACAAATTGTAGTTCCTTAGTACTCATGTGCTTTACAAAGGTATCATTTTCAATGAGTGTTAAAACCTTTTTTTATGAGAGTGAACCTAATTATTCCAAAATTGTCTTCAAAGTTGTCTTAATTAAGACTGTAATCCTTTAACTCCAATTTAAAAAATCATTTTTTAAAGAATTTTCCTTTTAATATATAAATAATAATTAAAATGACATATGAACAAATCCCCACTTCTGTTGATCCTTACCTTCTTTTTCCAATTGTTATATTTCTCAAGTCTTGAAAAAGCCGGTCACTAATTGGAGATGCTCCCGGATTAGACAACAGCGTTGAGAAGAAGAGCAGCGAGAGTGAGCGCTAGACAGCGGCTTGCCTCCTCCCAGTACGAACACTTGATAAAGGAGCTTTGGAGACGCTTTCCTTTGAAAGTAATGATTAGAATTCAACATGAAGAAAGAAAAGGGCAGCAGCAGCTGGCCTGGTAAAGGGTTGCCATGCAAATGGCCTAGAGTGGGAGGGAGCATCAACAGGTTAGGATGCAGAAAAACAAAAACCTGGAACATCAGACCAGAGTGTAACGGCGGAACATCACACGTACAGGCTCAAAGAAATCCCTTTAAAATGGGAGTGGACCAATTGGTTGCTATGGGAAAAGAAACAGAGCTGCTTCTCTTTCAATGCAAAAAGGGAAATAAAAGGTCAGTTGAACTTGTCATTGAAGCTCTTTGGTTCAAAGGCCTTTGCACGACGAGCTCTTATCTCCTCCGCCACAACAGCCTGGCCGAACAAAAGTGGCCTTTTTTTAGATCTGGTTCTGAATGAGTGCAAAGTCTCCTCAGATGTCTCCTTACAAATGAAACAACATGAACAACTTTTTCTAATAATCTTTTGAATCAATATATTACCGCACGGATGAGTCCTTTCTGCTTCATTTTAGGTTATGTTATCCTGTCTTAGTAAATATAAGAATCAACATATTGTGAAACGTTCTGATGAAAGTGTTGTGTCTCTTATCGTCAGTCAGAACACTGAATGTGTGACAGATTTTTTTTATTTGTTAAACTAAGGGAATCAAAATGTCACAAAATCATACTTCAAACTGTAATTAATAGCACAGTTGTTGAAATTGTCCATACCTACATATACTTGGAAAAAATGGCTGTGATTACAGATTTGGATTAAGTAGAAATACAGATGACATGTTAAAAATGCTAAGCAGTATTCTAACTGGCATGTAAACTGAACTAAATACACCAGAGAATGTTGATGTTTCAATCTTCTTGTATCAAAACTATTTTACATTTTTTTGCTGGTTTACATCACTCTTTTTAATCTCTTTGTCAAAATTACAAGATTGTTGTTGTTAATCTTATTTTATTAATTATTTCTGATCAATTGTAGCACATTCAGTTTTGCATGCACTTATTAGACCTATATTTATTTTTAACACATTAATTATACTAGTATATTTTCTTCCTGATGTACATGAATTGTCTGTGTATTTTTGTTAGCACACTTGCTTTGGAGTGCCCCTTGAGGGACCAATAAAGTATTTTGAATACAAATTGAATATTAATGAAAGACCAATGTTGTTTAAAATCTTGATTAAGTAAGCAGGAGTGGTGTTGTTGCTCCACCAAGTATACGTCTTGTTTTTTCTTTTGCTATTTAGATATAAAACATTAAACACATCTGAATCCTTTCAAAGTAAAGTACAAGCAATTTAAAATATAAAAACGTTATGCATCTGTTGATTGTTGGCCCGAAAAAATAAAAAGTATATTTCTGCATTTTCAAAAATGTTATGTTTAATCTGTAAATGACTACACTTTATCTGTATTTCACCCCTTTATTTTCAGGCTTGTGGAGAGAGCCATATAGTGAGGTTGACTCAAAGATTGTGTTAACTCCCATTTCCCAGATAACAGTGCAGATGTTTGAGCTACATTGTGTATCAGATACACAATGTAGCTCAAACATCTGCACTGTTATCTTGTTTTACCTTTGTTACTTACATTTGATACTGATAAAGCTCAATCTTTGCTGCTTCCTGCCTCTCCACCTGGCATCACACAAACCTACAAAGCCTACAGCGTGCTGCCTCAGCAGCTCAGTGTGAGAATGTTGCTGTGCTGGAGAAAACCTTTGTGACCACCAGCAGCACGGGACCCTCCATGTTACTGCATGCTGAACTAAATCAAATGCAATAATCACTTTGATAGCTGCCAAATAGAAATCCTAAATGAATAATGCTGGACATGTTAGGGATAAACAGGAAGTATTTCCCTAATTATAATTGTGTTGTTGCAGTTAACTTGATTTAAGTTGTTGGTTTTGTTTGAGCCCACACTTAACACAGCTGTGCTTTTTCAGCAGTCACCATCAAATTACAATAATGTGATACTTAAAGTCACTGCTGGCTAAATGGGTAAGAAATATAATTTTGTTGACTTAACAGTGACATATATTTGATATTAACATAAAGGCTAACGATCATACCAGGCTTTGACGAGGCTAGCCAGTGAACAATTTCTACTTGTGTGAAAACATGCCATTTGCACTTAAAGGTGGGGTAGGCAATTTTGGAGAAACCAGCTCGAGATCGCTAGAATTTGAAAATACACAGCCGGAAGAAATCTGCCACTTCCTTAGAGAGCCCCTCCTCCAACACACACGAACGCGCACATGACCAATGAGGGCACGAGATAAGTTTGTGCACAGATGGAAGGCTGACAGGCAGGTAGGCCATCCAGTTATTTTAGCCGGACCGGCTAAAATGATTGGTCGTGCTTTTTACAGTACTACGGCTTCCACAGATGACATTTTTTATGGATTTTTTGTCAAAGCACTTAAGATATTCATTGCTATCGGGATGTTAAGAGCATTCCATGGAATATAACAAAAAGTGTATCTCGAGCCGGTTTCTCAAACTTACCTACCCCACCTTTAAGGTAATGAGACAAAAGCACTTGAAACTAACTTGGCTATCCAGCCATTTCTTCGATTAAATGTGACAGCGTTGGCCATTGTTGTTGTATGCCTAAAAGTGTCAACACATTGCAGGTATCTTGGTATTGTATGTGTATTTGTTCAGACTCTTAATGGCTCATAATCCACTTGTGACAGTCACTTCAATGTTCAATGTTAAAATGTTTTAGTATTTACCCAACAAAAAAAAACTCCTTTAAAGAAACTGTTTATTCACTTGCTAATTTAACTAAAAGCACAGAAAAAAGTAATTTGAGGCCATATCTATTTTGAAGCCCCCAATTTTGCTGGTGAATGGTGAGCACTACCCTGGACACACAATTATAGTCAACTTTCTCCTTATGTAGGTGGTAAAGTGTAACCCAGAATAAGCAATGCACAACAGCAGCAGATAGAACAAATGTTTGACATCAGTGTGCGCCTCGGTAAGTGCGCCTACTTACAACAAATAAGGAGAAGTCTTGCATTGAAAAGCGACAAGAGATATTTTCCATCGAGTGTTGAACTTTAATAAGTTACTTTCAAATCATCTGGCTTCCCACCTCCCAAGAAGTGCTATAAAAAAAGTATGTAATTAAATGAAATGGATGCTGAAGTGACACATTAGACTCATTGTGAATTAAACAAACCAAGCCGAGTCACCTGGCGTTGGAAAGTTGTTTCTTGGTGGGAAACGGTGAAGCTCTCATCAGCGACACACATTTTTAAATGAAATTATTAGAATTAATTATTAGATTTTTTCAATGGCAGTCTCCTATGAGCATTAGGCAGACAGTTTTCAAAGGGGCTATTGGGAGGGGAGTGCATTCACTTTGTGTTGTAGTTGGCAAAGCGTTGGTTCAGGGGGTTATCTGGTGATTTCATCCACTCCTTCTTTAGCTGTTGCTTCAGCTGCGACAGCCTCATGTTGGGGTTCTCCTGTTTTAGGCGGGGCATGTTGGCCTCCTCATAGGCGGCAAACGCTGCTTTCATCCTGCGCTCCGGGTGGTGGTCGGTGTCATCTGGCCCGGTGCTGGAGATGGAAAAAGAGGATTTAATTATGGCAAATCAACAACAAAACGATCAGTAAGGATAGTCTTGTTTTGCAGCTTATCGCCTGATCCAATCACCGGGACTTTTGAAGCGATTCTCTGTGTCGGTCAAGAAGGGATTTTGATCCCATGCTCTTGTTTGTGTGTGTACACAAGTGTGCGCGATTTGTGTGTTTCTATGTGGATCTTCCCAAAGTGACAACCTTCAACTCTGAAAAATTAAACCAATGCGGGAATGCCTTCAACCTAAATGACACCTTATATTTAGCTGTATATGAATTCACCGGTTTCAAAAATAAGTCTGATTGTATATATTCCCCTTCTTCTCATATCTTTCAGATTCGTTTTATTTTTTTGGTCTCAATCCAAGTTTCAAGTCTTAATTTCTTAAATAATGGTCTGATTTAGAGTAATATAGACTATAAAACAATGTATGCTTTGGACCGTGGCAACCTTGTGATTGACAGGTTTCCAACATGGTGATGTCTGGTCAGGGACAACACCATTTAGAATGGATGTTGGCCAATAACCATCAGTGGAGATCAGAGCACCCTAACGGCCCGTCCACACGGCAGCATGCGTTGAAGCTTCAACGCTTCTGCCCATTCACTTTGAATGGGGTGACGTCACGCTTTGCCGAACTGCATTGTGGTTCCGTTGCTTCGCTCGCATTGCTCGCTTTAAAAGTTGAGCAATGTTCAACTTTTGAAGCTTCGACGGAAGCGGCAGCCAATCAAATCATATGCCAGTACAAGCTCTAGCCAATCAAACTGCGTGCTTGTGTGTCCGGGGCGGGAGATTCATGTGATTGGTTGTTGGTCGGGTTTCAGACACGCCCACCGGCAAGCTTCCACGCACGCCGCCGCGTGGACGCTGCGTTAGTAACAAAATGATGTCCCACACAGTACAAATGGTACCTGAGCACAGCGATGGCATCTTCTATTGATCGGGCTTCCACGGTTCCTTCCTCAGGGATAATCCTGTTCACATTCTCTTCCAGTGGAGTATCCAGGTGGCTCTTTTCTGTAGGAAGAAATGGTATTTGATGATCAAGAGAAAGTACTGGTTTGATCTTCATAACATCCAATGCTGCTGGATTGTGTCTTAACTCATGTTTCCTCTTTATACTAACCAGTACACTTCTGAGGTCAGTTTAAACCTGAAACGTACCTTTTGGCTTGAGCTCTTGCTCCTTCAGTTGCTGTTGGTCGTTCTGAAGCACCTCCTCAATCTCGGCACGAGTTACTCTTTCGCTTGCCTCCCTCAGGGCTTTGCCTTTTATGGTGGAGGTCTCCTCATCGAGAAGACGTTGGTTTTCCTTTTTCCTCTCCAGGAGCTCGAGCCTCTTCTTCTCCTTGTCATCCTGCAATGACAGGAAGCTGTCTCATTAGACTACCTCACCCACTACATATATTTTGATCACTTAATTATTAAACAAGCTTTACTGATTCCCCATGACATTTATCATTCAATAAAATAAATAAAGCAATCACCCTAATACTATGAGGGTGCATTTAATTGGAAATATGAGTTGAGTGAAGTAAGTAAGTCTAAGTAAGGCAGTGATAACTACAGTATGTCCAGTACAGTACATATTGCAAAAAAAAGGTTCCCCTCCTTCTTAAAGCAATCATAAATATGCGTAATGTTGTGACGAGGCTGTTTGGCTGCAGAAGATATACATAGAACAAGCTGTAATTATTGTATGCTGATTATGGTAAATATACAATATTGCTCCTTCGTTACGGTTTGTGATCTGTAACTGCTTGGTAATGCAACAAAACATTGTCCCACTGAGGATAACGAAGATGTAATCCCATCCGATGTTTCAACTTCAGCTTAAAGTAAACGGACTATATGCACATCATCCAAGAAGTATCATGGTGACAACATTTCATAACTACTGAAAATTAAACAGATGAGATAGTTCACCTTTCTCTGCCCTTTTTTCAGAACAAGTTTGTCTGTCTCCTGCCACAAAGCATCCTCTTCCTGCTTCTTCTTGTCGGCGTCTGCCACTGCCTTGGCCTCAGCCTTGCGGGCTTTAGCTGTGGCCGCCTTGGAGTTCTCGCCCTGGAACTTCTTTGGCATCCCAACAGCTGCTCTTCAGCTGACAGCCAAGGAAAAGAACAGAAGAGTTTGATTAACAGGTTATTTTAAAGCTGATGATCAGTACTCATATAGCCAGGTTCAGCTACAATGATTCAAAACATACTCTACATTAGCTGCTATTAGCCCTTCATAGTGTATATTTGACAGATAGTCTTCAGATATATATCTTGGATTGTCATTATGTATAGATTTTACTTTAAAGATCTGTCTTTATGTTTAATTTGAGATGTTTTTATTTTATGTTTATTGTCTATGCGTTTTGTACTCCTTTTCATTCACACATTGTGTGCAATGCCTTGTTTACATGCTGCTGTAACGAAAATAATTCCCAAATTGGGACCAATAAAGTATATCTCATCTTATCTTACATTATATATTTTTGCTTGTCTTTTTTGAGTTATCCCCTATATATTACAACCCAACAATGACTGTTTTAACATGCAGTATTTTCATATTATGTGTAATCTGAAACAGCTCTTCTAAGATAGATATGTAACATTGTAGGGCAAGTTAGTATTCTAACGTATTCTACATTCAATTAAAACAAATTACGTTGCAATAACGTAAGTTAACGGAAGACCACCATTAGCCCTGTTAGATGACTTCCCTATCTGAACATCAGTTTGAAAACATGGGTTCGCAAACACAATACAGAACAGTTGGAGAAGGTTAACAAAGCCATACTTAAACTCTCTAAAATGACTCAATGACAGCAGTGTTTTTTGTTAGTGTAGCCTTCGCTAGTTAGCGATAGCTAGCTGATGTTAGCCTAAAAAACAAGCCATGTTTGCTTGTCAATGAGCCGGCCATTCACTAAATAAATGGAGCCAAGCTTAAGTTAACATGATGATGATCACAATACACTAATATATAATCACGCTTTCATACCAGTATGAGATGAAAAACAGGTTGTAAGTAGACGGTAGTTGTCTGTTGTTTCGAAGAGGCATCTGCCACCTCCTTTCTGAAACATACGCGCACCCTGATGACGTAGTGTCTCCTATGGTTACATTACATACATGGATGTATAATAAGAATACCAAAGATGCTGATGATTCACAATAAAGAGGTGAAACCACAATGTTTTGAGAACAAATAAATGTTTACTGCACTATTTTACGAGTAATACATTGTACTTTTACTTCTAGGATAGCTTTTCAATCAATACTACTTAGGTATAAAGTGTAAAATGTGTATCTCTGTCAAAAATGTGAATTTCTTCCCATTAGGAATATTAAATTACATAAGTAAAATATAACAAGGCATTATTGGTGCAAAATAAAAAATAATAAAGCCTACAGCATAATTGTAAACATATTTTCCTCTCAAATTAATACAATAGGAACTGATTAAACCAACATTTCCCAAAACCAAAATATTGATCTTCAATATATGACTGATTCTTAAACAAAAGGTATTTTATTCTGCTTTCATAATCAAGTCAGGTGAAAGAGGAGAGATAATACATTTTTTATATTTTTATTAAGGAATACAGTTTACACAAATATTACAAAAATATGAACTATAGTTGCAAAAACAACATGATTGAACATAATAAATAATGCACATCTCTCTCGAAGCTGGATCTCTTCTTTAATTATTCAGAAATCATTATCGCTCTCCTCCAGCAGAGGTGGTCTTATCACCCCCTTTGAGGGGCGCACACCCCTGGACACTGGGCCCTCGAGACTGTCGTCCTCCAAATCCTTGCTCTCCTCTTCCTCGCCTTCATCATCTTCCTCATCATCCTCGTCCACATCAATCTCGCTGTCTTCAGTCTGAAACAGTAGGGCAGGCAAGTTACTAAAATATCAAAGTTTTTAAAGTCCAGAAAATGATTACTGGATAGTTATTCAATATATAATGTGGAACTATAAAGGGATGGACATATTTCTAATTTAACTACACACTGAACCAGCTAATGTCGCATACAAATCGTTAAATCAGACAGATCTAACCACAGATTCACCTCTTTGGCTGTAGTGAAAACATACCAAGGAACTAAGTGATTTAATAGTGAACTGGGAATTGTCCACCGAGAGCCAGATAACTATTGGGGACCAGCTAAACCTCATTTAAAGTCAAAATCCATTTCCAAAACTTCAATAATGTTAAAAATAATCTGCACCAATATTAAAAAATACCAATTTCTTACCAACAAGTACTAAGCCATGGGACGGATTTGATCGTATAAACAATCCCAATGCATCAGTTAATTTGAGAATGGATTTCCCCTTTAAACAAACAGAGGAACAAGGAGTAAACTACAGTAGATCCCCGTCCTGCACAAACCTTTCCTCTCCGTTGTTTTTTGGCACGAGGGATTGACCTTCTGGAAACAGCTAAGGAGGGCTTTTTAAAAATAAAAGCGAATGAAAGAGAAAAATAAGATACTGAACAGAATATAAAATGAAAACCCAAAGGGACGTGAAACTGATCAGAGCTGGTGCACAGGATATTTGGTTAAAGATGACAAAAGAGACAGCACTGGGTGATATTCAGGGCCATTGCTATTACAATAAAAACACAATTATTCAATGATATTTAAGACATGCTTGCAACATCAGGATTCATTTAAGAAGAAAAAGGAATAAATATTGTATTGATGTTGCTTCAACAGTACTAACCTCATCACTATCACCCCCCTGCATGTTACCGACGAATCGCGCTGCTCTTCCTGTGGTGGAAAAATAGGCAACAGGTTTGATGATGAGTTGTAATAGAGATATAAAATAAATCTGAATCATAGAAAAGGAAAATAATGCATATAATAACCAAAAGGCCCAGTTCTTCTAACGACATGGCTAGCCTTAATCCGCTGACCTGTCATGATGCCGTTTCGTGTCGGCCGTGGCTTAGAAGGTCGACATTCTTCCATGTCGCTGTCCGAGCCTTCGTCTTCTGGCACGTCCATGTCAGAATCCTCATCTTTTACTGCGGAAAACACATATCATGGAACAAGTGTGTGAGTTCATAAAAGAGGTGGAGATTTTGAGGCTATTGTTTTGGTTTCATGACAGGTTATTATCTCACAGGAGCTCTTCGTCAGGTCCCTCTCCTCCTCCTCCCTCAACACGTTCTGCATCATCCTCATTGTGTTTTCGGCCTCCTACAGTGAAACGAAATGGGACAAACACTTACATTAAAGCCAAAATAAAGAGGGTCGGTCTTCATGCAAGTCTCTATTCTCCTCCATCCACTGAATTCGAGCTAGAAGTGAGTGTTTAGGAAAAATTGTCTTGTGTTATTTCTCATCACCACAGGTTAGAAAAAATATAGTTTAAGAGAAGGGCTAAATGAGTCACTCCTAGGGGGAATAAAGACAAGGAGGATGGCCATTGTTTTAGAGTCATTGTTGTATATATCATCCACACACACCTCAAACCTCTCCTGCTCCAGCCTATGGTATTCATCCAGCTGAGACTCCAGGAAGCAAAGGTTTCTGAACTTCTCCACAAAGGTTTCATATTGCTTCTGCAGGTCTTTCTCAATCTTTTCATATTCGTCCATGAAGGCTGGCCTGAAAAAATAATTTATGTTTTAAAACAAGCAATTACAACGGTGTAGGCATAGACACCGTAACTTTTCAATCAATGTGTTGTTAAAAGACACAAAAATACAATTTTAATTTAGCTATAGCACAACCTGAATGGCAAACATTTTGAGCAAAGAGTGCAAATAATGACACTCAAAATAAAGGTTACACCCCCATTAACTCTATTTCATTTGTTCATAAATCATTCCTGTCATTATGCCTGTTTGCTAACTGTCGGGTTATGAACTTACCTGACACTCTGCAGTGTCTGGAGCCTTTTCCGATTCCTCTCCAGCTCCTGTTTCTTTTTTTCTATCTTAGCGTCCAGACTGGTTTCATCAGAAACAACATTACTCAGCATGTCTTTGGTCTTCTCCACACTTTCCTGATTAATGAAAACAAGAGCATTGTGGCCGATTCAGTGCCATTTCCTTGGTAAAAACAGGTCCTTGTGTGAGTTTTAAAATGAGGATTGTCAGGATGAAGACATACCAAAACTTCCTTGATGGCAGCTCTCAGGGCCTTTTCAGTCTCATTGATTTCCAGAGGTCTGGCGATAGCCGCAGTTCTCATTTCCTGTGGGAACATTAACAACAAAGACAGCATAGTAATATCCTGCATCACCTGCATCACTTTAAAAAATAAAGTCCTTTTAAATAGACTGTGGTACAATTGTATCAATACCAAAAGGAATGAAATAATTATCTTTAACATGTGTAATGCCTTTTCAAAAAAATATATCACTTTGTTGCTTGGAATGCACTGAAAACACTATTTAAAATGTGGACTTCTAACTGTATCTCAGTCGAATGTAAAAAAAAAGAAGCCCCATCATTGTTTTCACTGTCACAGATTGTGAGCATTTAAGATCAAAGGATATGGAAACCAGTATATGTGTATGTTAAAGATCTCTTACCCTTAAGTCCACTTCTTTTCCCAGTAAATCATACAGAGATGCTCCTTTAGATGTGACTTCGGATGCCAACTGCCGAGCCGCTTTAAGATCTGAAATCTTAAGTGAAGAGAGAGTGAGGGCTTAACAGCAACATAAGGTTTTCTCCTCAACCACCAATTTGATAAATTATATTTTGAAAACAGGAGGGAGACAGCAATCAGGAAGGGAATAGAAAGATGAAAAAACCCTATTTTACCAACGTTGTTTACAAAGAAAACTGAAAGATATTAAATAGCACAGTTTAAAGTCTGGGATTGTACATGCATGTGGGTCAGATTTACGGGGACCGACTCGATATTAGATGTTGTTCAAGTCAAGTTATACAAGAAAAATGTATAAAAATATGAATTCAGGCCACATTTACAGTCTGCTAATTTCAACAATACAAGGCATTTGGGCTCAACTTAAATGTCACAAAGGTTTTATTGTTTATTAGAGCTGATAGCTTAGTTGTTAAGATAAGAAACAGCTAAGGATAAAGCGACATAGCTTTAACATAAAAGAAGAGTAAATCTTACCCGTGAGCCGAGGTCGAACTTGAATTTGCTGTTCTCCTCCTCGGTTTGCTCTCCCAGGGCCATCTGTTTGGTCTTCATAGCGCTGTACAGCACTGAGGTAATCTTCAGCATCTCTTTCACTGCATAGCCATCAGCCTGATAGAGGCGTTTGGTGTTCAACTTGATGTGAGCCTTAGTTGCCTGCAACCATGTGAGACACTGGTTAAGACTGACAGCAGACCTTCAATAGCTAAGAGTAATCTGTTCATTCTGTATAAGCTTAAGAAAATAGCTCACCATAAACTGGGCCACAGCCTTGATGAAGAATATTCTGTCTGACTCTGTATCTACATCAGTAGGAATATCCATCTGAGGCTCATATCTATGTGAAATGAAAAAGGGATAGGGAGAAAAAGAAAAAAAATCACAGTATTTCAATACAAAGTTTAGGCTGATCTAAGTGAAAACCAATATCCAATCTAAACCATGAACCAAACCAGTCCGATAGTCATTCCAGTGTTAGTTAATGTTTTAACTACATTGTACTGAGATACATATTACAAATGACAACTTTACATTTTATTAACAGGAAATAGTGTGCAATCATGTACAGAAACAAATAACATTATTTCAAATAAAAAAGAAAATCTTGAAAAATGTAGAAGGTGTGTATTTTGAGCATACCTCTTTACAAGCCATATTAGTATTTCAGCCACTAAAGTGAAATTTGGAGTTCTGAAGTTTTCCATGGATATCAACCGCGGGTAGCCCAGGGCCCTCATCATTTCTGTGAAATCTGTAAACAAAACCCACATCTCCAATTAATAGTCACAAAACACATGTTTTTAGCTAAGAGATAATACTTATTACATACAGTCACTTACTTCTTAAGTCTCTAAATGACATTTTGACCTGCCAGCTCCTTTACAGCAGATGATGCTCTCGTTTCTCCCCTACAACGAAGAGCAGAGGATGTATTTACAGACAACCAAGATGAGGACTGCACAATTTGTCTCAGAGTCGATCGAGAAAACGTACATTAAATTGTAAATCCTGACTTCCATCGAAATGTTAAGGTGGTGGAAGCTAAACAAAAAGCATTATGATTTAACAGAATCCTTAAGGAGTTAACGTTTACAGGCATATCGATGTTAGATAGTGTATATTTCATTAGCAACAAAGCAACTGTGTGAATGTATCCTCAGTTTAACTGCTCTCTATAGCAGGGTTGTAAATCCTCTATTAGGAATATTGTGGCTAGGTTGTAGCTACTTAGCAAAAAGCTAACGATCGGTGTCACCGCAGTGGTTAGCAGCAGCACGTCAGCCGGAAACAAGAGACACCTTTTCTGAACAGCCTGGTTGACAGACTAACAAACTTAGTATAATGTTATGTTTTTTAGAATTCGAATAATGTTTGTTACCTGTCGCTGTAGCTAGCTGTTCATTCGCCCCAACTATAGATGGTCTCTATGGAAACCGACCGACGGAAGCTCAACGCGTTCAAAAAGACTAGCGAGGACCTTTTTATTATAGGTCCTCACTCAGGAACATTTCAATTCATACGATTATATGGGTATATTTATGGATGATTTAACTGACTTTAATTGACCATTTATTTTTAATGTAATTTCCCCCCCAAAAAATGGCATTGGGTACACTGAGCTGTGTTGTTCTTGTGGGTAATCAGTTGTTGTAAAGTGTGTTGTAAGTAGTCTCTTCCAAAGTAGCTAAACATAACTCAACATAACGCTGATAAAAAAATAAACGTAGATTAGCTTAATCGTAATTTTTTGGATGCATGATTTACAAATGTATTGCTTTTTGTTGAAATTGTGGTATCGCTACATTTGACTGAGTAAAGGAATACTTTACTGCAATTTTCTTCGACTGGCTGAAGTGTGCATTAACACGGATGGCCACCGGGGGGCGACACCTCCCAGTCTGCGCCACAGAAGCCTTTCATTTCAATGGGCTGCACTCCTGACGCAGAGAGCATGATGGAGCAAACTGGTGAGCCACCTCACAACAACAACACTGGAAATGAACCTGCTGCCTGCGGCCTCCACAGTAAACGCCTTAAAGAGCTGGAGAATGCCGCCCTGCAAACCACTTTAATATCACGGATGGAGACTGAATCTGGGGCGGACTCCGGGGGCTGGACGGAGCAGCAGTCCGGGGAGGGCGAGCAGTCGGACGGCTTGTCCTTGAACCACCGGGCGGCCCCTCCGCAGTTCGGCGCCGACACCGAGGCGGAGGAAGCGGAGTCGGGGGAAAATGACGATGAGGAGCGGGTCGAAGAAGAAAGGACCCTGACGGACCATTTAAACAAAAGGCTGCTCTCCTCGTTTTTGGAGAAGCTTAACGAAAGGGACCTGGCACTTCCCGGTGTTCAGCGTCTGGACTGTGCGGTAGCGGACGAGGACTCGAACAGGGCCGCAGAGGAGTGGTGAAGAACCGGGCAGAAGACAAGCAAAGAAACATGGAGATGTTTGAGGGATTCAGGACCGATGTGCACTGAAGCACAATCCCACAACAAGAATGATAGACTTTCATTTTGGCGTACCAGTTTATTCTGAAAGAAGGAGTGTCTGGAAATGTTATGCTTACTTTTGTATAGTGAGAATGGGTGAAAGATAAAGAAAATGCAATAAATTAACGTCATGCGATATGAAATGCTTTTGTAATTATTGTCGACATGTATCTGGCAGCCATAATGGATATGTTACAACCATGTGTTCTTCTGAATTTTGAAGTGACATTCAATCGTCAGCTGGTGTCAGTATAACATTACATTACATGTTACTTGTTAGACGCTTTTATCCAAAGCGACTTACATACTCAATACGGTGGGCAATCCCCACAGGAGCAATTTGGGGTGAAATGTCTTGCCCAGGGACACAACGACATGCTGACTGCAGTGGGGCTTGAACCTGTGCTCCCCTGATCCCAACACCAACGCACTAATCCACACGCCTCCATATACCAAAATATAGCCTACCCCTAAACAGCATGTTTTGATATAATCACATAGTTTATTTTACCAAGTGTAACTTTCAAAGGCCTTTAAGTGAGAACTGAATCCAATGTACTTGTATAGAGAAGTAACTAATCTAAACTCTATAACTTCTAAACATAAAAAAAAAAAATCCATAAGCAACGTGTCCATCTTTTCATCACCAAAAATATGTATTACTGTTTAGAAAGGAAATTAATAAAATAAAAATAATATAAATATATCAGTTGGAAATACACTGTCATAAGACTACATTACTCTCTACCTATTTTGACAGTAACCCCCATGTAAAAAAAAGCATTATAAAAAGTTATTCTAATCATATATCAGTGGAATGTTAATTATGCAGTAAAAACCACGACACAATTCTCAAATAATTTACATATTTAGATTAAAGTCGATAAAACAATCTTGGATTAATTGTGGCTTTACTGTCTGCAGTAAAGAAAAGAAAACAAGAACATGACAAACAGTTCAAGAGAAGGAAAGATTTAAACGACAGAAATCCGCATAAGACAGACAGGACATTGTGTCATACATCTTATACGTCTTAATACACTTCAGTATCTTTGAGTACCGGTATGCATATTCTGTTCATTCGTAAAGATGTTCTGCTAGAAACTATGTACTGGCAGAATGGAGTTATCGCATCATGCATAAATTGCCAATTGGACCAGGATTAGCTCTAAAACTATTTGTGATGTCACAAATCAGGCTCACATGCCCTCCCCTTCAAATCCGATTTCCAATGAGCGCAGAAACTTTACACTTTCAGTAAATGAATGTGAAATTGGCCTTCTTGTGACAAATGCTGCACAGTGAAACTCAAACATCAACAGGAAAGAAAACACCCTTTTGAGGTGAAAGGGACTTTAAAGATTAGTAGAAAATGTGTAGAAAATAGCTGGTATCATTGGCAGTGAGAGTCATAAAGCCAATCTGGTTTATTACTATAGAGCTGAGCTGAAGGAAACCTTTTTTTATTTACAATGTTCTGTCACAAAAACATTTTACAACAGAAGAAAGTCTTTCATGTAACCCCAGGACGTAGTAAAGAACATGCAACAGCGCCTTTGCATTATGCATAACATATTGAAAAACAATTCATCTAAACCTGAAACAATAGTTGAAATAATTGTATTGCAGACATACACAGTCTACGCCAGGCCACCTGCCACATTAACACTCATTGAAGTGCAGGTGTGCATTGCTAAAGATATGGAACATGTCACAATGAAAGTCTTGATAAAAAACCTTTCAACATTTGAGGAATTCAAATAACCCCTGGGGGAGGTGCTTTTACACCTTTTACCTTTCTTGGCTCAATAATAAAGGATTTTGTTATTCAATCCCATTTTAGGGAACATCTTTTTTATAATAATATTTTTAATTAAAAAAGCTCCAAATGTTGGGCTGACATAAGAAGTCTGAAGAGTTTAGCGTTAAATTGAATGTTGGTCAATTACTGGTATACCAAAAGCTTTAATTAGAAATGTGGAATAAAACAGTGTTAAGTTCTCCAACAACTAAACTCTATGAGGTGAAATCTTATTCCCAACATCTGTTTGTCCTTCTTCTTTTTCATATGCTTTGTGTTCATGCACTTCCCTCAGAGGCACAAGCTGTGGTGTATCTCTCTGCAAGAAAGACCAATATTCTGGATTTCAAAACAGTAAGAAACAAAAAGCTAATGGACAATAATTTACTCTGACACACACACACACACACACACACACACACACACACACACACACACACACACACACACACACACACACACACACACACACACCAATAATAATATCCTATTATATTGATTTTAACAGTTTTGGGCATAGGTGCATACGTTTTTGTTTATTTAAGTAATAATGTATTCATTCATTACTTTACCTTGCTATTGAGATTTGGCTGACGCCTATCCCAGCATCCATTGTGCAGAAGACAGGGGAACCTTCTGGACATTTTTCCAGGCTTTAAACAAACAAAACCCACATTTATTGTCAGTCCAAAATCTATTTTACAATAATTTAGGTTTAAGAGTATTGGCAGTGTTTCATTTTGTTCTCCAAACTACAACACATATATAATACTTTGGATGAGGATGAAAAGCATAGAGAAAATGTTAACCCAACAGGTAAAAGCCCCGTGTTACCTTTCAACAAATAAAATAAAAATCATATATCATAAAGAAAGTCTTCTGTATTCTTACATTTCTACATTATATAGGTGCATCTACACAAATAAAACTAATGGAACCAAAGTGATAAGCAAATGTTCTGGTACTTACTCTGCGCTCTGATGGGACATCTACTTGCTTTTTTTTCAGATCCCACCATAACAAACCTTCTTTAATAGTATTCCTCTTTGTTGGTCCTGTGTTTAAAGAAAAACAACAATGTAATACAATTCACAAATTGCTTTACAAGTTAAAATATTTACAGTTGCTACAAAAATAAGGAAAATTAAGAGAAATAGGTTTATATGAAGCAGCTGAAAGAAATACCACACAAATAAACTGCAAATATAGCAGGTGATAAAGCAGACGGATTTAAAACGAATAAAATGCTAAATATTTGGAAATGCATTTAAAATACTAAAATGATGATACTTAGAAAAGCAATTTTAAATATGTAATGACAATACAATTAACATTGTTATGTAATCCAATTTTAAAGCACAAACAAAAGAGAGTTTAATTGAATCTTTCTCTAATACGGTATCACAAAAAGGTGGAGCTTTGATAAAACAGCAACTTTTCTTGGGTGGCATTGAAGGTAAATCTGATACTATATTATGATAATGTGTAATTTATCAAAACAGTCATTCTGGATCATGTGTCATCGTGTGTCAGCAGTTTTTACTTTTGTCTTTATTTCATACCTGTTGCATAGCTCACTATCAGCCCAGCTAGCACGACTGAACTCGTCGCCATGGCACCGAAGTAGAGGTAGGACATAGAGTAGAAGTTAAGCAGGCCCCTAGTTTTTAAAAAGAAAAAGGACTGAGTAAAAATTAGTTTACATGCATCTAGTACTATGACCGGGCTTTTTATTTACTGCGCTACACCCAATCAAACATTAAAGGTAGGTAATTCACTTCAGAAACACTTTTTGTTATATTCCATGGAATGCTCTTAACATCCCGATAGCAATGAATACATTAAATGCCTTGACAATAAATACATTAAAAAAAATTCATCTGTGGAAGCCGTGGTGCTGTAAAAAGCACGACCAATCATCTGAGCCGGCCCAGCTAAAATAACTGGATGGCCTACCTGCCTGTCAGCCTTCCATCTGTGCACAAACTTATCTCGTGCCCTCATTGGTCATGTGTGCGTTCGTGTGTGTTGGGAGGAGGGGATCTGTAAGGAAGTCTGAAGGAAGGGGCAGATTTTTTCCGGTTGTGTACTATCAAATTCTAGCGCACTCGAGCTGGTTTCTCCATTCTTACCTACCCTACCTTTAAGGAATGTATTTATTCATACATTTGTATTTTTATTACGTTTTGTACAAAACATTTTAATAATTCCCGCTGCAAAAAATTATTTGCTTCCTGACTGTATTTAGAAGTTGTTTGAAATGAGAAAGCGTAAGTACTGTATGAATATTGGAGAAAACTCACATTACAAAAATAGAATGATGAGGGAGATACACAAAGTGCATCTTGACACACTGGAATTTGCTGTGCTACACACTATATGCTGAGAGTCTGTCTAAACAATAGGGAGACACAAAATGACTCTGAAAAGCGTCTAAAATTACGAAACATGATAGGGTCAATACTACTACTTCTACTACTGTTACTTATATTGCTATCTCCATCTTTAGACAATGTAAACCCCATGGGAAAAACAGTTGTGTTTCAGTGCAGGCCTGTTGGACTCACTGACCCTGGGTCATCGGGGTGAAGCGGGGTGGAGATGGAGAGTTGGTCCTGGTGAGTGCTGCTGTTCAGGGTGACGTTGAGTTCACACTCGCCTGTGTAGCTGGGCAGGACCCCCATGGTCTCCTCACTGGGTGGGTAAAGAGTTGAACCAACAGCCAGCCACAGAGAGACACAGTATCCAACAAAGATTCCTGAGAACGCTCCCTGAAAGAACAAGTATGACTTTTAACAGAAGAGGGGGTACTTCTATTAAAAAGTGATCTCACATCACTTTGGTAAAAAAGAAAAACACACCCAATGTAAAATCATTCAACTCAGTAAACCGTATGGCAGTAAAGCATGAGATAAGACAATCTTTTACTGGTGACAGCAGCTAAAGGTGAAAACTTAAGATTTAACAAGGGATATTGAACATCAAACGCTTCCTTGATAGATTGAGGCACTGCTCAGCTTTCTCATGCAATGTCTATATGACAAAAATGTGCCAGAAGTGTTTTTTTAATAAAACAGAAGTTGTGCAGTAATAACACAAAGTGAAGGAATTTATGTAACTGTTTCGCTTTTTTAATAATGAATACGCTTCCCTCTGGCCACTGTTGCATTCATTTTTTTTTAAGGAATCCCAGTTTGTAACTTATATTTGTGGCTCTACCAGGTGCAACAAGGTAGTGATATTGTAGTTACAACTTGGCAAAGCGGTATGAGGCAGCATCTTGTTAAGGTCGATTTGAAGCTGTTGCTCTGACATTTCTTTAAATGTTCTGTTATATTGTGCACACATCTTTCTGTCTGAGAAAAAAGATAACCAACCTTACACACCTTTTAGGACATCTGTCTAAAGTTAATCTAAAGCCAAGGGCTTTAACCACACATTTAAGATGTGTTAATTTGTACATCGATTTGTTTCTTCTAAATAACAGACTCAGAAGAACTACTAAGTGCACACTAAAGGAAAAATCAAGCAACTTACCAGCCTGTTTGTTGCTGGGAAAAACATTCCCAAAATGAATACACCCAGTAATGGACCGCTGACCACCCCCATTACTGTGAACGATCCCTGTACAGAGAAGATGAAAAGAGTTCTAGACTTTATTACAGAGCACAAAGTAAATCGTATACTCTGTAGAATCGTATAGAACCATTGTTCAGTTCCTGATAAAGTCATGTATAGGTCATCATGAGATAAAGTCATCTTTAGATAGTTTACCTGAAGAACTCCCAAGTCCAGGAGGGAGGAGAGAGCAGCTACCGTGATACAACCGACTCCGTACAGAAGAGCTTAGAGAGAAGATAGTAATTATACAACAACCAAAAATGGTATTATCTAATACGTGGTCAATGTGAAATATGAATTGTGATGAAATAATGAAAAAATAAGACTTGTATCCAAAAAAATGCCAGCAAATGGATAGAAAGTCAATTAGGGGAATGTTTTTCGGTGAGTTTAGTCTTACACAGTCCTCTGGAAATGAGTATCAATTTCTTCTGGGTCATGTGGACCAGACGAGGTCGCAGCAGATCCTCCATTGTTACTGCAGCCATTGCATTGATACTTGTGGAAGCCGTGCTGTAAAAAGGCATGTGACTAGTTATCCCACATCAGCATCAACATACTAATTACTTGTTTAGATTGAAGATTGAATACCTCAGAGTCCCGCTGTATGCACAGGCAAGGAAAAGACCTGGAAATCCAGGGTGATTTTTGAATATGTCCAGCACGAAGTACGGCATGTACTTTATCAGATGAGAGATAAAGAGAAACAGGGAAAAATGAATTTCTGTCTCAGAACATTTTTATTATTTCCAGTCATTTCATTATATATGATCAAATTCATACTGTAAATGAAATAATGTCTCACTGTCTTGAGGCGTTAACAAGATCATCTTTACATCCTGTTTGCACATTTATAAAATACACCTCAGCTTTCACCGCTGTTTGATCTGAATTCAAGCATCGGTGTGGTGAACAGCCAAAGTAAACATTTTACATTTTAGAGGTACAGATTCTCTTTGAACAACTTTAAAGACCAGGTATTAATTGTACGCTAAACAGCATCATGCTTTGGTCAGGCATCAATATGAGTGTCTTGAGTACCAGATCAGGGGCAGAGATCCTCCCAGACTTCAGTGGATCACAGTTAATGTAATAGGCAAACATGACGATGCCGCAGGTGGCTGCACTGCTCACAATGAGGCACAGACCCACTTGGTTCACAAACAGCGCCCTGCAATCAAAAAGCAAATTTCATTACCAGACTTCTATTATTTACTCACTTGTGTGGACTTTAGATTTGGCCTGATGATATTTCTGTTGTAAAATATATTTTAAGGTCTGTGCTAAAACCTGAAGGGCTATTGCATCTTTTCATGTAATTTGGGCGATTCTTTAATAAACATTTCAGAAAATGTCAGAGTAACAATATCTGATCATATTAAAGGTTCCATGTCATGGCCATTTCTACTGATCATAATTCCATTGTTGAGGTATACTAGAATAGATTTATATTGTGCAATTTTCCAAACTCACATTGGTTTCTCATACAGCATCTATAGTATGTGTATTCACTCTCTGTCCTAAACGTTGTTTTTCTTTATCTCTAAACTCAAAGTTCAATCCTGAACAATACATAGTTCTTTATCTGAATGATAGACAGGTCCTAACTCACCACTGGGCATCTTTTTCTGATCTGCAGGAGATGTAGCGCTGGACTTGAGCTTGGTTCACCCCGTACATGGACAGCCAAACCATTGAACCCCCCACCGACAGGCTCCAAAAGGAATAGCGCTGTCGCGGGTCAACGCTGAAACTGATAGAACATAAGATTGCTTTTGGTCAGGTCAAGAAACTGAATATGGATGGAACAATACTAGTGGTATCAAGTATGATTTTTCAGCCTGAAGAAATCTTAAATTGATGCATCATAATGTAAAGGTAGTTGAGACTACTGCAAAAAAGGTCCTATTATTATAATAAGGTTTAATGGTGTAAGCATCTTATTTGTGGCACATATCTGTTATAAAATAGATGGGAAAATAAATATAAATGTTTTTACTCATCAAAATTCATGCGGGATCCATTTTTAGCGATCTCCAGCACCACTGAAGGACCACCAACCAGAACTGTGCCATGGATGAAAATGGCTACAAAGCCGGCCAACATGACAATAATCTGGAACACATCAGTCCAGATCACAGCTTTCATGCCCCCCTGTTACAGACAGAGGGAAAAGACAGACAGGAAAACACACCACAACACAAAAACAAATATGAGTGATACACAGCCTCCAGAGGCCTGTACTACGAAGCTGGTTCAACCTAACCTGGATATGTTTGAGTTAGCCGGTTGGCCCAATCCAAAACATACGCGCTCTGGCTAAACTGTACTACGACGCTGGTTATCAAGTGGATCGCTCAAGCCAGCCGTGTCCTATCTAGTTAGGTGCGCGTTCACATGAAAGGGGTGGTATTTGGAGCATTCGACCAATCTCAAACACGGACAAGCGTACTGACAGCGCAGCGTCATACTTCCTGAATGAAAAGTGAACTTTAATATTAGTCAAATATGAAGAAGTTAAACTTTAAACATCCATGACTTAAACACTTTATCCAGGATAAAAGCCACATAGCTGCACCTGCAAGGTGAATACAGCTGGTAAAAGAAAAAGTGTTTGAATGCGTACATTAACAGGTTTATGAAATCACTGGCCCGTCCAAGACACGAGTGGATCTGACTTTAATTAGGAGAATTTGACTCGAGTGTTTCATCAACTTAATGTGTTGCTTAAAATAATACTTCTGCATACAGTATGTGACACTGTGAGTGTTGCACGGCCAGATACGGCTCAAGAAGCTGACTCAAATAAGGAAATATATGATACATTATGATGTGATATGATATGAATGATAATGGGACACATCGACGTCTGCACTCACAGTGCCGCGGACTGTACTTAATGTTACTCTGATCCGGTTACTTATGTCGTGGCAGATATTTAAGTAAGCTTTCTTAACGCTAATATTATAATAGTCAGATTGCTCGGAAGATGGGAGGGGATATTCTATTAATTTTCACGTTCACACAGTCAGTTGATTTTGGCCGGCCGTCTTTCCTGCAACGGCAGTTTTTCTGTATTTCCACCTAACCTGCTCCGGAGCAGGTTTGCCGCTCAGCATAAGTTACCATGGAAATCTAGCCTGCTAAAAAGAGAACCAGCGTCGTAGGACCGGAAAGCCCGAGATTTCCCTGAAGTTAGCCGGCTAAGCGAAAATCCAGCTTCGTAGTACAGGCCTCTGGTGTCTTTCCTCTGACTCTGGGTATATAAATGAAGTAAAATGCATTTATTTTTAATTGACGCGAATGAATGCCATATGCACATTGGTCAAAGTTACTTCCTGAAACTAATTACATAAAAGAGGAGGAAAGAGTTAATCATGCCTGCAGGTGTAGAGAATACATATTTAAAAGCAAATATAGTATGCCTTAAAGCCTTATCAATTTTACATTTTCATCTGGTGCCTGAATTATGTGTTTTCCATTGTATGAATAAAGACATTTCCACCATAGATTAATGTATACAAATTCATCATTATGCAGGAAATTAAATGTTTGGAGGACCCTTGGACCCTGGCTTAGTTTTCCCACAAAATGTACATAAAATGTCCACATTTGGTCTTGACAGAAACCAGTCCTGATCAGATGGAAAACAGATATTTCCTTACCATTGTTGTGTACAGGGTGCAAATGATCCCAGTAGAAAACAGAGACACCCACGGATTGAGTCCAGCAGCTAAAAATAACAAAACAACAATGGCAACGTTTTAATGTGGAATATCACTTCAATTTACCAGCTTTTTTGAAGCCTATAGTATAGAAAATGACTATCACTAACAGTGTTTGAACAGCCTTCACTCTGATAACTGAATATTTTTTATCAAATATTTCAAAATGTGTGAATTTGAAAGTTCTTTAAAAAAACTGTTTTTAAAATTTGAAACCAATATGCTCAACATTTGGATGAACATATAAAAAGGTTCAAACTTTGGTGTGGTTGTTGATTAGCAATTACACTAGGACATTAGTCATTTCGATGAGCAAACTTATCGTCACCTCATTGATGTATGGCACTTGCATCAAATATTTCTGTGAAACTGGAGCTTCACATCCTGAGTGGTGTGACATTATCAACTGTTACCTCGTTTATTTATTAGTATTATTTATAATGGCATCAAAATATACTTAAAATACCAAAAGTAAATGTATCCATTTAGCCGAAGGGCCCATTTCAGTATAATGTGTATGACATTACTTGATTATAACCAGTGATCAAAACGTATTAGTTGATGTAGCGGTTTATTTTACCACAGGTTTACATGTCAAGGTGTACGTTTTTTTGTGTAATTTAATTGTACAAATCCCATTAATGCATACAGACAGGGGCATCAGGTGATCTCTCCTACCTTGGTTGAGGATCAAAGCGGGTGCATAGATGACAATCCCTGTGTAAAGCAGCTGGGAAAAAGGAGACATAATGACATAAGCAAACACTGTGACACAGTTTGACAGGTTATGCTTGGTTAAAACACAGCAAACTTTCTTACCGTCGCCACCAGAAACTGGACACTCCCTAACAGCTGCATCCCTCGACCAAATCTCATCTTCAGATACTTTGAAAGACAGACAGCTGGAGTTACAACACAACAGAGTATCTTCCCTCATCCTTCCTCACCTCTTATATTCATCCCACATATCAGACCCGCAGGTGCATTTCAACATTGTGACAGAAATCCTGACCCTCTTTCTTCACGATGGTTTGTTAGAAATAGTTTGAAGTTTATTAAAAACGTATATAATACTTAATATTATGGTGCTCATTATTTTAAAAACCTAATATAGAAATGTTTTATCCCAAATAATTCCCTTTAGGCGCCTGCTTTTTATATTGCTTGGTCCAAAAACCTTGAAATACTAACACCAAAAATAAATATAATATTTCTTAATAAAAAACTATTAAAATCTTTACATCTTTGCAAACAGGTCACATTAACTATTTTGATCTTGGTCTACATGTTGTCCCTGTGCATTTAATGACAATGAATGGGGTAATAAGGGGAACCTGATTGGTGCTGGTGATGCCCAGTCGAAAGAAAACTGGCAAAAAGAGGTAAGCTGTCAGCACGGAGTTGATGCTCTGTCCGAGGCACATGTAGAGGAATTTAAAGCCATAGCGAGAAGCCTCTGCGGGAACACCCAGAACCTGGACTGCTGACATAAAACTGGCACAGAGCGACAGACCGACGGGCACTGCCGGCATGCTCCGACCCCCCGTGAAGAAGTCATCAGCAGTGGCTTCCCCTGACCCCTTCTCCAGGGCCTGAAAGAGTCCGATGCCCATAGAGACGGACAACATGGCAGCGAAGACTGCGTAGTCAGCCAGGACGAAGCCTGCAGATTGTTCTTCCATTATTTTACTTTGATTCCCTCTGCCTTACTGTAGTGGATCCAGATGTTTGGTCGATCTGTCAGAGTGAATTAGAGGCAATTCAACTGTGAGCAGCAGGAGGATATCATAAACACATTGTTATGTAATGTTTGCACACATTTCTAAGAGCTAAAACAGGTGAAATGCTCATACAAAAGGTAACTGTATTGCCTAACATAATCGGATTACTGATCATTGTTTTGTTAAATGGGGATTACTAGCAGGATTATAATGTTAAAAAAACATTTTAAATTGAAGAACAATATGTTACAACAACACAGTCTTACAATGCAAATGCTTACAGATTAAAGCACCTAACCAGTCTCAAAACACCAAGTGAAACCATAGCTAGTCTTCCAGTCCATCGCCCTGGCCTATAGTTCAAAGCATGCTTTCACTGCCTGCCTGGACATTTAGCCAACTTAAACTAACATGAAGCAGTTTCTTATTTGCTAAACAAAGATATTTGCTATTTTAAACTGTAGGATGTGGTCATGTGTTTTTTTTATTGTTATATGTAATATGTTTCATTGTAATGACAGGCAGTTTTTCTTAAAAACAGAACAAAGAGGACACATTCTTGACAACAAATAAGCGTACATTATTCTTTTGTCTTGCATTATAATATTAACCCTCCTGTTGTCTTCGGGTCAAATCTGACCGATTTACTACTTTCATCAATCATAACTTTTTTGTTTTACATTCGATTGGATTAAGGCTTTATGATATCCTTCACAGTAGACATTTGAACATATAAAATTGCTGACCACTACTTTCATTGAATTTTGGATGATTTAGTCAACTTTGTTTGGTGTTCCCGGTCAAAAATGACCGCCATAAAGAAAAGGAATTAGTAACCATCCGGATCAGATAAAACACACACACAAACACCCACACACACACACACACATACTCTAGATGTGTTCCCCCCCCTTATGTGCCCAATCCCCCCATGTGAATCACACCTGGCACACACAAACACACACACACACACACACACACACACACACACACACACACACACACACACACACACACACACACACACACACACACACACACACACACACACACACACACACACACACACACACACACACACACGCACACACCGCTCTTATGTGCCCATCCCCCCACATGGATCACATCTGGCACACGCATACATGTTCAGTGTCTATTCTTTGTATATTTACTGCAGTTTTTCATGTATACCAGTAGTCTGATACAATATTTACAGTTTGAAAGGGTGTTAAATGAAATTTGGTGATGATTAATGGTTTTTGTGTTAATGTAATAGCAGTTACAGGACCGGTCAAATTTGACAGCGAACACCAAAGTAAGGGGAGGGGGGGGGAAACGAAGACAATAGGAGGTTAAGAAAGTCACTTTATTGATATTTCTTTCTTTTGTTATTATTTGCATTGCAGTTGATATTGAGGTGACCCAAAAGTAACAGAAGGTAATAAGGTAAGATTATTTGTATAGTGTAACATTTAGATTAGTTTACTGATTACAGTTTTTTCAGGTAATAAGTCATTGTAATGGAATAATACATTTTAAAAGTTACCCTCTCAAACCTGTATTTAAAAAAACTCTATAAATGAGTCAGATTCAGAGTTAATTATTTCAGCTAAAATACTGGAAAGTTTCAGAAAGTAAAAAATAAAATAAAAAAAGAGTTGCAGGAATAGGTAAGACAGTTTGTAGTGGCAATCTCATTATGAAAGTTAGGCTGCCTGCTTTACAAGATAAATACAGCTTGTTGTCAAATCACAAAGTTTATTTAAAATGTCAAGACTCACCAGCAGTGCTGCATTCAGTCCTTCTGGAATCTGTGGACAGTCTTCCTCACTCCTCAGCTGCTGCTTGCTTGCACACTAAGCACCTTCTGTCGTGCGCACTCCGCGAAAGTTCACGTGTATTCCAACCCCCCCCCCCCCCTCTCCCCCTCTATGACAGTGCGTGTGTTTGAGTGTGTGCGTGCGTGCGTGTCAATGAAAACATGGTGAATTTTGTGTGGTTATGAACTATCGGGAATTAGAACAACGGAGTGGGGAAGATTGGCGAAAAAAAGGGAATTTCTTATTTAATTTTTTTGTTTGATTGCATGGAGTCTGCCATGGAGTACACTATTGATCTGCTGTTAATTGATCAATCATGCCATACCAACATTTTTAGGATAAATACATGCATTCATTGTTTGATAAAATGTTACAAACATTGATTTTTTTGTTCAGAATTTGTTTAATTAGCTTTAAAACTTTGTATTTGTTTTTGTATTTATTTATTTTAATTCGGTTTATTCATTACTAAATCTAGTTATTTATTTGACCATTTATGCATCATTTACCCTTTGCCTTTCTGGCCCTATTATTTTTTATGAATATATCTGGTTGTATATATTGCTCATCTTCCATAAAAGAAAAAAATGTATTTGAATTTGTGTTTTATTTGAGTTTGATGCATACACATACTGTACTGTATGATGATTGTTGAAAAGGCACTTTTACCAAGGCCAGCACGACCAGTTGGTAGAGGCTCATAAAAACAAAACTGTGTGGTCAGTAAAAAAAATTAAAATGGTTATTTGTGTCCTATTTGATAAAAAAATGCAAAGAAATAATTTGTCCATAGATTTCTTCTTGGTCTGGCAATTAAAGGGTTAACATATGATTATTTCTCTGCCCCTAGTTCGTTCCTCGCAGATTCTTCAGTCTCATCAGCCTCATCTTTCCATCAGTCCCAGTCAACGCATCAGCCTCCAGCACACTTTCAGTGTCTGACTCCATAGAGATATTGTCCTGATGCTGTACAAGGGTGATGCCCCATGGTGATGCCCCATGATAAAAAAATGACCCCTGTAGAGTCTGAGTGCCACTGACCTCTACATGTCACTTGTTAGTTGCTTTTACCTTAAAGCGACTTACATACACTCAACTGTGGACAATCCTCACAGGAGCTATTTGGGGTGAAGCCCAGGGACACAACGACATGCTGACTGCAGTGGAGATTGAACCAGTGCCCCCCTGATCCGAAGATCAACGCACGATCAGCCACAGCCTCCCTAGCCAAATTATGTCTGTCATTAATGTTACATCACCCCTTATAACAATTTTCTTTCCTTTATTTATTCTCTTTTCTCTTCTCTTGACTGAATTAAAAAGTCCAGTCTTTAAGTAATATTTGAAGTCCTTTTCCTGCACCTTTTTAAGGCTATGTTTGCAATATGTATTCAAAGGTCACTTATTTAAATAAATCAATATCTGAGGTTAGTAAACAGATACTGCCTTTATCTAGAGAGCCAATGACACCCATGAAGAATTGATCCTCCTGCAAATCTTTTAGCTGTATTGATAACATTGCCATGTGTTTTCAAATTGAAAATAAGGCACTATCAGCCCAGAACATTATACAAAATATATATATATTTTAAAAGGGACCCGTAAGGCTTAATCAATGTTATAGATCTTTATATAATATCAATATTATAATAAACTTCAACCAAAGTCAATTTCAGGAGTGCTGTTTAACATAGTTTACGTTCAATTTAAACTATTTTAGTCTTATATCGACTCAACCTTTTTAAATAATTTACTTTAAAGGGGACCTATCATGCAAAATGCACTTTTGTACGTCTTTTATACATGAATATGTGTCCCCGGTGTTCCAGGGAACTCACCAAGTGTCAGAAAACACAACCCTCTCTATTTTCCTCCATACCCAAATCTCTAAAAAAGGGGCTGCAACGGATCTGATACAGACTGATCCAGATTTGAACACTTCTATGTCGTCACAGAAGTGGCGCTACGGCTATTGGGCCAACTCTCCACCTATCAGGGGAATGTGGGGTTGGGCCACGGCCGGCCATTGCCGCTCGAAAGCGCTGGAGATGCTGTAGTACATATGCCAGGCCTGTAAGTGGCGCTGTAGTCTGCCACAAAAGCAGCGAAGAAGACTTCCCGCCCATAGTTACCATCGTTACCCTTCTGTTTATTCTCCGCTGTGGCTTTTTTTCTCCCTCCCCGAGGCAAGCATTTGCTCCCGCTGCTTTAATTCAATGCAATCCCTCCCCGTCGAGGCAAGCACTGTAATTCTCTCCGGTTAGTCCACCAGCAGATGACAAACACCCACCTCTCCGCCTCTTCCAAGGAACTAGGGGACCGTGCGGCAGAGTTTCAGTTTCAGTTTCTTTCGCCGGTCAAGATGTCCGTTAAAGTTTAAATCTTCCGGACAAAATTAGAAAAGTGCCGGTCAAAGGTCTTCTTTGTTATTTATTGAGCTTTAAAACAAATGAATAACGACTCTATATAATAATATAATAAAACACGGAGGACGGAGATCTATTTTTCTCCCCCTCTTGACTTGATCAGAGCACGGCTCCCCTCTCCTGCAGGGGGGCGTGGTCAGCTGCAGCTCACAAAATCAGCCCCGTAGACAGCAAACAGCACATAGAGCGAAATGAGGCATGGCTAAAATGTGTTTGGTATTTTGAAAACAGAAACGTATAAATATACCTTATAATATAGGTATGGCCCTACAATATATAATTTAAATATAGCATGATAGGTCCACTTTAAACAAGATGATGCCAGTTGTCTCTACTGTGACATGTTTCCATGCTTTAGTGTTTAAAAACTATTTTAATTGTCTTATTCTGCCTGTGCTGCAGCACTCCTTTCACCCTCTGTCTCAAACCAGAGCCCAGCTCTGTTGTGATTGGTGAACCACTAAGAGATGTCCCTGTTATGTACACTGTGTTGGAGCGTTAACCAATAGAAGCGTGAGTGTTATGTAGTGATGCCATATCTCACAAAGGTAAACAAAGGACTTCAATGGAGGCGTTTCAGGCACGGTCCCCTCGTTCCTTGGAAGAGGCGGAGAGGTGGGTGTTTGTCATCTGCTGGTGGACTAACCGGAGAGAATTACAGTGCTTGCCTCGACGGGGAGGGATTGCATTGAATTAAAGCAGCGGGAGCAAACGCTTGCCTCGGGGAGGGAGAAAAAAAGCCACAGCGGAGAATAAACAGAAGGGTAACCATGGTAACTATGGGCGGGAAGTCTTCTTCGCTGCTTTTGTGGCAGACTACAGCGCCACTTACAGGCCTGGCATATGTACTACAGCGTCTCCAGCGCTTTCGAGCCGTCCGTGGCCCCACCCCACATTCCCTTGATAGGTGGAGAGTTGGCCCAATAGCCGTAGCGCCACTTCTGTGACGTCATTGAAGTGTTCAAATCTGGATCAGTCTGTATCAGATCCGTTGCAGCCCCTTTTTTAGAGATTTGGGTATGGAGGAAAATAGAGAGGGTTGTGTTTTCTGACACTTGGTGAGTTCCCTGGAACACCGGGGACACATATTCATGTATAAAAGACGTACAAAAGTGCATTTTGCATGATAGGTCCCCTTTAACTGTTTGAGTTTTCTTTGATTTTGGAGCTGAATGCTGGTCATTGGAGAAATGAGAAGTGGCTTTAACCCTGCAGGAGAAGTTTGAAAGGTTTATAGATGTTGGGTTTGATGTATGATAAGGAAACACCAAAAAGTGAATAAAAGGTAAACATTTCAATACATTTGGGACAAAATGTAAGTGTAAAATGGATATTAAAAAACGTTATAGAGTAAAAAGGGGAAATAAACTATATACATTTTCAGATGTGTGCAGTTAAGCTCAAATGGTTTTGTAAAATCTACAACAGGAAACTGCTGAAACCCTCACAGACTGAGGGAAACCACAGTTGTCAGCCTGTTCTCTTTTCCTGTACTCTCATACGTCAATTTCTGCTCTGCCTTTGCTTTCTTCAGAATTACGTTTAATAAAAGTCTTCCCCTATGAGAGTAGTCATTGACTGTACTCTTGCATATCAGAAATCGTGAAAGTTTAATAACCACTGCTCAAATAATGTTGAATTGATTTGCAGTGCTGATAACGTCCCACAACCTAAAAGTATATAATGGATGAAAGGCATGCTGTTTATTTGAAATGAAATTATTCTCAAATACTGTAAATGTATCCCCTGGGAACGTAGGATGTAATACCTTTGCAAATGTACTGTAATGGCAAATTGCAAATAAGATTCTGAGATATATGGATATGATGAATAAATGACCGATATAGTCTTTTAGATATTTTGACATGGTGGTGTAAGGAAAACAGATTCCCTAAGGCGCCGTTTACACGAGGAGAAAACTGCTTGTATCTGTGTGCTGCCTATTTCTATGTTTATAGAGTTGGGACATGTTTTTTGGCTCAGAGTGAGCGCTCCTTGGTTTTGTTGGTTTGCTGGGGGCTTGTCAGAGTGAGCGCTTGCTGCTTTGCGAGGATCTTTGTAAACGGAGCACGGAGATCAACACATGGAGCAGAGACGTCATGTAAACTGTGTTCGTGTCTGTGATGCTTGAGCCTTGGAGACTATTTGTCTGTGAGTTATTCATGTGCAGAATGTTTGAAGTGTGTAACTTTTGGTCTGAAGCTAGTTTAATGTGTGCTAATTTAGCTAATGGTGATCTGTGCTATTTCTAGCTAATAGTGATGCTAATGATAGCTAATTCCTTTAATAGGAGTATGTGTGTCGTTTGTACAATGCTACTTATATGTTATGTAAAGCCTGCATACTTATATGTGTTTTATTTCTGTATTGTTACAGTTTTACAAAGTAAAAGAAGAACAGTAAAGTCAAGAAAGAAAACCATGCATCTTTATTGGAGGACTTTTAAATGTTAGCTAACTGTCTAGCTACGCATAGGGATACGCGCTGTAAGGGCAGAATAGTAAAAAGACAAGAGCACGGCGGGTTCAAGTAATAGTACACTACACAGCCAACATGAGTCTACGCTCAGGGAAAAACTATAATAATGAAGACACCACTACGCACAAAGAAGCAAGTGGAGAACAGCAAGCAGAGACTGTGGATCAAACAGCCAAGTGGCAAGAACATCCTCAAGCCTCTGATGCTAAGTCATATTCATCCAGAGCAGCCTCTAGATCGTCTCAGCGATCATCAGCAACAAGTTCGTCAGCCACGAAAGCCTATGCCAAGGCAAAAGCAGCTCATGCTCAATTAGCTTATGCTGAAAAAGAAGCTGACGTGATGAAACAGAAGGCAGACCTGGAAAAGCAAAAAGCTGACTTTGACGCCAGTCTACATCTGCTCCAGTGCCAAAGAGCTGCAGCTGCAGCTGAAGCTGAAGCTGCAGTTTATGAAGAAGCAGATGCTGAAAGCGTGAAGCTAAGTCGAGAACCCATTGTTGAAGGTGAGCGCTTCAGTGCAGTCCAACGCACTTCCAAATATGTTCAAGCTCAGTCTCAGTACACCTGTTCCGGAACGCATCATACACAGGTAGCAGTGGAGGCACAGGAAAGAAAAATAAAGACGTTTGAACCACCTCAAGCTAAGTCAGTCTACAAAGACTTAAAAAATGAACCGACATCAAATACTTACCCTCACAGTACTCCGAAGCATGCTGATCAACAGTATGAGTCACAAAGTGCACAAGACTTCGCAAGATACCTCATCAGAAAAGAAATGGTGAGTGCAGGTCTTCTTCAATTCGATGACAAGCCTGAAAATTACTGGTCGTGGAAAGCCTCCTTTATAAGTGCCACTAAGGACTTGAATCTCACAGCCAGAGAAGAGCTAGATTTGATGACTAAGTGGCTAGGGCCCGACTCCATGCAACAAGCAAAGAGAATTCGTGCAGTACACGTACTCAATCCTGCAGCAGGTGTGAACATGGTCTGGCAACGTCTTGAAGAGTGTTATGGGGCGCCAGAGGTCATTGAAGACGCACTGCTCAAGAAAATAGAACACTTTCCGAAGCTCACCAACAAAGACAATGCTAAACTGAGAGAACTCGGCGACATTCTCCTCGAACTTGAGTGTGCTAAGGACGAAGGTGCTCTGCCAGGGCTTTCGTACCTAGATACAGCTCGTGGGGTAAGAGAAATAGTGGAAAAGCTTCCCTATAATCTGCAAGAGAGGTGGACCAGCATTGGAAGCAAGTACAAGGAGGATTACAGAGTAGCCTTCCCTCCTTTCTCTGTATTCGCCAAGTTTGTCCAGCAACAAGCAAAGATTAAGAACGATCCAAGCTTTATTATATCCACACCAAGCAACAAAGCCTCTGTGACTGTACACAAAACAGACATCCCAGAAGAGCCAGCAGACACCCAAAGCAGTCCTACTTTTAAAAAATTGGATGAGCCAGATCGCCAGTGTCCAATTCACAAGAAGCCACACCCACTGAAAAAATGTAAGCTCTTTAGAGAGAAAACTCTTGAAGACCGCAAAGCATATCTCAGAGACAATCGCATCTGTTATAGATGTTGCGGTTCTTTTCAACACATGGCAAAAGATTGCAAACTGACTGTCAAATGCTTCGAGTGCAACAGTGACAGACACATCGCCGCACTGCATCCAGGCCCTCCTCCTTTAAACGCTCAGAGTGCTACGGCTGGGAAAGACGAAAGCGGGGAGCAAAGTGAAAGCTCATCTTCATCAGTGACCTCAAAGTGTACGGAGGTTTGTGGGGAGGGTTATAGCTCACGCTCATGTTCCAAAATCATCTTGGTGAAAGCATATCCTGCAGGGGAAAAGGAGAAGGCAATGAAGATGTATGCAGTGTTGGACGAACAAAGTAACAAGTCACTAGCCAAGACAGAGTTCTTCAACCTCTTTGAAGTTAAAGGTAACTCCACTCCATACACCCTGAACACCTGTTCTGGGAAGTCAGAGACTTCAGGTAGGAGAGCCGTTAATTTTGTCATTGAGTCTGTGGAGGGGAAAGTACAGCTTCCCTTACCACCCTTAATTGAGTGTGACATGGTGCCAGATGAAAGAGCAGAAATTCCCTCTCCAGAGATTGCACTACATCACCTACACCTACAGCCAGTTGCTAACAAGATTCATCCAGTAGATCAAAACGCTCCTATCCTTCTGCTCTTAGGGAGAGACATCCTAAGGGTGCACAAAGTACGTGAGCAAATCAATGGACCGCACAATGCACCTTACGCACAACGGCTAGACCTAGGCTGGGTCATTGTGGGAGAAGTATGCTTGGGGATAGCTCACAGACCATCAGAGGTCAATGTCTACAAGACCAACATACTGCACAACGGTCGCACATCTTATCTCAGTCCATGTCCAAACAGTATTCATGTTAAAGAAGACTTCAGTGGCATGACACAGCATCCTAGTCTCACCTTTGCACTGCGATTACAGACAATCTCGGGTGTTCGGTGTTCGTCAGGTCCAAAGATGACAACAAGATCGCACTCTCAATAGACGACAAAGCTTTCCTTGCAATCATGGATGCAGAGGTCTACCAAGACGAAGGAAACAGCTGGGTAGCTCCTTTACCATTCAGCTCTCCTAGACGACGCCTTCCAAGCAACAGGGAACACGCGTTGAAACGTCTCTTCTCTTTACGAAAATCTCTTGAGAAAAGGCCAGAAATGAAAGAACATTACATCAAGTTCATGCAAAAGATGCTGGACAATGACCAAGCTGAGCCTGCGCCACCTTTGGTCAAAGGAAAAGAACACTGGTACCTACCAACATTCGGTGTGTATCACCCACAAAAGCCAAACCAAATACGAGTTGTGTTCGACTCAAGTGCTGAATGTGAGGGAACATCTCTAAACGATGTGCTCCTTAGTGGACCAGACTTGAACAACACCCTGTTGGGAGTCCTGTTACGGTTCCGAAAAGAGCCCGTAGCCATTACAGCTGATGTGGAACAAATGTTTTATTGCTTTCTCGTACGTGAAGACCACAGGGATTATCTTCGGTACCTTTGGTATGAAGACAACGACATCACCAAACAAGTGGTTGAGTACAGGATGAAAGTCCATGTTTTCGGTAACAGCCCTTCACCTGCTGTAGCTATCTACTGCATGAGACAAGCAGCTAAAAAGGGCGAAAAAGAACATGGTATGGATGCAAGACAGTACGTTGAGAGGCAGTTTTACGTGGATGATGGTCTCACCTCTGTTGCTACACCCGAAGAGGCAATAGATCTCCTCAAACGAACCCAGGAGATGTTAGCAGAGTCCAACCTGCGACTGCACAAACTTGCATCAAACAGAAACCAGGTAATGGAAGCCTTTGCAGCAGAGGACAGGGCAAAAGACCTGAAGGATCTGGACCTCGGTGTGGATCCTCTCCCTTTGCAGAGAAGCCTTGGACTTTCCTGGAACCTGGAAACAGACAGTTTCACTTACCTGGTGTCCCGTGAAGAGAAACCATTCACACGAAGAGGTGTGCTGTCAACTGTGAACAGTTTGTATGACCCTTTGGGGTTTGTAGCTCCTATAACAATGAAAGGGAAAGCTCTAGTCCGAGAACTGTCATCTGAACAGAGTGAGTGGGATGCTCCTCTCCTCCCAAAAATGGAAACAGAGTGGAACCAGTGGAAGGACTCACTGAAGGCTCTTGAAGAGCTGCACATCAAGAGGTGTTACATTCCAATCTCACTTGCCTCAACACAGAGAAAGGAACTGTGCATCTTCTCAGATGCTTCCACTATTGCCATAGGAGCTGTGGCGTACTTGAGAGCTGCTGATGTTGAAGGTCATTATCATGTTGGATTTGTCATGGGGAAGTCAAAATTGGCACCTCGCCCTGCCCACACTGTTCCACGTCTGGAGCTCTGTGCAGCTGTGCTAGCTGTGGAACTTTACGAGCTGATCCGAGATGAGATAGACATTGAAGTAGATGCAGTGAAGTTCTTCACTGACAGCAAGATTGTGCTTGGATATATACACAACTGCACAAGAAGGTTTTACATGTATGTTTCCAACAGAGTGACTCAGATAAGGAGATCCTCCAACCCAGACCAATGGTTCTATGTGCCAACAGACCTGAATCCTGCGGATCATGCCACCAGGTCTATACCTGCAGCTCAACTCCAACACAGCAGCTGGCTCCCAGGTCCGGCCTTCCTGTATCAGGATACATCAGTAGAGACACTTGAACCTTACCTCTTCAGCCTTATTGAGCCTGAAGCCGACAACGAGATACGTCCTGAAGTGTCTACACTGGCAACCAAGGTATCAGAGTTCATGTTGAGCTCTCAACACTTTGAGCGATGCTCAAGCTGGCAAAAGCTCTGTCAGATCATAGCCAGACTCATTCATGTTGCCGCTTCCTTCAAAAGCAAGGCTGACGAAGCAAGAAAGAAAGGATGGGAATGTTTCGGAGAAACAATCAGCATAAGTGAACTCTCACAAGCCAAGGTTTTGATCATCCGCTCTGTCCAGCACAAGGCCTTCAAAGAGGAATTCAAATGTCTTGAAGACGGACAGACTTGGTCCAAGCAAAACACACTTGAGAAGCTCAATCCATTTGTGGATAAAGATGGTCTTCTTCGTGTTGGAGGTCGTCTTTCATTGGCTGAGCTGTCAGAAGAAGAAAAACACCCTCTGATCATTCCACGCAATCATCACATCGCCACACTGCTTGTCAGATACTTCCATGAAAAAGTAGCTCACCAAGGGCGACACTTTACAGAAGGAGCTATTCGAGCAGCTGGATACTGGATAGTTGGGAGTAAACATCTGGTATCTTCTGTCATCCACAAGTGTGTTACCTGCCGCAAATTGCGAGGAAGGTTGGAAGATCAGAAGATGGCGGATCTGCCAGCTGACAGACTAACACCCGAACCTCCGTTCACCAATGTTGGACTGGATGTTTTTGGGCCGTGGTTGGTCATGACACGACGCACAAGAGGAGGGGCTGCAGACAGCAAACGCTGGGCTTTGCTCTTCACATGCATGTCTACCAGAGCGGTGCATATTGAACTGATTGAATCCATGTCAACAGACAGTTTTATCAATGCCTTAAGAAGATTTTTCTCTGTTCGTGGTCCAGCAAAGCTCCTGCGCTCTGACAGAGGGACTAACTTCGTCGGGGCTTCAAAAGAGTTAAGGATTAACACAGACGACACATTAATCAGGAAGTACCTCCAGGAGAAAGGATGCTCTTGGGTTTTCAACCCCCCTCATGCCTCCCACATGGGTGGTTCCTGGGAGCGGCTCATCGGAGTAGCCAGGCGCATTCTGGATGCAATGTTGCTTCAGACGGGATCAGTACGTCTTACACATGAGGTTTTGAGCACTTTCATGGCAGAGGTGATGGCGATCATCAACGCAAGACCCCTTGTGTCTGTGTCTACTGACCCAGATATGCCTGCAGTTCTAACCCCCTCAATGCTCCTGACTCAAAAAATGAGTGCAGTTTCAGCACCTCCTGGAAACTTCGATACAGCTCAGTTGTTCGGAAAGCAATGGAAGCAAGTTCAGTGCCTTGCCGACACCTTTTGGAAGAGATGGAAAGGAGAGTATCTGTCTACTCTGCAGAGCCGCAGGAAGTGGACGCAAGACAAGCCGAACGTCAAAGAAGGAGACGTCGTCCTTCTCAAAGACAGTCAAGCCCATAGGAACGAATGGCCAATGGGATTGGTTGTTAAGACTTTTCCAAGCAGTGACAAGAGGGTCCGCAAAGTAGAAGTGCGGATTGTGAAGGACGGGACAGCCAAGGTGTTCCTTAGGCCTGTAACAGAAATTGTTGTCCTTCTTGCAGAGTCTTAGAGAAAGAACTCTTAATATGTTGTTTTCAGTGGACATTCCCTTTCAAGTTCAATTGTATTTGTCGTGATATAATGTTATTATCTCAAGCGGGGAGTGTGCTGCCTATTTCTATGTTTATAGAGTTGGGACATGTTTTTTGGCTCAGAGTGAGCGCTCCTTGGTTTTGTTGGTTTGCTGGGGGCTTGTCAGAGTGAGCGCTTGCTGCTTTGCGAGGATCTTTGTAAACGGAGCACGGAGATCAACACATGGAGCAGAGACGTCATGTAAACTGTGTTCGTGTCTGTGATGCTTGAGCCTTGGAGACTATTTGTCTGTGAGTTATTCATGTGCAGAATGTTTGAAGTGTGTAACTTTTGGTCTGAAGCTAGTTTAATGTGTGCTAATTTAGCTAATGGTGATCTGTGCTATTTCTAGCTAATAGTGATGCTAATGATAGCTAATTCCTTTAATAGGAGTATGTGTGTCGTTTGTACAATGCTACTTATATGTTATGTAAAGCCTGCATACTTATATGTGTTTTATTTCTGTATTGTTACAGTTTTACAAAGTAAAAGAAGAACAGTAAAGTCAAGAAAGAAAACCATGCATCTTTATTGGAGGACTTTTAAATGTTAGCTAACTGTCTAGCTACGCATAGGGATACGCGCTGTAAGGGCAGAATAATCTGCATAGTTTCGCGTGCGTATAGCCCTATTATTTACACGATAACGGGTCCCAAGGTGGATAGATTTGCAAACGAAACGCTCTGGGGGGTCAACCGAGTCCGTGTAATCACCTCTATACGAATATTTCCTGAAAAAATAACGATAGCCCCACCTTTCCCCACCTCTCCTGCTCACTGCTGTAGCATGGCTGTGTTAATTAAACGCACAAGGGGTTCTTGAATGAAATAATATTATAAAAGGCAAACCAGAATTGTTAACGCCCAATATACTCCTTAAACAAAATAAACAGAGTCAGATTTCATGCATTGATCCATTATATTGACAATTTTCCAGCCAAACAACACAAACAAAATTAAACAGTCCGCTCTGCGATACACCAAACTTGTCTTTACTGCCTAATCCAGGCCATTATTGTTCATTGCTCCTGCGCCCGTCGGCGGCAAAAAGAGAAATGTTTATAATCCACACAAAAAAAGGAAACACGAGGACCGGCGTGTCCCAGAGGAGCGATCTCACCCGGTGTTTGTAGAGAATATCTCTCTTTCTGAGCGCGTCCTCTCCACGGAGACGTGCTTCTTGGTCGGTCGATGCAATATCCACAGATTCGGTTTCTTTCAGTTAACTTCCCCGTTGCATGTATCCATATGCTGAGGAAATTACTATATCCCGCTGAATACCAGCAATCGCCACACACACTTCCTCCTGTCAGTAGCTACTGCTAGTGCTACTGCTACTGACCATGCTACAGATATTAGTGCAAAATCTACAGCTCCTCTACCACAACCATCAGCAACAAGTGGACATGGAGAATTACATGAACTACATGTTGCTAAATACACCGCGGGGCATAAACAGACGGGTAGCCATAGCAACATTGCTGCGGGGCTGCTCTGGGCTGCTCTTCTTCGCTGCTTTTGGTGTATTTTGGCGGAAGTTACAGCGCCACTTACAGTCCCGGCATATGTACTCCAGCGTTTCCAGCGGTCTCGTTTGAACAGACACGTTAAATGAAACGAATGCATGTGAACGGAAGACTTTTTTGAATACGCATACTGTGCATAAACGCAAACGTTCCCGTGTGAAAGAGGCCTAATATTTAATAGGTTCAACCCCCTAGCATACATTTGGATAGGTATTTTAGTTTTAATGTATTTATGACTGTTTCAGTTTGTTGGAAGAGATCTTGGCCTGGGCCAGTTGAAGAGTCCGCACCTCCTTCTCAATACTTTTTAACTTATTTCGCAGCATTAAAATTCAGCTTCAGAAGAAGTTGCTGGAGGTAGACAGAGATTTCGATGGAACTTTAACTCGTCAAAGACAGAAAACAAAGTCCGGGCAGACTCGGGGATCGTACTGCTAAACACACGTCGTATTAGCATTTTTATAGCCAAAGCCTTCTTGTTCCTTATTGGTTGACCTAGTTGAAGGATGATTAACACAATCCACGATTCTTTGTCGCAGACCCTCTTCCGCATATATACGTACATGTTACGCTTACACACACGTGTCGATTGTCATGGTCAGATTCCCTGCACTACATTGACCGACACTTGACATTGTTCGTTTTTATAGGGAGCTTTTATTTTTGTCCACTTAGTAACTTCGTACCTCATTAACTTCAGAGAATGTAAAGAATAGTTTACCTGGACCCAAGGGTGTAACTTTGGTTTGAGAAGTGGGGGGGACACAAAACAGGGGGTCCTCCGCAATGAAACATTTTCTCGATTTAATTCCATTTCCTGCCTTTCTACAAATATATTAGGGACTATAGTGTTAACAAATCCAAGAAAAATGTGTAGTGTATATAATGAGTGTGCACACTTATCTAGTATCCTATCCATGTGAACCTGTTTTACGACAGGAGAGAGCTCTCCCTCTCCTTATTGTTGAAACAGCTTCTAATCTCCGTTAGCTCCGGGCTAGCACCAGATGCTAACAACAACAACCCACGTAACTCTCTCAGTCTCTCTCTCAGTCTCTCTCTCTGTCTCTCTCTCTCTCTATATATTTGTCTGTCTCTCTCTCACTCTCTCAAAGTCCGACAGGAAAGAGCTCTCCCTCTCCTTATTGTTGAAACAGCTACTAATCTCCGTTAGCTCCGGGCTAGCACCAGATGCTAACAACAACCCACGTAACTCTCTCTGTCTCTCTCTCTCTATATATGTGTCTGTCTCTCTCTCAGTCTCTCAAAGTCCGACAGGAAAGAGCTCTCCCTCTCCTTATTGTTGAAACAGCTACTAATCTCCGTTAGCTCCGAGCTAGCACCAAATGCTAACAACAACCCCCTCTCTCTCTCTTTCTATCTCTCTCTCACAAGACGCGCTCGTGCCACACACACACACAGACGCTCCTCCTTGACGATGACCGCTTGCGTAAAAAAATAATAATAAACACATTTAAAAAGTGGGGGGGACACAAATGGGATTTTGAAAAGTGGGGGGGACATGTCCCCCCTGTCCCCAGTGGAAATTACGCCCATGCCTGGACCTACTAAAGGTGGCCTTTTAGTTTGACCTTGACGTGAGGTGTGTTTTATTCAACCTCGACACACACATACACACTGTATACAGACCTGTGACCAGCTTTAGCAGCAGAGCTCACTAGTACTCTCCTCTCATGAAGGTAAACACACATTCAAATAGAAACACTATTCTGACCTTGTTCACACCCTAACTCAACACTTCATTATTATACTGTATTATAGTATTTAAGTATTATACAACATATGTATTATTCCCTTTTATTTTCTAAAACGGAGCATTTCTCAAGGGAAGTTCTACTTCAACAAGTTGCACATATGACGAGATACTGTTGATAGTGTCGCATCTGCTCGTCTAAATCAGGAAACCCTGAACTTCCTGTGAACACAAGCACATACAGCTGAAACGCAGAAGTCAAAGAAGAAAGACCTGGTTTCACAGAAACAAATGATCGCAAAGAGGAGTTCTGCTGTGAAAAGTAAAAGGTAAAAGTAACAAATATCTTGATATAATGTTTACTATTAAATCTGTAAGTAGAAGCTGTGTGTCAAGAAGTGTCAGTTTTATAACCACAATACGATGTTGAGAATGTGCTGCGACGTTAAAGCTTGGCTTATAGCTGTAATTTATATTTGTTAATGTAAATTATTTGAAAAGTAAACAGATCTTCGTTCTTATCAAAGTAAGCTAAATATATTTGAATCAAATAAGGGATGGTGCAACCTTATTATAAATTATTTCAGGTTATTTTTAAGTTGACATACTGTGCTTCTCATTCAGCCACAGCCAACATGGTTTGTCTGACACAACGGGAATCCCCATAAATCTACATTTGACTTATTTAGAACAAATGTTTTGAGTCATGGTAGAGTTGTCGACAAATGTAACATTCAATTTGTATTTTAACAACATGGCAACACATTATACATCCAATAACAGTAAAAGTCTGAGCTTCAGTTGTGTAATTAGGCTTGTTATGCTTGCTTGTACAGAAAGGATTAGATGTATAAGTAAAAAATAAACAACAAACATTGTTAACAAATAACCACAGTGGTTACATACTGTAAAAAGTCAGCAAACAACAATTCTTTAATAAACTATTGATGCAATGTATGTAAATGTAATTTTTCTGTAGAATTGTAATGTTATAATATTTCAACTGAATTGAATTCATGAAGACTGAAAGTCTTGTTTTATAGCATTGTTACTTCCTGTGAGCAAAGATGATGCAACTTCAATAAACTCCTAGGAACAGGGTTTAATGAAAACTAAACAATGACTCAACTACCTGAAAAGTATAGTATAGATATATAGTATAGAAATATATTCACAAAAGCCAAAAACTATTTTTATGTATGAAATTGCTCAAATGATGTGACCCTATCGAGTCTGTAATCTAGATTTGTTCCTCAGAATTACCCATGGATCTCAGCGAGGAGGAGTCGGCCCCTCTGGTGATCAGAGAGCGGGGGGGCAGTCAGAGGTCCAGCTCTAGCACCAGTCCAAGTTTACAAGTTCACCTCTACTTCTTCCCAGCCACAAAGAACGCAACCATAATACATATTACAGCCGGCCAAATTTCTGCTGAAAATGTTTGCATCCAAGCAGGCAAAAAATGTGGTAAGATTTCACTGGATAACCATGACTTACTGTAGGGCTTCTCGTACCAAAGTGTATACATTAAACTGTGATATTCTATGTTAAAATATATAACTGCATGCTACATGACGTGCTCTCTTTCTCCAGGAATCTTACCAGTTCACCAAAGTCTTTTTGCTTTGGCATCCTCCGATCTCTCATTTTGGTATCCTCCATCGCACATGTTCAACACAGAAGAAAATCTACAAGTCCACTTTAGAGTGAGGTAGGTGTCTCATTTACCTTATACATTTAACACTAATATGTTTAAATCATTTATCGGATGGTATTTATTTCAGATTTTTTGGAAAGTCCAGGAATGAATAACTTTGTTGTTAAACTTACATAGTATATCAATGGGTACATTTTAAGAACTAGTCATAATGTCATGCTATGTGGAATTTGGATTTATTCCTGGTGAGCAGGTTTTCCTTTGAAAACTGGTTTGGACAAGGACCAAGAACATCGTACCGCTTCAGTCTGACCAGAGACAGAATCAGTCCAGTGCTTCACTACAGTGTCATTGACTATCTCTTTACTCAGGTACAGTATACAACATGTATTAACTCGCTTGAAAGTCCTTTCATGGTATATTTAACTAATATTAAATATAAAAAATATACCATTAATTAATTCATCAATGAGGTTGTAAGCTATGCTAAATCTTTATCACCCACATTTTTTGAAAATGCAGTTGCATGAAATGGATATATCATGAAGACTGTGCTGTCCATTTCTTTTGGGATAAAGTTGCGAAGTGACTTTATTGCTAGTGAGGCAGGAGTGTGCCCACCTCTGAGTGCCCAGGAGGAATGCCTCAGCCTGGCCGTGCTGGACTTGTGGAGAATGGCTAAGGAGCGTCATCAGAGTGTCAGAGAGCTCTGCCAAACTGTCAGGTACTTAGATTAGGATAATATTTCATTTTCCTTAAATCCGGCCTCACAGTTAAAACTTTGATAGATCCCATTTTTCTCTTTCAGAAATAATGATTATATTGATTTGTGACATATTTGTTTTAGTTCACAGTCAATACAAGTGTTATTCTCTTCCTCTCTCAGCTACAAATCCTGCCTTCCTAAGTTACATCGACATGACATCCAGCGACGGAACCGGCTTGATCGTTTTCGAATCCGAAACACCCTCAAGCGTTTCCTGAAGAAGCTTGGTAACTGCACCATAGATGAGAGCAGCTTGAAGCTCAAGTACCTTATCGAACTGGCCGGCATCGAGCCGTCTCTGGGAAGCGAAACCTTCCAAGTGAATTCTTCTCCCTCGCATTCGACGTCAGCTTTCTGTCTTGTGCGTGTCACTGGGGAAACTGGGATTGAAACCAGTAGAAGTCGTCACACCGAGGGTGTCCTGGTAGGAATACATTAGACTTAAGTTAGGGTTTAAATGAGGCATGCTGGTTATTCTTTTATCCCTCCCAGAAGATGACAGTGCTTCCCAGTTTCAACACAAATCTGCTTGGCCTTGCTTCATCTTGCTCTGCATAATTAGCCCTTTTTTCATTTCTTTTTAGGAATGGCAAACGTTCTGTGATTTCAAAGATATCATAGACATCAATATAAAGAGGGTTTGCCATGAGCAGGTCCCCCAAGACAGCAGGATGGTGACAATAAGTCGTAAAGATGACAGATGCTTGGTAAAGGACGTATTTGATTTCCCCAATCACTATGTTTTGTTTGAGATTTTGCTATTTGGATTTTATGCAAAGAATGATGTCTATTTATTATTGATTTGCACAACAGGAAGCCAACTTCCAGAGTCTCAAGGAAGCCCTTTCATTTGTGTCTCTTGTCGATGGCTACTTCAGACTGACCACAGACTCCAGCCACTACTTCTGCCAAGACATTGCTCCTCCAAGTATTCTGAAGGGGATCAAGAACCATTGCCACGGCCCAATCACGTGAGTCATTTTGATAATGCTAAATCCAAAGCCATCTTTCACACGCAGCTGTTTTACATCTTTTCTTCATATCTTGTTTTATCAGATCCGAGTTTGCAGTCAACAAGTTGAAAAAGTCGGGGTTTAAAGGAAGTGCGTTTCTTCTACGGCAGAGTCCAAAAGACTATGACAACTTCTTCCTTACCGTCTGTGTGCAGGTAAAGATTTTGTGCTGAAGCAACACTATACACAAAATACATTTGATTTAGATATTCATGTCCGTGCAGTGTGCACTTTTGTATGTTTATATGACCAATAAAAATATGTTCTGATGTCCTTTAACTCGATTGGCAGCCTGTTTAAGCAATTTGAAATCACAGGTTTCAGTCTGTTGCATGGAAGTTTATCTCTATGCAGATTATGCAATTCTTTCTGAATAAAAACAATTATATTTGGGTACTTTTCCACACTTGAATGTGTGCAAAAGTAATATTCATGTCATTTGGCCCTCACAACATTTGCACTTTTGCTGGAAGTCTACACAAGGATTTCATTATAACAACCTCTTTAGTGTTGATAACATTGTGTGTACTATTTACATTTCTGCAGACTCCACTTGGACTTGATTATAAAGACTGCCTCATTGTTAAGAATGAGCACTACACTCTTCCTGGTGTCCAGAAACTGTTTTCCAGCTTGAGGGAGCTCACCAGCTATTACCAACACAACAAGCTGCTTCTGGCTGAAGTACCTGTCAAGTTGGGCCGCTGCAGTCCACCCCAACCCAAAGGTGTGTTTTCCAACTCATTGATAGTATATAACAAGTCAAACAATCAATATGTATGGTTAAATATGTAGCTTTGTTTAAAGTATTACCCTTTATTTCATACAGTTGTTATAATTCAGATCTACTGTATGACCAAAACAGAAACTCAGCTCACATGCACTGCTAATACATAGCTAGGAGCATAGTGTTCTTTTGAAACATGCCAGAATACTATTGCAATTGGCTTATAACTTACTAGGGTGAACAGTATTCAATATAACTCAATAACTCATGTAATAGTCATGTATCAACTTAACAACTAATTGTATTTGCTGAAATTAGATATGTTTCTTTATGTCTGTAACCTCAATAAACATAACCATGATGTTTACTGCTCTTTTTACAGAACTTACAAATCTGATAATCATACGCAACAACAGCTCTGTAGAAGCTCAAGGGTCTCCAACGCCTGAAAGAAACAAATTCAGTCATATCCAGTTCCACATGATCAAATGTGAAGACCTTAAATGGGTGAGTGTGTATATAGGACTCCAACTTAAAGATGCCTGTTTCTAAAGCATATCTGAATATCAAGACGAGTGTCTTCTCTTCTAATATGTTGCTCCAATTATCCTTCAATCTTTAAAACTACTATGATGCAAATACCACTTCTGTCTAACAAGAAATGTACTTTGTGTTGATTATGATGGAGGAAACTTCGATGTTTTTTTTCTGTTAGGCTGAATGCCTCGGACAGGGATCCTTCACTCGAATTTTCAAAGGCTATAAAACTGACATTCGTGATGGAGAGAAACACGTGACAGATGTTTTCCTGAAAGAGCTCGACGTTGTTCATAAAAATTGCTGGGAGGTGGGTTTCTTCAGATTAAAAAACACTGAAATGTTTTATAAATTATTCATAGATATAGCACATTAGTTTGGATATCATACACATTATTTGTTTTCCTTCTCCCAGTCATTCTTTGAAGCTGCCAGCTTGATGAGCCAGATTTCACACAAACATCTCCTCCTGGTATATGGTGTTAGTGTTCAAGGAGTCAAAAGTAAGTCTAAACTCAAGTCCGACTTGTAATTTGCTCACACAAGCTGTGATGCCAAGTCTCCAGGAGCTCGATGACACACTCACAGGCTCACAAGCCGAAAAGAACACAAGCATCGCTGTTGCAGCTGGAAACCACACTGCAAGATTATCCAGACGATTGCTTCATTGCTACAGTACAGTTTTACTGTCAGCTTCATGAAACTAATGTGTATTATGTTTTCTACATGTGTAAACATAGAGTAATTTACAAGTCCCTTGATGTGCAAACAACACAATTCAGCCTTCATTTTGATCTAACTTCCATATCTGTAAAATTAAGAGATTGTATCTTGCACGGTTTGTTGTTGACAAAAACTATCCACAGACAGACAGGCACACAGAAATATAAAAAGCTGCCTTAGTACTAAAAACCTCTTTGGTGGAAGGTTCAAAGTAGGTTCCTTCAGGTGCAAATGTTGCTATGACGACACAGCCTCTGGAAAAAAATGTCCTCACATCAGATCCTCATCTGACCCGACTCAGTCTGTTATCTGTGGTTGAGCATTTCTGACCCTGTGTCTGGTTTGAAGTACAGCTGTAGAAACAAACCTCCCTGTGCCTCACAGACATCATGGTGCAGGAGTTTGTCAAGTACGGGGCCCTGGACCTTTACTTGAAGAGAGGGGGATCTGTGTCAGTGAGCTGGAAACTTGACGTAGCCAAGCAGCTCGCATCAGCCCTCAACTTTCTGGTAAGATAAACGTTTTAATGTAGAGCATTACTACTAGACCCAGGATTGGCAAGTTAAACTTTGTCAAAGTTGAACGATGCAGCTCACTATAATAAGTCAATATATACTGCCTAACAGGAAGAAAAGAACATTGTTCATGGAAATATCTGCGGAAAGAATCTGCTGCTGGCCAGAGAAGGTGACCCATCACAGGGCAGCTCTCCGTTCATAAAGCTGAGTGACCCGGGCATCAGTGTGGCCATGCTGGGGAAGAATGGTAAATCTTCAGGGAAGTAGAGACACCTGATGAATGATACTGTAGTTATAGAACCATTTAGTAACTATATAAAAGTGGATGGACTTGCTAAGTGTTTGCTGTATACACACACATACATACTTTAATCTCAAGGTATTAAATAAAAACAAAATTACATCCAAATATGTTTAACACATTTAAAAGGTTGAAACCTAGTCCATGTGCATTATTTATTTGTGTGTGTGTGTGTGTGTGTTTGTTTAGTGATCCTAGACAGGATCCCTTGGGTGGCCCCTGAAGTGCTGGAGGCCCCAGATAACCTGACTCTGGAGTGTGATAAGTGGAGCTTTGGTGCCACTGTGTGGGAAATCTTCAACAATGGGAACACACCACTGCAGGGCTGTGACCTGGATAAGGTACTACTTTTATTTTGTACTTTATATAAACTAACTGGTAGCAGTAACAGGTTGTTGTATTACTCTGCTTAAGCTGCTTATGAGTTCAAGTGACTTAAAGAGCCGGTTCAGGAAAATAACTGGTATTGAAGGTGACGAAACCTGTGAATCAGATCTTAAATGCAACCATGCATTTGACCATCTAGCCTATGGGGATAGTACAGTGAATGATACGAGCCACTGATGTTTTCTGCAGAAGCGACAGTTTTACGAGAGCTTCCAGCAGCTGCCTCCCTCCCAGTGGACGGAGCTGGCCGATCTGGTCAGTCAGTGCATGGACTACCAGGCCGCGTTCAGACCCTCCTGTCGCAGCATCATCCGTCAGCTCAACAGTCTGATCACTTCAGGTAATCATGTGTATCAAAACTTTGCTCATAATGAATACAACCAGTATAAACCACATATCTTATCAAAGGGTTTAGTGTGTTTCAATTCAATAACAAAATGTATCTGTGATCATTCACAAAATGTGTAGTGGTTTTGGAATCAGGTGAATTGAATACATCAGGAAACCAAAAGTCAGTACTTGTGTTTTGTGTTTCATGGCAGACTATGTGATACTGCACGCCACTGAGCCCGTGGCACAGAGCCCTGTGTGGAGAGCCCTCAGCCCCGATCAAGGCGAACAGACTTTGTTTGAGGAGAGACACCTTCGATACATCTCCCCTCTGGGGAAAGTAAGTCTGCAGTGCCACAATAGGACTAAAATATTTAGAATTTTGGACAATCGGTGCACTTTAATGATCATGGTCTTGTGTTTTGAGAAAATCTAATGAATCTTGTCAAGATACTGTGCTAGTATTGTCTGTATGCCCAGGATGTTGAGACAACTTAAAATACACAGCCTTTTTTATATTTTTAATTAACCCTTGTCGTTTTAGACTTCCTCAGTGGTGCACAAGACCTTGTGTTTGATGGACTAACAGGTGTAAACAGGCTGTTGTGAAGGCATGGTGGTGAGGTAATTTAAAAGTTTTTGGGATGTGACTGACTGAACGAGTCAAAACCTTTCCAGGGAAACTTTGGCAGTGTTGAACTTTGCCGTTATGACCCGCTGGGGGATAACACTGGTGAGCTGGTTGCTGTAAAGAAGCTGCAGCCCAACAAGCTGTCGACCATTGAGGACTTCAAGAAGGAGGTCAAAACCCTCAGCGTTTTGGACTATGAGTACATCGTCAAATACAAAGGAGTCTGTTACAGTACAGGTAATAAAACAATTATTGCAAACATAGCACACGATGTTCTAAAATGTGGTCATCAACTTCAGTAAAAGAACACATTTGTAAGACTGCTTATTTAAATGTATAATTGATTAATCGTATATTCTATTTGGAAAGAGTTCGTTTTTTGTAATCACTGTTTAATAGATGTCTTTGCTCCCTTAAGTGAAAAGTACACACATGGAAATACCATTGTGGCTTTAACTAAATGTCCTAAAAAGAGTTATTTGCCAAACTTGGTGTCATTTTTTGTTATACTATACTATACTATAATTATTATATGGCAATTATTATATGCATCTTCTGCATAATCCAGGATTTACATTTTACTTCACATTTTAAATCACAGTGTTAGATCATGGTGCCGAGGGACTTATACAGATACAAGAGATACAATTGGAAGTGTTATTTTTCAGGGTTTGTAATTGATTGGGTTGAATAAATTCAATGTTTGTTTGTTCACAGGTCGCCTCAGTATGAGTTTGGTGATGGAGTACCTGCCTTACGGCAGCCTTATTAACTACTTGGATAGTAACCGACTTCACGTCAACACATGGCGTTTGCTGCTTTTTGCTTCTCAGATCTGTAAGGTAAGAGTCAGATGTATGAATTCAACTCATGCAAACAGTTAGAATTACAACATTTGAGAAGATTCTGTTTGAATTGACAGTGATTGAATTATTGCCACTTTTACATTGATCTTTTGAATACTGAGACCTGAGGTCTTTTCAAAAACAAGTATATGCTTTAATATTACAAAAAAATGTAGGTATCTTTTTTTTCCCACAAATCAACTACATTTTCACAAGCTATAAGCTAGTACCAAATGATGATTGCACAGCATAAAACAAATTAGACATGGACAAAATATATTTCATTTTTTTCTGTTTTGTCATTTTCTCATTTCCAGGGGATGGAGCACCTGCAGACCTTGCGCTATGTGCACAGAGACCTCGCAGCCAGAAATATCCTAGTGGCCAGTGAGTCGCTGGTGAAAATAGCTGATTTTGGGCTGACCAAGGTTGTTCCTTTTGACAAGGAATATTACAGAGTATTGCAACCCGGAGATAGCCCCATTTTCTGGTAGCTATCCTTATTATTAAACATTCAAATGCTATTTTATCTGAAGTGTAATTGCATTAATATGTAATTATTTGCAGTTTGTGGACCAAAAATGTCCCTAGCATTGAATGATAAATGATATACCAATGAAAAATGTTGTGAAGGGTTGTGTCGAGGCCTAATGTTCGTTCAAATCAGATACGGAGATAGCTGTTTCCAGGCTTTGCACTAAGCTAACATATCAGCTGCCAACTGTGGCCTTATATTCAACCATACACTGCTCTTCTAATGCAGGTACGCCCCAGAGTCCATCAATGAGTCCAGATTCTCCCACAAGTCAGATGTCTGGAGTTTTGGAGTCGTTCTTCACGAGCTCTTCAGCTACTGCGACATCAACTCCAACCCAAAAAGAGTAAGAAGCTTACTTGTCTTTATGTATTCAAAATGTTTCAATATTTCCCCCTTTTTAAAACAACCTTTCCTTAATTGTACTGTTTTAGCTATGTATGCGGGAGATTGGAAACAATGTGCAGAGTCAGTCCATTTCAATGTATCTGGCAGATATTCTAAAGAATAACTGGAGGATGCCAGCTCCTCCAAACTGCCCAGCCAAGGTATGTTCACTCTTTGTGGTTCAATAGTTGAAATGCAGTAGTCCTTGTTTCCTTATTTTATGTGCCACTTTTTCTACCTAGTTCTAACAAATATATTGCAATGTTAAGGTAATTACAATGTAAATCATCTGCTGGGTAATGATGTGGCCTCTGTTTTATACAATGCAAGTGTTGCTCAAAATGAAAAAACATTATGCAAATATTTATCTTAAAAAAGAGTCTTTGCTGGGGATGAAATGTGTTGTAAACATGTTGCCCTATCTTGTTGAACTAGTCATTACAACGCTCATACAAAACCATTTAAATAACAGTTATTCGCTTTGTTGAATATTATATTTTTGTCATTTATGACACCAGGTGTACAGTTTGATGAGGCAGTGCTGGGCGTACGACTTCGAGGAGCGACCTTGTTTCTCTGGCCTGGGAAACCAAATTGAAGCCATCATGCAGGACGAGAGAGAGAACCCTAAAGGCTGACAAAATCCCTTTTAGATTAGCTTGAAAATGCATTGTCACAAAGCTAAAACAGCTATAGACATTTGGTAATATAGAATATGAGGCATTGCTGGAGATTAAACTACCCAGCAGTATATAAAGGAGTTAAAAAGAGCACAATCTTACATATTCAGATACACATTAATGCAGCAGTAACATATACAAGAGACAGAGACCATCTGACTGCACAAGGACTCATTGTACTTTTGATACCTTCTATGTACATTTAGCTGATAATACTTTCATACTTTAACACAAGTAAGGTGTTGAATGCAGTACCAATACCCAGTTTGGTAATAGTACTTTTACTTTAGTAAAGTATTAGAATACATATTCCACAAAAGGTGTATTCTCACGGCCATTTTCACATAAGATCACGTTCATTGTAGAGTTTTTAGTTGTCCATGTTTTCTTGTTAAACAGTATGATTTATAAACAAACGATACAAAAAAAGTTGAATGTTCATAACGCATGGTTAGCAGAAAAAGTCTTTCTTTTATAAAGATATATTTAGAAAAAATATTGTGGCCATTTTATATTTTCCTTCATTCATTTATACTGTGGTAATTGTTGTACTTTTCAGTGGCTTAATTTCATGTACTTTGTAGTCTTTTTTAAATCCCTCACGTGTTTGAAATAAAGCAATTTTGTGGAAACAGCTTTTGTAAATGTTTATTGATTGACACTTTGTAAAATTAGCTTTTTTAATATAAATGTATTTATATGAATAATTGAATAAATTAAGAGTATACCTTAAAATAGGTTAGACTGTGTCTTCAAAAGAGCAGAGCAATGATAATAAGAAGTCATACTTTCGTACAAAAGTGGATACTTTAGATCAGGGGTATTCAACTAAAATTCAACGAGGTCCAGTTAGAGAAAATCTCCCCATGCAAAGGTCCGGAACATCAAAATGTCTAAGTTGCTTTATGAATTAGTGTGATATATATTGAAGTAGCCTGTAGCTTTATCAACGTCTGCATGTCATCAACAAAAGACTGCCAATCAAATAAAGAAAGTACAATTCATTAAACAACAACATTTATTTGCAAATAACATTGAACTATACAGATATACAGTAAAATACTGTGGATATGTGTAATGTTCCTCTCTGGCTGCATTTAAAAATAAAAGAGAAAATAAATAAAATAGCTTTTGAAAATGTGTGCATCTTAAAAGTGCTTAATTTTAGATAAATAAAATAAAGTGTAGCAGCAGCTTGAGTTCCCCTTTTTCTTTGTTAACCGTTTCACATCATGACTTAACAGTTTCAGACAATTATAGAACAATATCAGTCTTTACACATCATAACAATTGAACAGTTTTAAAGTTTCTCTTTCTTTCCCTCTTATATTTCAGTCCCTCACTCACTTTTTTTTATTCAGTGCGAGAATTGAGCTTGAGCTTTTCCTGCCAGGAGTTTAAATCTGGGCTGAAATGGTGTCAGGGCCATTCTCATACACACATGCAGGTGCTCATTGGTTAGCCTGGAACCACATTTAGTTTTAATTTGGATCCTGGTGGACTGATCATGTTGGGCTCTGAGACTGCTTATTTTTTGTGACCTCAGTCCTGACTTGAGAGGGAATGTTTGGTCAAACACTTTATGTTTTGTCTCATAGTGGCGTTTCACATTGGCACTTTTAATGAGCGCCACGGTCTCTGAACAAATGAGACACACTGGTGTTGTGCTCCCAGTGGGCAGGATGAACATGAATGAGTCCACTCAGGGTTAAAAGCTCTGCTCTCACTGTCCACTATCCTCTTCTTGGAGAGCGCCATGTGTAATTATTTGTCTCTCCCTGTCTGCCGCTAACACGCCTGTTCACTCTCCTCTTCGCTTCTCTCCCTGTATCGCTAATTATTCTCTTCACTCACTTTCCTCTCTGCTTCTCTCTGCCGCTCTCTCGTCTCTTCTTCTGTGTTTCTCTCCCTGTATCGCTCACTTGTCTCTTTCTTTCTAAAATAGAATCGCCCCGTCAAAATAGAAATCCCCTATTAATGTACTGATTATAGGTCCAGGTCCGTATAGGTCGGCGTCTGGGTCCGGATCCGGACCGCGGTCCGCCTGTTGCCGACCCCTGCTTTAGATTAACCTGACTGAACTGACTCTCCAACGATCACACAAATCAGTATAATATAATGTTTACACAAGTCAAGGAATCATATTCTCAAGGTCCACATTTTAAATTCAGATCAGTTAGTTTATGCCACATGAAATACATTCTAGCTGATAAGAATCTGTGTATCAGTAAGAGGTCTCTATAATAACAAGGATCATATAGATCTACGCTCTGTACTCTACTTGCTGAAGGCAAGCGCAGTCCAATAGTCCTAAAGCCCATATGAGAAGCAGGACTTAGTCCTGCTTTGGCCAGACACATCCCCATGTAAACATCGTCAATGGGAAGAATGGTAATGGACTGAGACATCTTGTATATAACCATAGCTGTATAACCAGACAGGAGGAAGCCCCCACCACCACAGTAAGAGGGATATGACTCTGACTCCTCCACCTGCACTGGGATATAGTATTTGTTTTCTTTCTTCCGCACAGGCCCTTTGCCCGCGATCAGATGGCCAGCAAAGAGGTGTTTGCTTCCATCGTTGTCCTTTAGGCCTTGGAGATACTCGACCATGTTGTTTGTGTGGGCAAAGACGTCATCGTCACCATTCAGAAGGAAGCGAGCGTTTGGACAGTTTCGTTCCATCCATTCCAGGAAGAGGATCTGCTTCAAGGTGAGGTTGAAAAATGAATCATGAAAGTCCCATTGGATGATGTCATTGTACTCACGTTGCTCCATTTCGAGAATTGTGTTAAATCTCTCTTTCTCAAAACCAGTATCTGTGGTCCCTGAGACGAAGACCCTTCGGATCCACACACCATTGTGTAGCCTCTCTTTAGCCCAGGTTTTACGCAGCACCTCTCGGCGGTCGTAGTTGCCAGGGGAACTTTTAATGACCAGCAGAAGGAAGACTTCTGCCGATTTATCAGCTCCTCCACATTTGTCAGGAAGGTCCAGTAGCATGGGGAAATGGCGACAGTGTCGATAATAGAGAAAGTCTTGGATGTGCTGAGGAAGAGTTTTGAAGCCTGTGATGTTGGCGGCAGACATATTTTGTTGACATTCTTGCCAGGAATAGACATAGGTGTTTTTTTTTATGGTTGACTCCTTCTGACTGTCGTCCATTCTGACTTTAACTTGTAAGTGGTTGGATGTATGGTGAGTCAAAACACCTTTCCAGAGATTGAAAACCAACAAACCAAAAGCTCCACATATAAGAAGAGCTGTTGTCCTATTTTTTCTCATTCTTCACTCTCTGCAAAACAAAACACTTTTTATATCAACAAGTCTCACAGCAGTATGAACATTAGAATACATTTGAGCAATAAGTCTATACCTATTGTATAGTAACAATAGGCTGATAATATTCAGAGTAATAACTAAGAATAAAAGGTTAATCTAAGCAGTGGTGGCCTAAAGGTTTGAGAAGTGAGCTTGTGCTGAGAAGCTCATCAGTTCAATATACTGGACTTTATATAGTCTAAAAGTGAATGGCAGCCTACAGATGAGATTCCATATGTTTTATACTTTCATAATGTGATTTTATGAGAGCTCTTAGTAAATAAATAGCCAAATGAAGACTGCAGTATTCAGTATGTAGGGAACAGATTGCAAGAGCAAGTTAATCAGTAACTAATGTTTAAGTTCCTTAAATGCTTGTAAAACTAGAGTCAACTGAGAGGTAACAGTTGATCATGAGGTCAGCAGTGATTAAAGGTGGGGTAGGTAATTTTGGAGAAACCAGCTCGAGTGTGCTAGAATTTGAAAATACACAGCCGGAAAAAATCTGCCACTTCCTTACAGAGCCCCTCCTCCAACACACACGAACGCGCACATGACCAATGAGGGCACGAGATAAGTTTGTGCACAGATGGAAGGCTGACAGGCAGGTAGGCCATCCAGTTATTTTAGCTGGGCCGGCTAAAATGATTGGTCGTGCTTTTTACAGTACTACGGCTTCCACAGATGACATTTTTTTATGGATTTTTTGTCAAAGCACTTTTTAAGAGCATTCCATGGAATATAACAAAAAGTGTATCTCGAGCCGGTTTCTCAAACTTACCTACCCCACCTTTAACTGAAATAATAAAAAGGCAAGAAACTCTGAAAGTCCTTCAAAGAACAACCATATTACTTTTCTCTCCATGCAGCATAAGTCAAGAGGACTGATTAATCCCAGTCTGTCATTTTTAAGAGAAATAGCAACCCTGTATATCTCAAAATAATTATCTGACACATACTGACTACTTTTTTAACTCGTAATAATTCACCATTACTTATATTGTAAAGGGAGATTTTCAAGATTCAAAGTTGAGGAAAGGCTCATATATTCTATCATTCATTTTAATAGAGAAATTGACTTTAAACTGTTTCTTTTAACACATCAGTCATTTATGTAAAGACTTAATTTAAACCTTCTTTCACTGTAAACTCTAAAACCGCCACATATCTGACCTGGGAGCATTGAATTACTTCTACAATTGCTTTATCAACTTTTAGTTCTTATTAAACAAAGCAACACTTAGATGATTACTATAAAGTAAAGTTGTACAAACCTTAAATGTGTTGAGCTGTGTTTGGATTTGACGCTTTCGCTGGTGCTTTTTATCAAAAATGAATCCACTCTTCTATTTCCCTCGACAAGTAGAGCATGATGGCTAGTGGGAAGTGATTGCTGGTATGAAGGGTTCATTTGCTGCCGCTCCCTTAAATGCAACAATGAATATGTTGATAGCAGTGATAACAGGGTTGGCTGTGTGATACATGAAGACGTTTATAAAAAATACTTTGTGTTCGAATGTTTTTGGACTGTTTTAAATGCGGGTTTATGTTATTCTCTTTATTCTGCTTCTATTGTAAAGAGAATCGTATTATTCATTATATTTTCTTAAAAAGGAAGTCGTTTTTTTTGTAGTTTTTAAGATGCACATAGATGACGCAAAAAAGTTGAATATGTATGTCCAACAAAACATTAAAATAAAAAAAGAAGGTGCATATAGACAAACTCTATTTGCTTGACAAAATGCTATAAAGCCTGTGTTTGAATAGACATCAGTGTTGAAAAAGAATATTAATGTTTGACCTTTGGCCTGGGATCTGCTACACTCTTAACTAGCAGACCTATAAAAGCAGGGTTGTAAAAGGTCCAATATCCAAGATAAAAAATAACACTGAGCTGAACACTGAACAGAGCTGCTTATCTTTGTTGAGTTAACCCGTGCTGACAGGATACTCTCCTACAAAGCTTCTGGTCACTTGCCAAGATAAAAAACGGTACTAATGAGAAACATTTGTTGAAATGAATATATCGAAAACAAATTCAGGAAAATAATGGAAATAAATAAATAAATAAAAGAGAATACCAAGTAATTTGATACTCAAACAACATTAAAGGTCCCATCATATGCTTTTCTGGTTATTACCCGTCCCCTTGTGTGTTATGTAGCTTTTTCTGCATGTAAATGGTCTGCAAAGTCACAAACCCTCAAAGTACACCCTGTAGCGAGTAAAACTCTAACACAGAAAATACCTGTCTATGCTGCCCCAGAACGCCTCGTTGGAGATTTTTATTTTTCCATTTTTTTCTTCCTGGTCACAGTGACGTAACGCTAGACCAATTGGTCCAAATGGACCAATCCGCGGAGCTCTGCATACACACACACACACACACACACACACACACACACACACACACACACACACACACACACACACACACACACACACACACACACACACACACACACACACACACACACACACACACACACACACACACACACACACACACAAGGGCGGAGCAGCGAGCCCCGCAACGTCCCGCCAACACGGCACCCAGACCCCACGCAGCATTCTCATCTGTTTGTCATTACTGGTGTCATTTTCTGGTTGCTAACAAACGCCATTGTAACACATAAACACTGATGTCCAGCTGTAACGGTGGTTGACTAATCAGAGCACAGTGGGCTCATAGGGAGGGGGGGGGGGCAGGAGCTCCAACAAGGCGTGTAGGACAGAGAGTGAATATACTATACAGAGATGCTGTATGAGAAAACCAATGTGATTTTGGAACATTGAACAATGTAAATCTATTCCAGTAGACCTCAACAATGGAATTATGATCAGTAGAAATGGCCATGACATGGGACCTTTAAAGAAATGTCTTAAAGCTGTCCTATCATGCAAAATGCACTTTCTGATGTCTTTTATACATAAATATGTGTCCCCGGTGTGTCAGGGAACTCACAAAGTGTCAGAAAATATAACCCTCTCTCTTTTCCTCCGTACCCACATCTCTAAAAACGGGGGTACAATGGAGCTAAACCAGATTTGTGTCCGATATGACGTAATATCGGAAATGTGGGCTGGCTTTACACCCACGGCCCTATCAGAAACATCGCTATCAGAAACAATGCCCGACGTGTTTTGGACGTAATGATCTTTGTTTACATTAGCAAGCATCGCTAACACTCAGAGCTAACCTGTACTGGAGAGAGTATGTGTAAAAAAGCAGGAAATAAAAAAAAGAACTCACCTTGTAGTAAACCCGCAAGAAAATAAGCATTTGAGCTCCATACTGTTTCAGAAATAATCCTTGAAGTGGTTTGGAACATGAGCAGACAGCCTGCTCTTCACAGAATTCAAAAGGGGGCGGGGCCAGCGGAGAATCAGCCATTCTCTAACAGGGCTGAAATAGAGGGATATGAGGGATGTCTAAAATGCATGATCTGTTTGGTATTTTGAGCAAAACACATCATAGATATGTTTTTTATATATTTGTATATATCTGATACCCATAATATATGCCTTAAAATAGCATGATAGGAGATCTTTAAAAATGACTTCTCTTTCACTTCTGTTCAAAAACAGCAGAGGGGGCTGTTGCTTCTTAAGTGGATACCTTGCAATTTAGAGCAGCACAGTTTGCTGGAAAGCCTTCAGCTCAAATTCAGAGCAGCATGGTAGACCCTTTTGTATCTAATCAAATGTCCCTTGCAGTCAGACGCCCAGCAGAGATTCAACACGCTATGCACACCAAACAGTAAAACAATAGTGATGCATGGTGTTATTTATTTACCTTGTTTGAAGGGTTGATTGTTGCAGGTTGATGATGATGATCCAATCAGATCTAGGGTAACACAACTTGAAACTAATAAAGAGCTTAATACAACTGTTCTGGCGTCTTCCTGTGATAACTAATGAGACCTCTGCGACGCCATCCTAATTATAAGTCGGAAAGTGAGTGAAGGCTTCAAAATAAGAGCACAGGCTTTAAAAATAAGAGCTCTTAAAGACGATTATTTAAGAAAATCTAATATTCACTCTTGGATGAAAATACTATTTTATTATTGTATTTAACCTTTATTTAACCAGATGAAAACATTGAGACAACATCTAATTTACAATGCTGTATATTGAACTAACTATAACTGAGGCATAAACCAAAAAGATATGGAATAAGTAATCAAATATTAAATTAAAATAACAATGACTAGCAAAGGTGGGAAGTAACTAAGTACATGTACTCAAGAACTGTTCTTAAGTTCAATTTTGAGATACTTACTTGAGTACTTCTACTCCACTTCATTCATTGTGTAGCCTACATTAGTTACTTTGCAGAGTTGGATTAACGATTTGTGAAATATAAAAAACACTTAAATAAGACTTTAGTTACATCTGGAGTAACATTCACAATCCTGCAGTATACAAAGTCATTACAACTAGCTGCACCTTTACCAGTTTTGATAACACTTTAATTATCAATAATTATAATAAAAACATATAATGATTCTGAAATGAAGAATTTGCATAATAAGTACTTTTACTTTTGGTACTTATATGTTGATGCTAATACTTTTGTACTTTTACTTGAGTAACACTTTGAATGAAGTTCTACTGTACTTGTAACAGAGTATTCCTACTCTATATATATAGTATTCTGGTACTTCTACTTTTTCTCAAGTACATATCTGAGTACTTCTCCCAACTCTGTTGACTGGGCTACTACTACACCTTCTTCACATTGGGCAGTCCAACTCTGAAGAAGGTGTCCAGGCTCTTCTGTTGATATATTCATTGATTTGAGAAATCCTTAATCTTAAAATGCACGAGTTGTAACTCACTTTGGATAAAAGCATCAGCTTAAGAAATGTAATGTAATTGATTTTCATTCATGCCTAACCCACATTCAGCCGTTGCACATGTTTAATGTAATTTCGTAAAATGTTCCTGAGTGATTAATCCAAGATGTTTTACATACTGTGTAAAAAAGGCACCACTTGATGAAATATCTGTGTAATGTGTATGTGTGTGTTGGTCTCCTTATAGACATTACCATACCGCTAACCTTTGCTCCATAACTTGTGTATTCCACGGATGTTGTATAAATTGTGCCCATTTCTTTTGTGTGTTAATACATACTCAACTCCTTTCTTAAAATCAGTACAAATATGTTTTTCCTATTTTTTATTTCTTTAAAGTTTGAGATTCAGCTTTATTGTCTTTATACAATTTCAGAAGCCCCCTCCACCCTGCACATACAATGAAACGTATGTTAATAATTATTAAATTAGATAAATAGAAAACTTCAAATAGGCAATCCAATAGAAAAACATACATAAAGTGCCACAATCCTCACATGTAACATTTCAGCTGAAAGGGAATTTGTCTTTCTTAGAAAAATATTAGAAAAGTGACAAACTTTTTCTCTTTGTCCACAAGAAGCCTCCCTATATTTCCTTGTTCTCTTTAAAAATTAAAATGACAAATAACATCACTGCTGAAGTACAATGAGATACAAATATTAAACAACCGACTACTGTTACTGTCATCAGTAGAACAGTTATCCTGAAACATTGTAATTCTACATATCTTCATCGAGGTACAATAGTAAGTACGGTTTAGTTGAACTGTGGTCTGTACTGTATGTAACATGTTCATTATTTGTGGATTGTATAGTCATACTGCAGTAACATATTTTGGACAATAGAGGGCACCACAGTTCCATATTCCCTGTAGAAACCAAAGTTATACTGTAAACCCTACCACCCAATTCTATACATCCACAAACAAGTTATCATCTTACTTTTTTGGATTGTACTCTGACTAGGCTGGTACTTGTGATACAGTTTCATCTCTATGACAGAAACACAGTAAGAAGTCAAAACATTCACCAAACTACAAGTAAACAATGGCAAGAAACATCCCTGCAGAGAGTATTGGGTCTGAAAACATGGTGAATCTTGCATAGAAACTGGACAGGAAGAAACACTAATTTCCTCTGTGAGTTGATGGCTACTTTATAGAGAAGTTTGGTTTGTTTGGTACTCAGCAAATCTGATTTCATGTTCTCTGGCTGATTATTAACCTGTTGCTTTTAAACAGGAACTTCCTACAGGTTAGCAATATTATGCAAACAGGTCCTGTGTCCTTAATCTGAGCTACCCATTCATTTTCTTTAATTTGAGATGAAGTGCAAAAAATGACTTATTGGTGTTGGAATGTATACAGTGCTCTGCACAGGGCTCTCGCCTAGATGTGTAAATACATAGTGCACATCAGGATTACCCTGAAAAAGGTTAAACAACACGATTATATATATACAAACTACTTTTGTATAAAATCAAATACAAGTTTGATGATAAAACATCTCAATATATAACCTTTTCTTAGCAGCAGGAAAATAGAATGGATATCTAACAGACACATTTTAAAAACATGGAAATGAACTTTCTCCTACAGTAATCTTACATGAATATTTTAATTAAAGACCCCTTTACATATAGCTTATTCAATATAAATATTAAGAGAGAAGATTTCACACTATATCAACTGTTCTCCAGAACATCCTTTGGCAATTTTGACAACGGTTTCTGGTTTAAAATAACATTTATTCTTCTCTTTGTGAAGAAAATAAACAGGCACATACTGAAACTAGAAAAGGTTCTCCATGTTGTATTCTTCTGTACCTGTTCCTCTCTAGTCAAGTTACAGTTTACATTCATATCTGTCAAAATTGTCATCACTTTGCATCCTGTAAATCCAGTGAAAGCTCAAATCTACACTACTGCATTTGAATCAGATTTGATGACAAAATAATGCTTTAGCCTGCAGCTGGACAATGGTATACAACGGTTTCTCCTGATGGAAAGTAATACCTGATCTAACATCCCAAGAGCAGGTGCAGGAAACAAAGAGTCAATCAGCTTCTGTCACAGCCTGTAAGCTACAGTTTGGTACTGCTTAAGGTTTTTTTTGGACCACATTCCAGACTAGGATCATTTAAACTGTTCCACATAAGATACAATTGAGGTGAAAGGAATCTGTGCACCAGTAAAACATCCTGATAAAAGCAAGGATCATAAACATCGAGTTTTCTGGAAGATATGGACAGTCCTGCTGTCTTCACACCCATATGAGAAGCGGGACTTAGTCCTGCTTTGGCCAGACACATCCCCATGTAAACATCGTCAATGGGAAGAATGGTAATGGACTGAGACATCTTGTATATAACCATAGCTGTATAACCAGACAGGAGGAAGCCCCCACCACCACAGTAAGAGGGATATGAGTTTGACTCCTGCACCTGCACTGGGATATAGTATTTGCTCGAAGATGCTCTTATGGGCCCTACGTTATAGATCAGATGGCCAGCAAAGAGGTGTTTGCTTCCATCGTTGTCCTTTAGGCCTTGGAGATACTCGACCATGTTGTTTGTGTGGGCAAAGACGTCATCGTCACCATTCAGAAGGAAGCGAGCGTTTGGACAGTTTCGTTCCATCCATTCCAGGAAGAGGATCTGCTTCAAGGTGAGGTTGAAAAATGAATCATGAAAGTCCCATTGGATGATGTCATTGTACTCACGTTGCTCTACCTTGAGTAGTTTGTTCAGTCTCTCTTTCTCAAAACCAGTATCTGTGGTCCCTGAGATGAAGACCCTCCGGATCCACACACCATTGTGTAGCCTCTCTTTAGCCCAGGTTTTACGCAGCACCTCTCGACGGTCGTAGTTGCCAGGGGAACTTTTAATGACCAGCAGAAGGAAGACTTCTGCCGATTTATCAGCTCCTCCACATTTGTCAGGAAGGTCCAGTAGCATGGGGAAATGGCGACAGTGTCGATAATAGAGAAAGTCTTGGATGTGCTGAGGAAGAGTTTTGAAGCCTGTGATGTTGGCGGCAGACATATTTTGTTGACATGCTGGCCAGGAATACACATAGGGTTTTTTTTGTATCAGTTGCCTTATTTGATGTTTATCTTCCCTCACATCTTCTTCGAGGTTGAAGGTTTTGTTGTCAATAAAGTCTTTACAGAGATGGAGGACAAACAGACCAAGAACTCCTGCCAGCAAGAGAGCTTTTGCACGGACGTTTCTCATCCTTGAATCTCTGTAGTGACAAAACAAAACAGTGTTATTATCAAAACTGTATGACATAAGTAACATGATTAATTGGTTGTTAATTCCTTAGTTAAGTTCATGGATAGCCCGTCCTCGGGCATTGCAGCCACTGCCACACTGTATCAGTTCAATATGCATAATGTTGAAGGCCAAAGCAAACCAGGAGCTGATTAAAACATATTATATCATGCTAAACTGACCCCAGTTTTATTTTCCAAGGAGATGATCCAAGTCAGATTTAATCACAGCAATTCGGCCGTTTGATAAAGACAAAATGTGAATTAAAAAAAACAGCCTTGAGTCTCTGACAATGTTTATTTATATTCTCCACATAATTAAAGTGGGCCTATCATGCTATATTTGAATAATAGAGTGTAGGACCATACCTATATAAGGCATATTTATACTTTTTTTTTTTCAAAATACCAAACAGATCATGCATTTTAGCCATGCCTCATTTCGCTCAATTTGAAAAATGTTAGCTCTGTTTTTGCAAGGGCTGATTCTGTGAGAACAGCACCATCTACAGGCCTGGCATATGTACTACAGCGTCTCCAGCGCTTTCGAGTGGCAATGGCCGTGGCTGTCTCCTCCTGATTGGTGGAGTTGGCCCAATAGCCGTAGCGCCACTGTCCTGACGTCAGGACAGTGTTCAAATCTGGATCAGTTTTTATCAGATCCGTTGCAGCCCCTTTTTTAGAGATTTGGGTATGGAGGAAAATAGAGAGGGTTGTGTTTTCTGACACTTGGTGAGTTCCCTGGAACACCGGGGACACATATTCATGTATAAAAGACGTACAAAAGTGCATTTTGCATGATAGGTCCCCTTTAAGTGAGTTAATGTGAACCTAAACGATAAGGATTGGGTTTAAATGGCTGATGTATCTGTGCTCACAGATATCACTGGCCTATAAAAGTGTCCCCTTAAGTCTTATTTATTAAGACTTAAGGTTTTGCATTCTGAATCATCAGAATTATCAGAAGTTAAATATCATAAAGTTCCTGGAATGTGTAATTATCAGTATTTAGCATTAAGTAGTTAGTATCTAGTTTGGTAGCCTGTTGATCTTCCTGAAATGTAAATGTTGGAGATGCCACAAACAGTCTGAAGGTGGTTTGAAACATGTTTTTCTAAATTAGAGGCAGGAATATAGATGATGGAGTTAATTTTGAGATTATTTATATTGCAAATAGAAGGATAGACTTTGAGCATTTACTGTTGATAGGAGATTGTATTTACCTGACTTGAGACTACATACAGTAGTGACTATGTTGGCTTACACTCACCATATAAAACACAGAGAAGCTGAATGTCCCTTTAATGAAGCTTTCACACATTTCATATTACTGCTTTGAATAACAAGCAGAGAGCAACAGGAGAGAGCAGACGGTGCCTCAAAGCAGACATGAGGTGGCTTGGCATCTGCCCCACAGAATCCCTACATGCTGTACTAAACCAGCACATGGGCGGAAACAAATCTAATGCTGTCATGTCTCCTCAAAATGGATGGAATATGTGACAAATACATGATGTCAGACATTAAAACATCAGCACAAACCAATTAGGCCTACAGAAAAACATGAGAAGAAATGGGGAGGGTCCACCAAACATTAACCTTAACAGTCAAATGACAAAACACTAGCCTCACCCTGTTAATCCACTGGGAAATATGCAGACACACAACTGACTGTTTGCATGAAACCTAACAATACACTACAATGGGTAAACAGTCAATATGAGAGCTGGTAGGACTTTTGTGAAGTATTTTTCTTCCTTAAAACGTTTTTAAATCATATATCATGGTAGTCGACAAACTTATACTGTTTGTATTTTGTTAAGACTGTAGGAGGTCTTGAATTCAGTCATTCTTTTCTGCTGTTAATAATATACTAGGTGTTTTCCCCCCTAGCTTCCTCATAACTTTGCTTTTACTTTGAGTTGATTAATGACGGATGAGCCATTCAGGCAGTGATGATCTGGCCTCTCTGTGGTTGCCATGGAATTTCTACAATGAAAGTGGTCATTAGAGTGACGAAAGACACAGACTGACGGGAAGACAACTAACAGGATATTTTACACGCGGACTAAGTAAATGAACTAAAGGACTAAATATTTAACTTTATATTTTTAAATTCTTAAATCTGCAGTTTCTTTTTCAGATTTAAGATACAAAATATATGATTGGTTTACAAAATATTATGCATTACACTAGGTTCAATTAACACACACAGCTCTCTTCTGACTAGCCACAACACTAGCTATAAATACAGTTTATTATTATATTTATTTATTCATATGCCATGCACACAGGCACAAAGGTGTGAAAAAACCGCCTTGGTCTAGGTTCCCTTTTAATATGCTGCTGAATTAGCAAAAAGTTGAAGAATTTAGAATTGGAGAACTATACTCTGAATGTTGTTGAATCAACATGAATATAACAAAAAATATGAAGTCTTGAATAAACCTGGAAAGCTCCACATCAATCTGATACAACTTTAAAATGCAGCTTACACATTGATGCATTAGTAAGCATTACTAGAACTTAAGATCAGGTTAAACATGAGCTATTCGATTTCAATTGCTTTTCTGTTGATTGTGTTATATAAATGAAGTAATATTGAATAATTATGTATTTTTATACATTTAATATATTCATATTTTACTGCATAACTAATACTTTTACTATCAATACTAACTATATTTAGCTGCTCCCCTGCTGATAAAATAATCTTGGATGAAATCAAGGGTTGGTCAATCTAAGCTGTTTTCTTTCAGCAGAGGAGGCTAACACTTAATTACTTTTACTTAAGTGATATTGTGAATGCTTTTAGCTTACTTATAAAATAATGTTTTACATCGTTGTTTTGGTAGCCTACTTTTTGTTCAAGAGTCTAAATAGTTAACCTCATGTGAAACCATAGTTTTCATTTTAATTTTTTTTATGAAAAGGAAGTCGTTATTTGATCAGGTGACATTTAATTTGTACTTACAATAGGACATATTTATAACATTATAGCCTATTATAACTTGTATCACTATACGGTTACAATAGCTAACTATAAAGAAAGGACAATATAAAAAACAACTTTCTTACAACTAGGCCTACTACTTTTTGAGAAGAAAGTAAAAGTGGAAATAGCCAGGTTTTTCGGTCAGGAGCGTTGTTTTTCCGACCTATCATAACATTTTATGATATAGCCTACAATCAATTATCCTAATTAGATTTGCTGAAATCTCATCGAACATATTTTACTTTTATCGGAAATAATGTCCCGTTACTTTAAAACGGAAGCTCTCTCCACTCTAATATAGCGTGCTGCTACGTTACAAAAACATTTGGTTTTATGAAGTTGGTTTGAATAAATAACTAAGTGTAGGGTACTTACAGTTATAGTTCCTCCTGTGAGTCTCTGTAGCCCCAAAGATTATTGCTAGTCCTCAGCAGCATGACTTGTGTCTGGACTAATGTCAGCGCGCTGGGCGGTGCCCGTTTCTCATGATGGATCTCTGCGTCAGGAGGACTGACTGTCCATACTACAGATAGATATCAGATGTATAGCTGTATAGATAGATGTATAGATAGATGTATAGATAGATGTATAGATGTATAGATAGATGTATAGATGTATAGATAGATGTATAGATAGATAGATAGATAGATGTATAGATAGATGTATAAATAGATAGATAGATAGATAGATAGATAGATAGATAGATAGATAGATAGATAGATAGATAGATAGATAGATAGATAGATAGATAGATAGACGTTAGATATTAATTATTTATTTGCAAAACAATAAGTTCAAATCTCTTTACTATTATTTTTTTGTTCAAAACATAATTTATTATTTAATTAAAGCTGATAGTGTTAACATTTGATTTTTGCTGTCATTGGCAAATTAACACAACACACAATAACCCAATAACTTGGTTTTGAAGCTCAAATGTGATACTTCAGTGAGTTTTCCAGACATGCCACAGTTGTGATGTCCCAGGAGACAGTTGTGACAGTTGCACTTACAGTTAGGAGAATCTTACGACTGTTTCATAACATGAAACTAATTGATTGGTGACAGGTTTTCATGTCTGCGTGGTAAATCTATGAAAGCACAGACACTGTCACTTCAGTGCTCTGATGTTCTGCTCTTAGAAAAGTGTGATCATGTGGCAAGTATTGTAGCCTCCTGAAAAGTTGATCAGGGTTTGGAACAATTGATTTGTTGAGGAGATTATTAACTATATTTGAAAATAGCTATATAAAAACACTCCTTGTTACTCAGTTCATTGTTGTGTAATATTCTTGGTACAATGTATGAACAGATGAAGTAAGATGATATTGTAGCGATCACTGATTCATACACTGGGGTTACATAATCCAATCATGGAACTACAGGTTGGGGGTATTGTTTCCGCCCGGACATATATGTTGACGGTACCTCCGGGGTACCTACTGTGTGTGTGTCTCTTTCACTTTCTCTTACTCTTCTCGGCTCGACCCGACAGCATGTCGATTTCTGCTCCTCAATAAAGCCAGATTTGTACCTCCGATGCACCGCCTCCGACTCCCTTCTCTCGGCACTACATTGGTGACCCTGACATAAGTCTCGCGAAGGATCCGAGGCTGAATCGAACACGGCAAAAAGCGCAGCTTTTCTCGGAATGCCGGAGATTCTTGGAGACGTCCGTAGCTGCCACGTGCACATGGACTGAGGCTCGGTGCGCCCCGCGGAATGGCTGAGGACGTCGCTCGCCATTCCCGCTTCGTCTCGGCACTGGAAGGCAGCAAGCCTTCCTGCTACGGGGAGACGATGCACGACCTGCTAGGTATGGAGGAACCCGACTTCTACCTCGTGGTGCTGTTTCTTCGGGACATGCTGCTGCATGTCCAGGCTGCGCTAGCTAACACGGCTAGTGTTGAGCCCCACGCTTTGGCCGAAGAAGCTTGCCGGTTCCTCCTAGCCGCCCCGCGATTTTCCCCCGAGGTGCTTGCCACTGCTCGCTGCAGCACCTTCCCTGGTGAGGGCACGCCGCCTAGCAGGGGCTCCGGGGACGACGACGACAGCGACTACCGGCCGTCGAGATCGGCTGGCCTCGACGGCTAACGACAGCTATCGACGTCCGACTGGTTTTTTATTTTGTTTTTTGTGGTGCCGGAGAGGAGGTTCGATCACGTCTAGTCGGCCTCGTGTGGATCCTCTCACAATTTCGCCCACCTGTTTTTGATCGTGGACAGGACGACCTTTTGAGTTTTTTTTCTGGTGTCTGAGAGGAGGTTCGACCATGTCTGGTCGGCCTCGTGTGGACCCTCTCGCTGTTTCACCACCTCGACGGCGGTTTCGGACGTCACACACGCCTTCTTCGGCCCGTGGGTGGCGCGCTTCTGGACCCCGTCTCGCCTCTTCCCTCGCCTCGGCGGTTCCGGACGTCGCCCATGCCTTCATCGGCCTGTGGGTGGCGCGCTTCGGGACCCTGCCTGGCCTCACCTCTAACCGCGGCTCACGGTTCGCCTCGACGGCGCCCCATCTGGCCTCTCCCCTGTCCACGGCTCCTTCCTCCCGGGGACACGGCTCCTTCCTCCCGAGGACTTCGTGCCCGCCGCCGCTGTGCCTTCGCCTGCGGCCGGGCAGCGCGCCTCCCTGCTGGGGACCTCCGGGTGTTTCACGCCTGTCCCCACGACGCGACCCTGCTTTCTGCGGCCCCCTGACGACGGCCCGTTCCGGCCCGCCACCCGCCCTCCGGTGGGGATGCCCTCGCCTTCGTTGGGGCCCCTACCCTCTCCTGCGGCCCCCTTCCGACGGCCCGTTCCATGGCCCGCCCTCCTCGGCCCCTGTGGTGCTTCCTCCCGGACGCGAGGATTGTGTCCATGGTTGAATTCTGGGGGGGCTTGTGTAGTGATCACTGATTCATACACTGGGGTTACATAATCCAATCATGGAACTACAGGTTGGGGGTATTGTTTCCGCCCGGACATATATGTTGACGGTACCTCCGGGGTACCTACTGTGTGTGTGTCTCTTTCACTTTCTCTTACTCTTCTCGGCTCGACCCGACAGCATGTCGATTTCTGCTCCTCAATAAAGCCAGATTTGTACCTCCGATGCACCGCCTCCGACTCCCTTCTCTCGGCACTACAATATGATGATTATACTTCTGCCAGTATTTATAAGAAAATTATGACCCCCTGATCTCCCCCCTCAGGCCAAACTTTGTCTCAACCAGATACTAACATTAACCAGTTATACAATATCCAACCAAGTTCCATTCGTGGTAACAGGGCCGGTTCTAACCAATTTGCTGCCCTTGGCGAGATTTTAGCACTTTGAGCACACAATTACTCGAGACTAGATCTAGGGGGTACAACTCTAAACACCCATATGAAAAAGATCGATTTACATTTGAATAACCAAATAAGTATGTGAACATAACCAATAACCTACCATAGCCAATAACAAATACATGTAACTTATTTTATTTTTGTTGTTCATTCATATCTTATTTTACCTAGTTAACATTTATTTATGCATATTTTTTTATCTCTCAAGTTTTAAACAATATTTTTGGTTTACTGTCCTATAGTATACATTGAAATGATTTCAAACCTGTTTATCCCAATAATTATAAAGGAGTGCCTTGGAAATATTTGTTTACATAAATGGGGCGAGTTGACATGCGAGCTAGTTCAGGCAGTCAACTCGAGCACCAAGTTACATTAACACGTGACGCACCTCGTCCCTCTTACAACCAACCAAACACATTCTCCTAAACATGCCGCTCTATTTAAGCTGCCAGGTCTTCCTGCCTCTGCCTCGCTATGCTGCTGCTGCCACTGCTGTGTTCACTTGCTATTGCTACGTTCATGATCCTGCTGCTGTGTTTCATGTTGCTGCTACTTGCCTGCCCCACCACCACCCCAGCTCCACCCCAGCTTCCACCTGTAGGCTCGGGGGATAGTTATCTAATCATCACTCAATGTTCTTTGTAAATCTGTGGAGTGATCAGGCCCGAGCCTAGACGCCAAACTCAAACTATATGCTCCTTATAATAACATATTAAGAAACACGTGAGCTGTCTGACTGAAATTGCATTTATCTCTCTCACTCGCTCCCATGCCCACTTTGGCTGTGAGCTGCGGACACCTGATAAGCCAACACCCCACACTTTCATCACTTACAGCGCCCATCGTACAGGGCAAATGAAAAGTGTAACCGGGGTGAAAAGGGTGTTACATTTACTTAAATAGAAAATGCATTTCCTGCAGAAAATGTGTGCGAATGCTGTAAACTGTGAACATTTGTTGCTGAATTTAGCTGAAAATGCACAAAAAGCTGAATATGTTATTAGTTGAATGGTCTCTGTAGCTGCTTTTAGCTACAAAAACCAAGTAAGTGTGTTGCTGAACTTAGCGGAGAAATGCAGAAAAGTGAAATGATTTTAATCAAATTGTTACAGCTCAAATGCATTGCAATGACTTTGTTGAAAACTTGAAAGTGAAATGTTAAACTGGAAGAGTAGGAAAAATGGTGAAGAAGCTTAATATTTAAAAGAAAAGGTTTGAAAAAAGGTATAAACAACAACATGTATAGCCTCAATGTCCTGAAATAGCTGAATAATGTAATAGTTGAATGGTTTCTGTAGCTGAAAGTAGGCTGAAGGAGTTAAATATTCAATGTAAGTAGTAGTGAATGAATGTGTATTAAGAAGAGAAAAGAAAGTAAAAAGGCTTGGGAAAGCAGCAGAATATTTTGACTGCAAACTTTTCGACTAAAACCATATGTCACCAATAATGTATAAAATATGTGGAACATGTTGAAGTCAGTATGAAGTCTCAATCAGACAGAAAAGAATAGGCTGAGACAGTCTGTTAAAGTCCAGTCTGTTTGTTTGTGTTTGAGGTGACGACGTTATGAAACACCTGTGTACGTAAGCCCAGAGATCAAAGGTTTCCATGGAGATGTGCTGTGAAAGGAGAGCCTTTCCATTGTTCTGAAGGAGAAATAAACCTCTTACATTTCTAACTGCATCACAGCGGGAGGAGCAAAACACACACTTCAAGTCAGATCATCACCCTTAGCTATTTTAATTGGCCTATCTCTCAAACTACCTAAACTAGTTATAAATATGTTTATTTTTTACTGTCGGCCGGGTCACTCATTACTGGATCAGCTGCTGCATGAGACATGACGCTGTCAGAAGAGAGGAAAAAGAGAGGACAGGCTCCGTGTATTTTATTATTATATATAGTCGTTATTCATTTGTTTTAAAGTTTAATAAATAACAAAAAAGACCTTTGACCGGCACTTTTATAATTTTGTCCGGAAGATTTAAACTTTTACACACGTTGACTGGCGAAAAACTCTGCCCGGTTCCCTCGGCCCCCACCACGGTGAATAAACAGAAGGGCAACCATGCTTCTTTGCTGCTTTTGTGGAGGAAGTTACAGCGCCACGTACAGGCTCGGCATATGTACTGCAGCTTTTTCCAGCGGTTGGAGCTAAACGGAGCTGTCTCGTGTGAACAGACACTATCCGGTGTATATTGCATGTGGACGGAAGCTTTTTTGCGATTGCGATTGCGTTAATCCTATGCGTTTTGCCGTATGCGTTCCCGTGGGGCAAGCACCTTAAAGTAATTTGACTGAGCTGAGAGCAGGAGATAGGAGGCGGAGCTTAAGGGAAAACCGAGGTGTGCGAATGGCGACTCTCTCATTATGTCTTATGAGGAATCAATGGCAAGGCACTATAGGCCAAACAATAAGGTTACTGTGGCTTGACAATACGCTCTTTCGGACGAACAGGCACTGGACAAAGGGAGAACTGGACAATACGCAAGGTAAGGGGGCACAGGTGAGCTGCTGCACTCCCTGCTGTATGTCAGTCATCTGCTCTTCTTAAGACATTAACCCTGAGAGCAATATATACAATACATACAATATATACACAAGGTAAGGGGGCTTTTACTTTACAAAATGAAACAGGAAGGCACGATACAACACAAAGACAGGATAAAAACAAATTTAGATAACTAAACTTCACATCTCTTTCATGACATGACAGGTAGTTTACAGTTTACACACAAACACCTGAAACATTCATGTTGGTAAAGATTTTTTGATCATTTACAGGCACATTTGTATAAATAATCACAAGTGGTTCTCAATATTCTGTTTATTGTGGGTTTTACTGATCTTCAGAGCAAAGGACTGAAAGTAGTAACGAATCTGCAAGATAACCACATCCTCTTCCTGTCTTCCTTCTCGCGCACATCCTCTTGACTGTTAAAACCTTTTCATGATTTGATCTGTAGCTAACACATTGTCTGGGAGGAGGAGCACCCCATTCAGGCAGATACAACGTTATCAAAGCGTAGAAATAAACAAACAAATATGTGCAAGGACTGTACGTATGGCAAAATCAGCAAGAACCATTCCAGCATGAAGATCCAACAGGTGAAGGTGAAGCATTTGATGGGAGCAGAAGCAGCATAACGGTGTAAGTGTTACCTACTAATACTGCTGATAGGACATCACTCAGTTCCCCTCTCAGCCCAAAGAAGGAAGGCTATTTAGAGTAAAATGCCTGATGATAACACTGCTGCAGGATGAACCCAAACGCTCTTATGAGGGGGGAGTTTTCAGCCAGTTTCAAAATTCAAAAATATCTGCTGCAGCTTGACATATTTTAGGACATGTCTGAGCTTTATGGCCTGCCCTGTGATAGTCATGTTCATTCTCAGTGTCAGTAAAAACTGATCCGGATCAAATAAAGCCTGACCGCCACCATGTCCATGTAGCTGAGTTCACTCTTCAGAAGCATTGAAATGTTAGAAGTCTAACTATTTAGTGAAGATAAAGAACACAGTTGTTATGATCTCCACCCATTCCCTGTGGACTTTGCTGTTGACCTCACACATTTACAAGTTACTCAACTGTCCTTCACCTCGTCCACGTTCTCCTTAACCCTCATCCAGCAGCAGTGCCGGGTGTTTAAGGCTGTATATGATTTTTTTCTACTTGAAGTTGAAGGGGGACATTTCCCGTAAGAATACAGCACTCCCCTTCTGTAGAAACGGCAGATGTTGTGCAAGTAGGTATGGCATGGTCAAAGAAGAACTTGCTCTTGCTTACAGAGTTATCGTCACAAAGTGTAAAGGGTTCTGTTTGTCACTGCAGAGGGCCAACAAGCCTATCTTGCTGTGAGGATATTTAACGACACACTGTTTATGGTTAATAAACACTTTCCTCCCCAAACACCACTGCGGTTTAGCATTTCCTGTTGTCATAGCGATGTCAGTGAAGGCAGGAAGCCAATGAAACAGAAGAAAATGAAAAAAAAGCACAACAGGAAACACTCCACGAAATGAGTCAAGCGACACATGGTATCTTGCCGATTCATCAGAATGAGGGTGTCTGGTCCTCCAGGAAATAGTATACCATAGCAGCTTTTCCTGTTTTTCCTGGCACAGTTGTGGTTTGAGATTTTAATCCACAGCGAGAGAGGAAGAGTTTCCTCTCTGCGACTGTTGCGGCGCAGACAACACATTTGATTCACCAGGCTAGGGAAATCAAGAGCGAGCAGACTGAAAGTACACAGCGACAGATCTTAAAAGTGTCTGCACCTTGTAAAAAATATTGGAATAAGGCCTCTTTGATTATAAAATAATTGTTTATTTGATAATAAGGAAGTTAATAGAAAGGGGCCTGTGATATCAATACAAACCATTGAGTGTAAGGTCACTGTTTGGCAAGCAAAAGTCCTAGTGAGAGATGTTCTGTAATAATCTCTCAAGCTAGTTTAAGAATTTCTTTAAAAAAAGACAAAAAATAAGTCTCAAAGGGCCTAAAGACCACATATTCTGGCTGACAATACCTGCTGGAATAAGGTTTGCACAAGTCATGCACAAGAATGCTCTCTGCGTGGAGATGTCTCTCTCTTAAGTCTTGAAGAAATGAAGGTCAAACTCTGATTGGCAGGCGAGAAAATGCACCAAGCTGCTGTCAACCCTTTAAGAAGAGTCCGTTTTCACGCCCTGTGCAATAGGTGATCTGTACAAGTCAAGAAATTGTGATGTCAAAAATATGTTGTTTTTAATATAAAAAAATGTTCTGCCTCCATACTGTATGTAGAAATACTCACTGGGTCAGTGATGCTCCATAAAGAAAAAATAAGGTCCGCTATACTGTATATTCTCTATTTGCAGACAAACTGAAGTGATCGAACAGGTGAAATGTGTTTTTTTGAAAGATTTATAATAAATATGCTGGATGAAATAGTAATAAAAACATTAGTGATAATAAATCGCTGAGCTGAAACTCAGCAACACCTGCTCATTGACGGCTACATGTCTCAGGCCGTGGTCAGACTCTTTATTTGTTGTGTTGTCGGCTATATTTGCTGAAGAGAAGAAGAAGAAGTCTTTCAGCTTACCATCATTATTTTTAGATGTGGAAAAACAGATGGTCAGACTGTTGTTGACGGCAACATAAACACTAAGCCTTTGCTTGCCAACCTCAAAAGGTGACATATTTGGATAGATTTGAGGGGCTTACGCACATCATTATACTGTATATTAATGATTCAAGTCTTATGTATAATTTTTCACAAATTGTAAACTTGTTAAAACATAAATAAGCCTTGTTAAAAACTATGGGGAAATGACAACCACAGGCAACCACAAATTCTTCACATCTGTGATATGCAGACTGAAAATAACATTCAATTTGCTGTCAACATGGCAACAAATTGCATTCCATGTTATTTTCAGTCTCCACAATAACAATGATGGCCTTATCTGTGCTGGTCTCTGACATCTGTACCACATGAAAAACAGCTGGATGACTAAATATATATAGAAATGGGAGGCTTCAAGAGAATACAGATGTATTCAGACCATCAGCATGAGAAACAATTTCTTTTTGCACGTTACAGCACGACAACATGTTCTAGAGACCCAAAATGCGAGTATGAACCTTTTGATGATTATATATCCAATTTTAAAGCGGTTAAAACCTTTCACATTTGGTTTATGAAACTATAATATAGTTGTACAAAGATATAAGACATGTTTAAGTGTTTATTAATGTGCAGTTTTAATCAGCATTTACAACATCAAGACATTGAGTGAACAAATATAGTTTTACTATAAATGTATCTAAATACATGGCAAATACTTCCCAAATAATTCTATATTTATTTTATATATTTTTGAGTGTGAAGATAAGGCTTATAAATGCCTCAGGAGGAACGAAAGTATACCGTTAGTAGAATTTTGATTCTGTATTTTATACTTTCCATTTGTTTTTCTTCTCTCTAAGACAGCGAAAAAGATCAGACAACAGAGTCTGATGGTTTATTATTCTTATATCGGCCTTCTCTAAACGTTTCACAGATACATTGCTCATATTGATTAATCAAAAGCAGTTTGGCTGCAGTACTACATTTTAGAAATGAAGTTTTGATAAACTGGTTATTAACAATATTGCTAAAGTTGCTTTAATTTCCTTCAGGCTCATAATGCTCTGTGTTTGCATTGTCATTCAGATGGTCCTCAGATAGTAACGTATACACAGTGGTTAATAAAGTACAGAGCTCGTTATTTGAGACCAACACCAAACGCCCACGATACTTTACACCAAACTAAACAAAGCAAAACATATATTTGTTCCCATTGTATGAGCAGATCATTTCTTCAGACGTTCAGAGAGAAAGGAAGAAAGGAAATAGGCCCATCATCCCAAATTAATTAACAATTGACTAAACAATGAATAAGTAATTGTCAGGGTAGAGCGAAGCAGACAGGACCCAAATGCAGATTTCACAGGAAATACCTTTATTTCAAGGTTTAAATAGATACAAACAGAACTCTTCCCCGTGAACACAGTCAAGACAAACAAGGATCTAACAATGACAGACAGAAAAAACAGAACTTAAATGCACACAAGACTAATCAAAGAAACAAGAGACAGGTGAGGAGGGAGGAGAAAACACAGGGGCACAAGGTGAACACAATCGGGTAATCAGGCAGGAGGGAACACAGACAGAAAGCAACAGGCAAGACAGGGGGGTGAACACTTTTCAAAATAAAACAGGAAACCAAAGACAGATCAAGACAAGACAAAAAACAACACAGACAGATCGTGACACTAATTGTTTAATCTCTTATCCAAAGTGTCCACATTTCTTCAAACCTACAGTTGTGACACAACAGATAATCTGCTGAGGAAAATGCTTGATAACAGGGTTAAAAAAAAAACAAGGCAAAATAAACCATAACCTGACGGCAGCAGGTCTATTTGTGTTCATCATGGTCAGAGGAGGGAAAACTCCGATATTTTAATCATGCAAAGCTGATGAACATTGTAGACCAGCTTTAAAATTGATTCTATATAGTTCTGAGTTTAAAGCACTAGATATCAACCGTACATTTTCAAATGTAAACTTCACAAACTATCTACATCCCAATACATCATTTCCGAGAAGCTTCTTGTTTCTTATCGGCTGCACAAACAACTGAAGCACAACACAGTTATGTATAAACTTGACAGAGGAAGAATCAGCACCTATACATATAGCACTTTGATAAGACTCGTGAATTTAGATCTATTTTAAGCTGGAACACACAGCATCTCCAAAAGTGTTCACCCCTCCTCCTCTCCTGTTAAAAGCTACTGTTAAAGAGACAAAGGCAGGAAACATGGTGAAAGAAGAGAGGAAGAGAGGAAAAGTAGGGGTCGCTGACTGCAGTGATGTATTTTAACCCGCTCTATTAAAGTGACTTCAATCCAGAAGTCATTTTTAGGCATGCTTAGCAGCTCTGGGGACGGCAAACTAAATTCACAACAACTACTTGCTGGATCCCAATGCAAATGAAAAGACGTTCATGGTCCCCAGAGGATGAATTGTGCTGTCTTTAGTAATCCACAGACTGTTTAATATTTTTCGTTTTCTACTCAAATATCTTGATAGATGTTGTATGGATTGCTAGGAAACTATACCTAGCATTCCACTAGGGCTTAAGGAAAACGTTGGCCCAATTCAACAACCTTTTCATCATTTACTCACACAGGGAAAGAGAAATCAGTGTATCATAATATGATACACTGATTTCTCTTTCCCTGTATGAGTAAATGATTTTGGTTTGGTTATATTATACCAAAACAGTTCAAACTTTGACAGAAAATGTTGTGTTCATGAAGAAACCTGACACTCATGATAAGAAGCACATTTGGGTAAATATAAACTTCTCACAGCCAAAGATCTTCAAGAGAAAGTCTTCCCTCCTCGTTACATGTGCCTTTTCAGTAAAGATTTGCCACATCATAAACACAGCCTCCAAAATAACCATCAAGTGGGAAATCGCCACCTCTTTAAAACAGTTAAATATATCTCAGGAGTACACATGTGCAGCTGAATGAAGGTGCCTGTGTCTGCGCCTTCATTCAGCTGCACTAAATAAAGCTGCTGAGAAAATATCCATTAGAATATGTACAATAGAAATAATACACTATAGTGCTTCTCGAGATACATAACAATATTTTACATGATAAGCCTAGTAAGTAAACAAACCTGAACATCAAAACCAAGCAAATATTGATTTGCTAAAAAAAGCCTGAAGACTGACTGTTTTAAATCACAAGGAGTTGCTGTGCATCTGTGGAAAGGCTCTTTATGTAATGTAAATAACGCTATATTTAGCACTCTGTTAAATGCTGCAACTTTTGCAACCATTGCTTTGCGTTGCTTTGCTTCTTTATAGCCTTTATAGTCTGTTTATTTATATACACAAATTCGTAACAAATGTGTAATAAATGGCACTATTACAGATGCTGTTTGTTACATATTAACAACTCAGCGCGGACTATCCATCTCAATAGGGAACAGTGATGTCAGATTTCTATTCTATCAATACTTTAATGTAGTTCATATTTTATTGTCTTTTAAAGTCAATATTTGAATACATTGGAATACATTTGAGTCATTGTTAGAGCAAACATGTTCCAGAAAACGGTTGTGTTCAACTATTTCATCAAAAGTCTTTTGTTGACTCACTTTGTGACAGGAAAGCGGTGAGGTGTTCCAGGACAAATACTATAAAAAAGATAAGAACAGGAGGTTTTCCAAACACGTGAAGAGGATTTGTTTAGGCAAGGCAAGGCAAGTTTATTTATATAGCACCTTTCAACACAAGGCAATTCAAAGTGCTTTACAAAAATGGAAGACATTATGAAAATGGCATTTAAAATCAGTCATTAAAAAGAAAAGATAATAAAATAAACATTAAAAGAAAAAATACATGGATAAAAGTTAAAAGTTACAGTGCAGTTTAAGATGTGAATAGTTCAATTAAAAGCAGCGGCAAAAAGAAAAGTCTTCAGCCTGGATTTAAAAGTAGTAAGAGTTGCAGCGGACCGGCAGATTTCTGGGAGTTTGTTCCAGATATTTGGAGCATAATAACTGAATGCTGCTTTACCATGTTTAGTTCTGACTCTGGGGACAGAAAGCTGACCAGTCCCTGAAGACCTGAGAGTTCTGGATGGTTCATAATTTAGCAGGAGGTCAGACATGTATTTTGGGCCTAAACCATTCAAAGCTTTATAAACCAGCAGCAGTATTTTGAAATCTATTCTTTGACACACAGGAAGTCAGTGTAAGGACTAGTGTTTAAATGAAATATTTTATATTTCACAAGATAGGTTTCATACTAACATGATTCAAATATCACAATGGCTACAGCATAGTTTTGGCAATACAAATCTTAAGTTTTCTCCAACAATGCAGCATACAATATACTAAAATATCAAATAAATAAAATAAAATTGCGCAATAGACATAATGATGCACGTAGGTCGGAATAAGAAAAATATATACAAATAAAATAAAAATATGAACAGAATGTACGAGTAAAAACTGTGCATTAGAATCAATTCTGTATGGTGAAAATATATAAATATTTCGATATGAGAGAGATAATAAGAGAGGGGATTCCAGCAGGTCAGATAAGGATGTTGAAGGCGCTGTTTGAGAAATGACAGGAATTTCTTGAGGCTTGTTTTTGTCCTTGAACTATGGACTCTCGGACAGCAGATCAACAACACACTCATACAGTCCCAGTATGTCTGCAGTGGGGTAAGAACCATTGACAGGCCGTTTGATTGGAGGGCCGGGTGAACAAAGACCCCGCCACCAGGTGAGGTGACATATGACAGCAGAACTTGGAGGTTTCTGCTATTGTGTTTGTTGGCTCGGAAGATAGCACACGTCTCTTTTTGATTTATTTATAAAAGATAAATAAGATATGAAACAAAAGAGAACCGCTCAGAAAACTGGAGGTTTAGAGTATCCAGACTAGATCAGCACATGAAACGGCAGTATCCCCTATCCTTTCTACTTTCTCGGTAAAAAGAGCACAGCTTTCCGTTATGGTTGTTGGACTCTATGCTTTGTTAGGATTTATTCTACAGCCCTTCCAAGGATGGATCAAACACAGCAGGTCTAAAGGGCTGGTCCAGATAACCATTAGACTCTACAACAGTGTATTTAATGACGACCCTCTAGATTTACTCTTGCTTCATCCTGTTGTGAAACACATTGCATTGCACCCTTTTATATGAAATACAAACGTTTTTCTTTAAAGGAGAGCAGATGCTCAACAAAAGCTTGGGTGGGAATGGTAAACAGAAAATTATTACTTCAACAAAGGAAGAAGAAACCCTCCCTGGGTCATTACATGCTGAACACAGCCTGGTGTTTGAACACCTCTTACTGTAAGTGGTGCTGTGGTAACTAATAAAAACCTGGAGAAAACATTTAAACAAACATTATCTGTATTTGAAGACGATGACGCAACAATAAGTCATCATAGTTAAAGCTTTGTATGGCCCTGCTGACGTCAGTCCCGGGACCTCCTTGACGATGCTGGTAACCATTAATAATAATAAAAAGTAAACGCCTTCTCGCCTTGGAGTCCCTGATGAAAGTTTGTTTAGTCCTTTAATTACAGGCAGGCCAACGTAGGAGCTGATACATACACACATACATTTTATTGCTACCATACAGTATTTAATCAGGGGTGCAACAAAAGTAAACAGTAAAATGTTACCTTACAAACAATAATTATGAAGAAAAATGGTTGAAAGATTTCAAGTTAAACGCACATTTTATAATCCGATTTGTATTTGATATGATGACAATGATATTTCATGTGCATAACTGTGACGAGAAACTACGTGAGCAGGAATTACCATCAACCCTCCTTATCCTTAGGCAGCCACATCCAAAGAGTATAACAGAGCACAAAGAACCAGGAGTTGCTCAGATAATTGGATAAGATAAACACCTTATCTGGAAGCTTTTCATACGTTAGTGGCATACGCAAGGAGGGGGTAATACTAGGAATAATATAGGGAGGAGTGAACTGATTAATCCAAACAACTAATTCAATCAATTAATTTACCCTACTCTTTGCTTTGTCATTCAGATACATTTTAAACTCAGGGTCAGCTGAGGTGGTTCTAGCATCTGTCAAAGACAGGCATCTGCTCACAGTGATCAATTTCCATAACAGTGTTCAAAATATGAAATATGGAAGTACCCCAAAAAGCAAGATGTTCTGTTCTTCACTGGCTAGTTGAAGCTGTGGCACGTTAATATTAAAACATAATTTGCATCTCCATACTCTTTCTCATTTATATTTGCTGATCAATAAGCATGAGTCTGTCAAATAAACCAATACAATAAATACAAAGATAAGTTAATACACCCCTATTGTGTAGGTATTCAAGTCATGTTGCGCAATGCATTGCTTTGGCTATAGTGACCTTCAGGTGTGAAGAGTGAAGCCAATGTGGAAGTGCCCTAAACTTGCATTTAAAACTCTGTTGTTTGCAAAAAAAGTCTGATTGTATGTCTCTGAGAAAAGGACCCAACTTCTTTTTGGATTTATTGATTTTGTGTTGATTATGGTCCCATTTACAGTAAAGAAGATACAAGTTTTATAAAATAACGCTATCTAGCTTTTGATGACAGTTAACTATGACATGTTGTCCCGTCTGTGTGCTCTCCTTTCACAGAGAGTTTTTAGGACATGATATTTATATACAATGATCTTATATTTCATTCATATAAGAATTAATGGAATATTCAACCAGCTTTGTAGCAGGTTGTACTTTCCCACAACACAAACAGAAACCACACACCACAGTTGTTCTTCCGTCATTTATCATAACCAAAGATGTCCTGAGCGGATCTGGAACTCCAAGTCTTAATGCTTTGACTAAGTTCCCCTTTTCCCCTTGCTAATCCTCACATGTGAAGCTATACTCTGTTAATTACTTAAGTTTGAGACTTCCCAAAAGAATTAACAGGAAATAATGTGAATGAACTGAAAAAAGAGGGGTTATTTGTTCAGTCTCTGTTAACCATGTTGTATGCCAGAAATGTTAGGTGAAACTAAAAAGAAGCCTAACCATATAAGTGTCAAGTTAAGTCATGAGCACTAACTTGAACTTCTGTCAATAAACGTGTTTCCATTGGATGTAATAATATCTACTCATATGTTTGCACACTCACTCAATCCGCTAATACATCCGCATTTGTTCAGGTGAGACCTGTCATTACAGTGTACTTGGTACAAAAGCCATGTGCAAATATGAATTTTTTTCAAGGTCACATATACAGACAAAAGAAAAATAATAAATAACCAAAGCAAACTGAATAAAACAACATGGGTTCAGACTTGATTGTGTAGTATGGGGTGTTTGTGTGTGTGTATGCGGTTCATAGCATTTAACAACTTCCCGATCCCTCGTCTCGAAGTCAATTTGTTTGAACTCTTTTTCGGTTGAAATAAGGTTTGTGGTTAGGTGAAGAGACTTTCAAGTTTTCTTTTGCAACATTAAATATGTCAGTAAAGACTTCACTCGAGGAGTTCTATGTGCATAAATACGATTTTATTATATCTCTTTGCTCAGCTTTTTTTCAGATATTTTTTTATTAATATTACTCCGGTCAAGTTAGTACTCAGTTGTAGTTTTGTTGATGTTGAAAGAGATATGTTTTTTTGCAGAGGGCATATATATACACCATAACCAGTACAGTATACAGTCCAGCAGAGAATAAACTAATGCTGTTTGTAATAAAAAAGGGTCTTGAAAACAGACAGTACTCTTATTTATAAAATAGGGAAATAACTTTCAGATACGCTAACTTCCATTTGGATGACGAAACAAACACAGCTTCCAAACAAACTAATTCAAGACATTCACAGCTGATAATGTGTGTGGTTTGTTTGTTAAATGATTTGTTGGTGGATGCCTTTTAACGCTGCCATAGTTTGAATTGGAGGGAGCCCGGGAGGGGCCATAGAGAGAAAGAATAAATAAAACGAGGCCAAGCTTTACTAATTTGTGCGAACGAGATGTCATTTGTGGCCTCAATTTGTGCGCACGAGATAGTTAGGTATATAATGTATACAGGGCCGTCCCTGGCCAACTTGAGGCCCCACGCAAAGTTATATGATGAGGCCCTCGCGAGCGTCGTCGTCGTTAAAGGGGGGGGGGGGTGCTAGTGGAGCCTCGCAGCGGCGAAACCACACTAATTGCGCTTCATAAGCGCATAGATGCACCGCATTTGCGGCTTCCTCCGCAAGATGAGGCCCCCTCCGCGAGGTGAGGCCCCCTCCGCAAGGTGAGGCCCTACGCAGTCTGCGTGATCGGCCTGTAGGGAGGGACGGCCCTGAATGTATACAGCACAACAGAGCAGCCTTTCTCCCAAAGCATGGACAAGGGCGTGGCGGCTGGTATGAATGACTTGGCCTTGTGCACTGCCAAAATTCTGTAATTTGTATTATTTGTCCGCACAAATTAATTCAAACGTGCAAACGAATTACATCTCGTGCGCACAAATTAGTAAAGCGTGGCCTCGTTTATTTATTTTTTCTCTCTATGGCCCCTCCCGGGCTCCGTAGATTTGTGGTCTGGATGAGAAATAAATGATGACCTTATCCAAACAAGCTGGCAGAAGAAACAAGGGACACACTACACAAGACTATAGAGTGGTGCAGGAACGAGTCCTAAAACCCGGAAGTGCATTTTACCACTTCCGGTTCCCTCGTCTCAGAGTCAATGGGTTTTTTTTAACTAATTTTTGGAAAATAGCTCGAAATAAGGTCTGACACAAATTTAAGAGACGGATCCCGTTTTGTTCTACGACATTAAATACATCAGCAGTGATTTAAGTGTTTACGTGTCTGAAAAACGGTGGTTGAATAGGACTACAGAAGTTGTCATTACATGACATAATTCATCAAGTCAACGTTTCCGTTTTTTCAGTGTATGTAACATTTCAGATATCAATAACATCGCTGCTGAAATATGAGATAAAAGCATTAAAAAACCAACTTTTGTGAAAAGGTTGTAATTGTATATATTTTCAAAAATGTACAATATTAAAAGTACAGCTTACTTGAACTGTGCAGTATCATGTTTTGAATGAACGGATCAGGTAACATTTGTATTTAAAATATAAAGGAATATGCATAACGAGGTAGCCTATTATAGACCACACAGAAAGGATAGTGGGAAAAAACCCCTTTTATTGAAACAAGAAAAACTTAAATAACTGGGGTGTACATTTTCCAACCGATATTAACATGTGTGACATTAAATAAATTATACCAATTGGATTATCATAAACCCATAGACACAATTTGCAAACAGAGTTTTAAAGGTCTCCTATTATACTATTTTGAGGCATATATTATAGGTCTCAGATATATAAAAAACCCTTTCTATTGAGTGTTTTGCTCCAAATACCAAACAGATCACCCATTCTAGCCCTACCTCATACCCCTGTATTTCAGCCCTGTTACAAAAGTGCTGATTCTGGGCCCGCGGCTTTTTTACACATACTCTCTCCAGTACAGCGTTAGCTCTGAGTGTTAGCGATGCTTGCTATTGTAAACACAGACCATATTACTTACTTGTTTTTGATAGCGACGTTTCTGCCAGCCCATATTTTAGTAATGTACTGCAGCAAATCTGGATCAGCTCCGTTTCCCCCCCCGCTTTTAGAGATGTGGGTAAGGGTAAGGAGGAAAAGAGAGAGGGTCTGACACTTTGTGAGTCTCCTTACACACCGGAGACACATATTTATGTATAAATTACATCAAGTGTTTTTAGCATAATAGGTGACCTATAAAAAGGCAAGTTTAAGGCACTTCCACATTGGCTTCACTCTTCAGACCCGAAAGTCACAAGGCCAAAGTACCTACACAATATAAGTTTATTAACTTATGTTTGTATTTCTTTTATTGGTTTATTTGACAGTCATGTTTATTGATCAGCAAAAACATTTTATTTTGTATTGTATCTAAAATATTGCCTATTACTTTAAAAGGGAAGCTCACTGCAGTCCTTTAGAAGTGTGTTCAGCTACTTCAAAACAGCATTAGGCTATATGATATTTACTGAATATATGGTTTGTATAAATAATTAAGTGTAGGCTACTTACAGTTATAGTGCCTCTTGTGTGTCTCTCTAGCTCCAAAGATTATTGCTAGTCCTGAGCAGCATGACTTTGTGTTCTTGCCTGCTGGGCGGTGCCTGTTTCAGCTGATGGACCCCTCTGCGTCTGTATGTCTATCTTGATTTCTTGACTCAAATATTTAGTGAATTTCTTCTAAATGGTTATTTAAAAAGATAGCAGGTTACATTTTTTTGATAGATTTACCTCACTGTTTATCATATATGTATGAAAGTACAGACTCTCAGTGCTCTTGTGTTTTGATCTTAAAAAGTGTGGTCATGTTGCATATGTCTTTTTAAAACAAACATGTACATATGCATTTTGCTTTAACGCCATGACCTAATCGCTGATCATAACTTTAGCAGAATCACACCCAACAAGCCCATAAAGGAAATGGAGAGCTTGGTATTTTCCAACACCTTCTTCCCAGTGTTTGACATGGAGAATATTTTGCAGTGTAAAGAAAAGTCTTCACAGACACTGATATTTGTATTTACAGTTCGATACCCACCAGTGATTTAATGCCAGCCATCCGTTTGGTTTGATTATTCAAGAGATGGTAAGTGAACAATTAACTTACAGTATTTTTAGAAAGAGCTGGAGACCACATAATCAGCTCAGGCTCCTAATTTGCATTGTCATTCAGAAAGTACTCCGATAAAAACGTTTACACTGTGATTTATAAACTATAGCATTCTTAGCAGAGAGGACTTGAAGTGTAATAATAAATCGTAGGCAAAAATGTAGGGAAAACATAAAATACTTTATTTTATTCATTTACAACATCTAGCAGTTTTTCTATAGTGCAAAGTCAGTGCTACACTAACTACTGCTACCAAAATATAAATAAAATCCAACTTTAAAAATAAATACCAACCACACATCTCAGCAGTTTGAGCACAGTTAAAGAATTTTCTCTTATTCAATGCTGAATGAATATTATCGATCATACAGAATTGTGCGTTTCTCTGAGACTAAAACAACAAAAAATGACTGAATTCAAACAAGGCAGGTTGATCAACCAAACATTCACTCCAACAGCTTCTTGCCGGGCTCTGTGCACTCAACACCCAGGATACATCACACCAAACCAAACAAAGCAAAAACACATATTTGTTCCCGTTGAACCAGCACATCATTTCGTGCAACATTCGAAGACAAAAAAAGATTAATGTCAATTTTTTTTGGCATTTCTTGTTGACGTAGCCAAAAAAACCACATTAGTTTATTAACAATTAAACAGTGTGAGGAGGACATCTCTACCTCATAATGATTTGATCCAAAATATTAACGAAGTCACAAATCCAGATGTGTTTATTGCAATTGTCCCCTTTGAGAATCAAACCTACTGCACTGATCTATTGTTTTTAAATGAAAAAGGCCTCTTCAAATTAAATTGACTCCAAAAAATACACCAATAATTGGTGCGTCAACGCTGCATCAACAATCAAGGCCACATTTAGAACTGTTGATAAATGTTAAAGGCAGTTCAGGGCACATCCGGTCCGATGTTACTGTAGGCAAGGTACAGGATAACAGATTCGATGAAAGAAAAAAGAGAATCAAAGGCTAAATTAAATGTTCCAAAACTTTACTGCTCGGAAAAAGGGAAACTTTCTTACGCAGCCTTATGGGCGAGATCAAGATTTCTCACCAACTCTTTGCTGGATCGCCATGATATTTATTTCAAATATTCACGGTCTCAAGATGATGGATCTGTCTACATTTGCCGATCCTTTGACCTCTCCTTTTTGCGCCACCTGCAGGTCCAATGAGGCTTAATCTGATTTTATGGTCAAAATGTTACCCTTACCAACCAAAAGTTTTGCAAGCTTCAACTGAATAGTTAAATTCACTTTTCTTATAGAGTTAAACGAGATGATCACTACCGTTCAGGAGAGTGGTACCTATCTTCTCATCCAAGTTTTGGTAAGAAAGTGGATAAGCATACTACAGCAATTTAACTATCCAGTTAGACTGTTCACTGAACAAAGCGTACATTCAAAATGCCATAATGCTTTTATCTGACTTACAAACAAAGAGAGTGAACTCCTAAAGGCCAGGAACAAACCAGTGGAACACTTTTCAGTTAGCCGTTTCATATTGGAGAGTACAAACCGTCCTTAATGTTATAAAAATAGAGTTGTGATTGGAATAAGATTAAATAAACGATGAAAGAGAAAGTGCAATTAAACAAAAGATATGCATTTACAGTAGCACTGCAATTATTATTATTACAGTCAGTGAATAAATGGTTTGTACTGTTTGAGAAAATACTGAAAAATGCAGAGTCTGCTATTTGATTATTTTAACCGATCAGCAAATAATCTAAATCCTGAATATATTTAGAGCACTGTCTTTGAAAAAATTTGAAAAGCAGAAGCTGGAACGAGCAACGACTTAAATAATCAAAACAGTTGATTATTTCATGTTCATGTCTAATCTGAAGTCTTCACATTTCCACACAGAGAAATAGAAAAAAGACAAACGTCATCAACGCCAACTTCTGAAAGTAACATTCCTCAAAACAGGAGTTACAGCCTGAAGCCTGTCCCCATCTGAACTTTGAAATTAACCCTGGGTTATTTATCTCATGAGAGTTTAACCTGCGGAGGCGGGAACAGGACGGGGTGATGAGCTGGTTTGTGTTCCTGTCGCTCCGTCAGCGGCACGTGAAGTTGGCCTTCTGTCCCGCACCGTCTTCATTCAGCGTCTCTGTCCCGCTTTAGCAGAGTGTCCTGGCGGCAGAAAACCATGTTGTTTAGTCAACAAGTGCTACCAGAATAAACCTTAAACCTAACAAAAGCAGGTCAATTTGTGTTTATCAGGGAAGCTACCAGAGGAAGAACATTATATTTCAATAACAAGCAGCTAATAAACACTGGATTCCATCTCATGCTGGATTTTGTTTAGTTCTGTGTTAAGGAAATTCAGATAACACAAATCAATCAAATGTAACATGTGAAGACCGACAGTCCTCTGTTCTCAGATTTGGAATAAAATGTTGCTAAAACCTGAATGATGCACAGATGAGACATCCCAAAAATAGTACGCAGTAAAAGACACAAATGAAGGACATCTCTAATGTGTTATAACCAGGGGTTAAGTTGGGATTTGATATGTGGGGGGGCTCTGTGTGGAGGTGCGAGAGGGGGGCGGAGGTCGAGGATCTCATTATTTGACCTTAAAGGCCCTGACACACCAGGCAGTCACCAGAGAACTCGCCAACACCGACAGTTCCATCGACGAGCTCTCCTGCGTCTTGGCCATGTGTCGCACTGGAACACACCGCAAAGACTTCAGCCGAGCACGTACGAACTGCGCATGCGTGAGTGGCAATAACTGTCCTTACCAGCAGGCGGCGGTAGTGTGTATTCGTCATTCAAAATAGGCAACAACCGGAAGAAAGAGAAGAGGAACAGACTGATCTAAACAAACAACAAATAGTGTGTGCGTTCCATTTTCACTCTCGTCCATCGAAAACATGTTTTAGAATATAAAAATACATGAATGATGAAATGAGCACATAAAGTGCAGACATACTATAAAATCACAGTTAATAGACCTGCATCTGATGATCGCAGTGTTCTGGCGGGTGTGTAGTTTATTGAGTCAGCAATGTAGTAATGTATGTAATGTAATAATGGCCACTTCTTGCTAAATTTACATTTCCATGTGATGCTTTTATCCGAGGCGACTCACAATAGGTAAATGAACAGCAGTAGACACTATCTCATTTACTTAGACACTGTACTTAAGGACAATGTTGAGGTACTTGAGACTAATCCTGCAACTTTATACTGACAAATAAACCGGACTTGACCAAAAACATCACGGAGCTCTCAGCAGAGGACAGCCGGGGACGCTCCCGCCGATATCAGAGATGATCAGAGTGGTTTCTTGGCCCGATAGCTTGTGTCCGACACATGGCCGATTCAACATGTTGAATCGGCCATGTGTCGACCTTGAAAGGCCAAATAAGGCGTGTCACGGCCGAGGGTTCGGGACACACCAAATTGACTTTGGGCGACAAGGAACGCGCTGTCGCCAGACAACCGAAGACGGCCGATATCGGCCTGGTGTGTCAGGGCCTTAAGGGATATACACTGTGGCCCTAAAGCAACTGCTCCATTATCTGTATCAAATGCACACATTGATGCCACCAAATGTCACAATAAAAATAGAAAGTACTACAAATAAACTGGAATTCATTTACATCTTAAATTATTAATATATATACACAAAAAAAGGTTTACAAATATCCAACCTTCAAATTGCTTTTTTAAATCAACACTGCTCTGCACACTTGCTAAAGATCATTTGTGTGGAAATCTCAATTCATTTGTAGGGCTGCGTGAGTATGGCCAAAAGTATGGGAAATCTCACTGTAAACTATTTAATCATCACCAAATTCTGTGTTATTATGACCGATCATAACTCATTTACAACACATTTAGCATGGTGTACAGGGCCGTTTTTTTTTTTTCCCCCCCAGATCTGGCGCCCTAGGCGGTCGCCTAGGGCGCCAGATCTGGGGGTACACCATAATTAAATAAAAAGACTTGGAAAGAAATGTATATATATGCACATGTGCAGCATATATCTCTACCTCCTCTCTGAAGGTGAGTGAAGTTGCCTGTGTCTGCTTTATTTTTATATATGTGTTTGTGTGTGTCTTGCCTTGACTAGACGTGTGTTTGGACCCATGTGTGGCCCCTGGATGATGAGGGGGTCCTGGGACTCTTTGAGGGAGAAGCTCTGCTCCATGAGGGACCGGGACGGCCTGAACTCCTCTCTCCACCACCACAGAGCCATTCCCCCCAGCAGCACACTGAGAAACACTGGGACACACACAACACACACACACGGCTGTTAGGCCTATATAAGGCTTCAGAAATACACATACATTTAGAATAGTAATAATATTGGAGTGCTTCTCCAGACAAAGATTATTTACATGATAAACCCGATAAAAAAACTACTCAAAAACCAAATGACTGTAACCAAAACATTTATAATTGACTTAAAAAGCCTGCACACTAACACTGTTCCCAATTAAAAACGCACTCTGTTAAATGCTGCAACTTTTGGAACAACTTTGTGACGTTGCTTTGCTTCTTTATAGCCTTTAGTGGCGGTGAAATCATAAGCCTGAATTTATAATCAATTGCTCCACAACAGTGCATGTTAACAACTCAGCTCAATAGGAAACAGTGATGTCAAATTTGTGTTCAACCTTGACAAGACTGAACTGCTTTTCCTTCCGGGAAAAGATTGTCCCACTCTTGACCTAACAATCAACATCGGCACCTCTGTTGTTTCCCCGACTCAGGCTGGTGCCCCACGGGAACGCATACGGCAAAACGCATAGGATTAACGCAATCGCAAAAAAGCTTCCGTCCACACGCAATATACACCGGATAGTGTCTGTTCACACCATGGATGTATAATAAGAACTGGATACAGCGTGGGAGGCGGGGCCTCATTCATTCCTATGAGAGTTGCTCATTCGCGCATGATGATAAAATGGCCCAACTTTTGAGAGAGCGAAACGTCACAGATTACCCGGCATGCCTGAGAAGTACCCGTATGTGCGCTCATAGCGCATGCGCAACTTTAACCATGCCCCCCAAAATGCTCGTTCACATCAAGCACGTCAATTTGCATACACGTAACAGCACCGCACGTTCATGACAGCATGGTAATGGTTTGTTATGATAGATTTGATATTAACGAGGCGGCAGTTAGCAGCTAGCGGTTAGCTAGTAATTATGCTAATTTACACATCAATCGTTATGTACTTTTATATTACGCTGTAACAGGATCTAGTGATATCCAAGCAACAGAGCTTCATTTAGCATGAAAGAATTATTGCACTGTATATATATGTATATATATATATATATATATATATATATATATATATATACATATACACAGTGCAATAAGTTTCTTAGTGCAATAAGAAGCTACAGGGACGTTCATCTACATCGGTAATATTAACTTTATTTAATACAACATTTACGGTACAAGATTTAATCATACAGCCCATGTAATATAATATTTTACAAATGATGAATTACAGCAAACATGTGCAATATATCCATTATTACAGCTCCGTGGGCTGGCAGTAAGGCGATATGGGTCCGTTCTTATTGTGCATCCATGGGTAAAGATAAACGCATGTACTAGTGCTGAACACGTAACATGAACGTGCCGGGCGGCGCGGTCCCGTGGGTTAGATGCGCGTTCATAATGCAGAGGGAAATAACTCGCAGAATAACGTTATTAGCACATTTTTACAACTTGAGGAACGAATGTTTTTAATAAGGGCTATACAAGTGTTCATACTGGGTAGTTTATTTAGTTTAAAAAAAATTACCCAACGATTTACAGACCACTCTTTCCCCATGTAAGTCAATGGGAAAAAGTGTTTCCGGGCCTAGCAACCAAAAGGAAGTGTAGTACCGCAGTTTGGCCAGCACAAATATTTTCATCTGAGTCCGGCGCACTTCCTGGGGGCTTGGTTCACACGAGACAGCTCCGTTTAGCTCCAACCGATGGAAAAAGCTGCAGTACATATGCCGAGCCTGTACGTGGCGCTGTAACTTCCTCCACAAAAGCAGCGAAGAAGCATGGTTGCCCTTCTGTTTATTCACCGTGGTGGGGGCCGAGGGAACCGGGCAGAGTTTTTCGCCAGTCAACGTGTGTAAAAGTTTAAATCTTCCGGACAAAATTATAAAAGTGCCGGTCAAAGGTCTTCTTTGTTATTTATTAAGCTTTAAAACAAATGAATAACGACTATATATAATAATAAAATACACGGAGCCTGTCCTCTCTTTTTCCTCTCTTCTGACAGCGTCATGTCTCATGCAGCAGCTGATCCAGTAATGAGTGACCCGGCCGACAGTAAAAAATAAACATATTTATAACTAGTTTAGGTAGTTTGAGAGGTAGGCTAATTAAAATAGCTAAGGGTGATGATCTGACTTGAAGTGTGTGTTTTGCTCCTCCCGCTGTGATGCAGCACACACAGGAGCTGCGTGTCTCCGTCCTGTCAGATTAGACTTCACTCGCGTTTATGTCCATATCGAGATAAAGATAAATAATCTGAATTCAGTGTGCAGTTTACTTTTGCGGGGGTGAGCAGCAGAGGTGGGGGGAGGCAGGGCTATTGCGTCATCATTATCACAAAATGATCGTATAGAGGTGATCACACGGAGCCGTATGACCCCCCCGGAGCGCTCCGTTCCCAGATCTATCCACCTTTGGACCCGTTATCGTTTGCGGGGTCTGTTTCTATCGTTTAGTTACGGCCTTGTGTGGCAAAAAGGGCTATACGCAAGAGAAATATGCGGATACAACCCGTTTTCGTCCTCGTGGGGCACCAGCCTCAGACTGCAAGGAATCTGGGTGTGACCCTAGATAACAAACTGTCCTTCACTTCAAACATCGCTGCTACAACCCACTGCTGCAGTCCCACTCTTTATAACATCAGGAGGATACGTCCCCTCCTGACCCAGAAAGCGACAAAACTTCTGGTCCAGGCTCTCGTCATCTCACGCCTAGACGACTGCAACTCCCTCCTGGCTGGTCTACCTGCATGTGCCATCCGACCTCTGCAGCTCATCCAGAATGCAGCGGCTCGTCTGGTCTTCAACCTTCCAAAATGTTCCCACACCACGCCGCTCCTCCTCTCACTTCACTGGCTTCCAGTAACTGCTAGAATCCACTTCAAGACTCTGGTACTTGCGTACCATGCTGCGAATGGATCTGGCCCTTCCTACATCCAGGACATGGTTAAACTGTACACCCCAGCACGTGCACTCCGCATCAGCCAAACGGCGCGCTGCAACCGCACTGCGAGGGGGACCCAAGTTCCCATCAGCAAAAACACGTCGGTTTGCTATCCTGGCTCCAAAATGGTGGAATGAGCTCCCCATTGAAATCAGGACAGCAGAAAGCCTACACATCTTCCGGCGCAGACTAAAAACTCATCTCTTTCGATTCCACTTCGAGCGATAGAATTACTAACAAGGAATTTCTAACAAAGCACTTATATACTAATAAAGGACGGGCTTATCTAAAGCCAGTTGAGTAGCACTTGAAATGTTTTGGCTTATATGATTCTGTTTTCTTCAAGTTTGTATCTTCCTGGTCGAATGCACCTATTGTAAGTCGCTTTGGATAAAAGCGTCAGCTAAATGCAATGTAATGTAATGTATTTGATCGATTGACTTTTAAAGTCAATGTTTTAGTGCGAGTCATCACCAAAGCCAAAAGTGTCAACAACAAACAACATCTTAATTGCCTCCACATTTTCATTTCATTTAGCTGACGCTTTTATCCAAAGCGACTTACAATGACCAATTACAGGGACATTCTCCCTGGAGTAACTAAGGACTAAGTGCCTTACTCAAGGGCACACTAGTGGTGGTGTTCCTGGCAGGATTTGAACTCACAACCTTCCGATCTTCAGCCCACCTCACTATCTATTAGACCACCACTATTATAAGCAGTCATTAACTTGATAAAAGGCTTATTTTAACAATAGTGTGTTTCGGGGCAAATACTAAAAGAAAAGAACAGGAGGTTTTCCAAACATGTGATGAGGTTTTGTTTTTACAAAATATTTTGAGGGATAGAAAAGGGTCTTACTTATAAGAGAGAGGATCCCAGCAAAGGCAGGGTCAGATACGGATGTTGCAGGGACTGTCCGCGAAATTACGGGAATTTCTTGAGACGCGTTTTGTTTTTTTTCCGAACAAGTGCAGTTGAACTGTGGACTCTGAGACAGCAGGTCGACAACATACTCCTGTTGGCACACCGTCCCAGCATGCCTGCATACAGACGGCCCTAAGAACCAGGAGAAAGTACACAGAGTATGTAAGGCGGCATTAATGTGACTCCAGCAGCACCAATCTACAGTGTCAATCAATACTTGAGTGAACCCCTAAACCATCAACAGAAACAATACTTAAAGCAAAATCACTTTAATGTCCGAATCATACAGTAAATGTCTGATTATTTGACCCGCCATACCGTTTGGTTGGAGGGCCGGCTGAACGATGACCACGCCCCCAGGTGAGGTGACGTTTGACAGCAGAACTTGGAGGTTTCCGCCATTGTGTTTGTTGGCTCGGCAGATGGAGTGCGTAACTTCTTCACTCCAATATAAAAAACCCTGAAGCAGAATTGACAGAGTTAGCAGAACTGTTATCACACCTTCGAGAATTTCTAGATGTTGGATATAAAGGAAAAGAGAAAAGCCTCTTAGTTCAGCGTCAGGATAATGGGATGCCCAGCAGACTGGATTTATACACTGGAGTTTAGAGGAAGTGCAGTGAGAGCAGGAACTCTCACAGATATCTTTAAACATTTTCTTTGTGTGGCCCATCCATAACACTTTTTACCTCAAACACAGCAAGTCCAAAGGGCCGGTCCAGATAACCGTTAGACTCTACCACTGTTTTTCGGTGGCGGCCCTCTAGATTTACTCTGGAGATGCTTCTCATCCCCTGGTCCACCCAGTACAGCAGCTGACGAGGCATATCTAGGAGGAAAAGTGATCAAATTAAACCACAACCTGCATTATGAGCAGCATCACGAACCACAATGAACTGTGAGGAACCCTCTGGCTTTTGCTTATAAATACTGTTCCTGTTTCAAAAAGGGCAGACTGAGGGTCTTCCCCCTTTTTTTTGTATTTCTCAACATCAAGATTTCAACACCTTCTGAAAGCTCAGCAAAGATGCAAATCTTACTCAACCATTATTTCCGTGACATGTCAGAACATACCTAGAGAGAGAGCGACAGGGAAGCGTATTGAGGAAGTGACCAGAGGCTTCCTGTCTCGACCCTGCAAGCTCGATCTCTCAATTTGTGGGGAGCTACCACACTGAGCCCACAAGAGCAGCCTGAGAAAACAGAAGCAGTGATGAAATAATACAAGATTCTTGCTTCATCCTGTTTTAGATGTCCTTTCAGTTCCTATTCTTCCATCTGTTTTTGTATTTCTTTTAACAGTCTTGTGTTAGAATATCTCACATTACATTTTACATTACATTACATATCATTGAGCTGACGCTTTTATCCAAAGTGACCTACAATATGTGCCAAAACCATAAAGAATCAAACTCCGAACAATAAGGAAACTGCAGATATATTCACTTCAAGCAAGATCCTACCATAGTAAGTGCTGGTGAATCAGATACAAGGCCAACATTAAATCAACAAGTGCTTAAGCAATAACTTAATTGCCAAGGTACAGTCGAAATAGATGCTCTTGCTGTAAGTGGTGCTGTGTTAGCTGTCTTTATAAATAACAATGCAATGCAAGATAACAATTGTATTGGTCCTTCTGACGTGAGTCCGGGGAACCTTCTGGACGATGCTAATAAAAAGTAACCGCCTCCTACCCTTGGAGAGGATCCACAGCCACTGCTGAAGGTCTGTCCAGTCCGGTGATGAGCGGACGCTGAGCCGAACCGTCCAGCAGACCAACGTTCACAGAACCGCTCTCCATACTGGTCCAGTAGAGGAGCTGATGGATCCAGTCCACAGCCAGGCCTGACACCGATCCTTCAACTTTCAACACCAACACCGAATCCTTTTTATTTCCATCCAAAGAGACCCTGACAAACATCCAAGGGGGAAGGAAACATATAAATAAATGCAATAATCAGGGTGTTTATTCCACGTTCTGATATATCCAATTCAAAATCTGAATATGACGAACGTGGCTGCAGGCTTCAATGTTAGTGCTTGGCAAAAATCAACTATCCTGATTAAGGACATTTTATATCATGATAACGGTCAAATATTTAAATGGTACTTTTTATATTTTTTCTGTATATTAATAAATACATTAGAAAAGTATAGCCTATGGCATATTTTCTGGTTGTTCGTTAAATAAACCAATATGAAATAACCATTTTCATGTACTATTTTTGTATAATCCAGTGTGAATTAAATATGAAATGTTAGTAAGTACATGCTTGATATTATCTGTTAGGATGATGTGTTTGAGTGGTGGCTCCAGCTGCACTCTGCTACCTGTACACAGAGCCTCGTCCTGGCCGGGCCCAGTACAGAGTTCGGTTAGAGACCAGAGTCGCCACCGGCCCCGATCCTGGTAAATATAGAGCCGGCCTCCTGTGCTCCGTGCCAGTGACGCTGATCGTTCGTATTCCTTGAGAAGATGGGAAAACCAGCTGAGCCTCTTCTCCTAGAAGGAAAACAGAAACACACCACAGTTGATCTTGTGTCATTTATCATAACCAAAGATGTACTGAGCTGATCTGAAAATCATGCTCGTGAACCGTTAGCACCGGTGTTATGCATGCCCACTGCACCTCGCAGGAGCGCGCCACAGCGTAAAGCACTCACAGACATTTCAATGATTTGTACGGCAAAGTTAGGGTAGTAGTAGTTTGGCAGGCATGCATAACACCGGAGCCTCGCTGCGGGGAAGCTTTGGCGCTGTTCTGATTTTTCCGTCATTGTTAAAAAAAATCCATCATAGACGGAAAATGTTCGGTTAACGCGACCTCTGGACCCCTTGTTCATTAAAGTAGCTCTGACTACAGAGTTATGAAATAAAATGCTGCCTCAATGTTGATGGGATTTATCATAGCATGTTATCTTATTTTTCATCATAGAAAGCCGAGTAAGACCTAATATATAATTAATCAGGGCCTCCTCTTATCCTCCCAAGTTCTCAGTTGCAGAAGTAATAACCTTGATATTTTGGAGGCTGGTAACCAGGTGCATTAAGAGTTTGTTTCTCACCTTTGGCTTTGCACTCGCTCGTTATTTGATTCCTCTGGTAATCCTCCTGACAGTCACATGTGAGGCTGCCGTTCATGTGAACACACAGCTGATCACACACATCGCTCTCCAGGCATGGGTCAACCTCTAGATAAAAGAACGGACACTTTGGAAGGAGTACGCATTAAAGTAATGTGTTATTAATTATGTAAATGGAGCCAGTTCCAAGTGCCCATTACTCAGTTTTCAGGACACATCTTCATAACAGGTTTTAAAATCTAGCAGGTGGTTTTAAGGCTGCCACTCACCCTCACACTGGCTGTCCCCGATCAGCTTCATGTTGCTGGGACAGTCGCAGAGGAAACCCATCGGCTGGTCCACACACCGGTGAGAGCAGCCTCCATTATCGACCAGACATTCATTCTGGTCTGCAGAAACACACATTACATCATCATTAGTGGTTTCATACCAGAAAGAAGGAAAAATGGTACTAAAGAATATATCTTAATGTGATAAGAAACGGTTATAAGATCAGAAACAAAAGCAACCGTCCAAAATACTAAACCAGAAACCAAAATTGTTCATAATAAAGACAGCACAGCAGAGTTCAGATGAAAAATAATTCTTATGAAATAGAAGAATCCTAAAAACAGACAGTACTCTTATTTATAAAATGGAGAAAAATCTTTCAGATACAAAACACAGCTTCCAAACAAACAAATTACAAACATTAACAGTTGACAATGAGCGTGGTTTGTTTATTATATTTGATTTGTTGGTGGATGCTTTTTAACGCCGTTTGATTTGTGGTCAGGGAGGAGAAATAAATTAGGATAAGCACAAGAGATTGTTAAAATATGTTTTACAGTTGCTAACAGAGAAAAACAGAGATGGATTCATACACTTAAAGGCTAATGATGGTTTTGATTATGAGGTAATCCACTGACATTTTGATTCATGAATTCATTGAAAAGAATATTAAATATCCAACGATATTTTTTTTTTTAAAAGACCATGGTGCCTTCTTCAAGTTTAATTTTTTTCCTGACCAACGTTCCACATGCTAAAAATAATTAATTTAATTTCAAACCATGTACAAATCATCAGCAAATCAACACCTTGGAAAAGCTGCAAATGGAGAATATTCAGCTTTTTTTTCTATTGATTTGGTTGAATAATGAGTGAAATAATTATTTTAGAATTACACTCATCACATCTTTGACTTAGTTATTTCATACTATAACATGATAAAAACTGTCCCTTCTTTCAGTTCAAACTTTCTTTTGGAACAACCTTAGTCTCCACCCAAAACATTTTATATGACCAAAATGCTGGAAGACACTGGGCAGTATGGAGCAGCGCTACACTGCCCTCTGCTGGCTGGACAGCAAGGCATCACAAGCAAGCCATCAAATACAGATTGTGTTTGTTTAAAGGGGACCTATCATGCAAAATGCACTTTTGTACGTCTTTTATACATGAATACGTGTCCCCGGTGTTCCAGGGAACTCACCAAGTGTCAGAAAACACAACCCTCTCCATTTTCCTCCATACCCAAATCTCTAAAAAAGGGGCTGCAACGGATCTGATAAAAACTGATCCAGATTTGAACACTGTCCTGACGTCAGGACGGTGGCGCTACGGCTATTGGGCGAACTCCACCAATCAGGAGGAGACAGCCACGGCCATTGCCGTTCGAAAGCGCTGGAGACGCTGTAGTACATATGCCAGGCCTGTAAGTGGCGCTGTAGTCTGCCACAAAAGCAGTGAAGAAGACTTGGTTACCATGGTTACCCTTCTGTTTATTCTCCGCTGTGGCTTTCTTTCTCCCTCCCCGAGGCAAGCGTTTGCTCCCGCTGCAATGCAATCCCTCCCCGTCGAGGCAAGCACTGTAATTCTCTCCGGTTAGTCCACCAGCAGATGACAAACACCCACCTCTCCGCCTCTTCCAAGGAACGAGGGGACCGTGCGGCAGAGTTTCAGTTTCAGTTTGTTTCGCCGGTCAAGATGTCCGTTAAAGTTTAAATCTTCCGGACAAAATTAGAAAAGTGCCGGTCAAAGGTCTTCTTGGTTATTTATTGAGCTTTAAAACAAATGAATAACGACTCTATATAATAAAACACGGAGGGCGGAGATCTCTTTTTCTCCCCCTCTTCTGACAGCCCAGCAGCTGATCAGAGCACGTCTCCCCTCTCCTGCAGGGGGGCGTGGTCAGCAGAATCAGACCCGTAGACAGCAAACCGCACATAGAGCGAAATGAGGCATGGCTAAAATGCATGATCTGTTTGGTATTTTGAAAACAGAAACGTATAAATATACATTATATAGGTATGGCCCTACAATATATCATTTAAATATAGCATGATAGGTCCACTTTAACATTTCTTTCCCAAATCGTTAGCCATTATTTTGCTGGCATTAGCCTGCCGCTAAACTGGAAACCATTAATGTATGGCCTATATATAGCCTACGTGAAGCCACAGTGTATTTTACAGGAATATTTCGTTTAGTTTATTTGTTTATAGTGTTGTGGACAGTCCCCATTCATTAACTGTCACAAAAAACTGTGAATGGGGCAGCTTTAGCCAACATATTGCTCATTTCCATCTGTTGTCCCTGGCCAGATGATAATAGACACCCTTAAAATCACAATACATCAACAGCATTAGTTATAAAGAAAGGATGAAAGACAAGTAGATAGAGTGAAACCAACACATTCTCACTCCCAACTCGTACTATAGTGACGTTATGTCAGGATCCCTTGGCGTCACTATCAAATGCAGTAGGGGTTGCGTCGATTTTCAACTATCAGGGAGTCCCATTGACTTGCATAGAGCTCCCTGAACGTTGGTAATAGACGAGTTGGGATCGCGGAGAAATGCTCTCCGCAGACCCATTCTCACAGCGTTTATCAACCTTTTTCTTACTCAATATCAAGCCACACTTATTGTTTTTACTTCTTTATTATAATTGTATAATGTCTGACTTTTGTTGCCGTCAGTTAGGGCGAGAGTAGGGGCTCAGAATACTGAAATCTGTATTGTTTCATGTTTCATGTTTTTTCCTTCTAATTTTGTATTATTTTCTAAACCACACACTGTTATTTACTCAATAAGACACAATTATCCTTGTGTTTATTTATTTGTTTGATTGTATAATGTCGGACTTTTGGAGTCCCTCAGGACCGAGGGTCGGAGCAGCTCATAGTAGTTGCTTTAGAGAATCTTACACCCGGAAGTAAGAATTCTCTCCGCTTTGCTTGACAAACCCTGTGATTAGTCCTCAAGTTCTGTGATTGGATGTTGGAGTGACAGTGCGCCGAGGGTTACGCCGAGCGTCAAACAGTTTCGCAACCATGTTCTATGGCACGTCTCTACTGGGAATTGTAGTTTTAAAAGACGTTTTCGTATTTCCCATAATTAGAAGTTGCCAGTATTAAACTGTGTACATCCCTGGAGGTTTAGGGGATACGAAACACATTGGTGTCATAAAATGTAAAACATATAATTAATAAATGGGTGAAAATTGCTTGTGTCCATAATGGGCAGCATTAATATATACCCACATGACAGCTAAGGTCAGAAGAGCTTTATTTAACAGCTGGTCTTATGTCTATGACCCCTCCTGTTGTTAATTGATAAGCCTGAAACATGCACTTGTCAAGGTTCAGAGGCAAATTTAGCAAATATGGCAGTAGCCATCGATCATCTTAAGATAAGATAAGATAAGATATACTTTATTGATCCCAAGTTGGACATCTTTTCTTTACAGCAGCATGTGTAACAGTTGTAAATATGCGGTGGTGTTTATTTGTAAATCATTTAGTATAATCACACAAATTCTGTGTTTTATATTTAATAATTATATTGAATGTTCAATACCTGACAAGGTCGGAGATTCAAAACTTGGGTCGCAGGTTCCTCAACAGTGCATTACAAGACATCTATCAATATGTGTGTACCTCCACCATTAAACTGTCATATTCTGCACATTTCTTATACTATCTCTACATACATCTTATAAGAGTATAATAAATATGTATAATATCAGTTCAAATAAGTGCTTCAACATAGTTAACATTCCAGGAAAGTTGATTGTCAAGTCCCAAAACAAATTATGCAATATATTAAACGTTAAGTACTTTGTCAGGCTTAATATTTATCTGTTGATACTAGGGATGCCAGAAACTGACCATGATCAAATTCGAAAATCGGACAGCCCTGGCGAATATTAATCGATTATTCGCCGCCGCCGCCGCGTGCCCACCCCCCCGCGCGCCCCCCCCCCCGCGCGGGAGAGAAAAAAAAAAGTATTTTCGCAGAGCTTGTATTTTACTTCATTTGCACTTCACAGTTCGAAGTAGTTCCACGAGGAACTCTTCTTTGTTCATCTTTAGTTGTGTTGTTCTCACTGTTCTGTATATCGCCAATAAATCAATCGCACGTGTGACGGAGAAGGGGGGGGGGGGGGGTCGGTGTGTAGCAGGTTGCAGCAGGCAGCAGCAGTCTGCGGCTTCCTCCAAGTTTACAGTAAAACAAACTGGTGGTGTGACCAATGGCCATTTACAATTATTAATACTATTACTATTATTAGCATTAGTCTATATTTTGGTTGAAACTAAGCCAGGAAAAAAAAGAAAAACATAAATAATAATAAAAATATATATAAATAAAATCGAATTTAAAAAATAATTTTCGATTATGGAGACTGTAACGAATATTCGAAAAATCGAATAATCGCTGGCATCCCTAGTTGATACCCCCAATGCTTTTTTCTTATATAAAAGAAGCCTAACCTAAAGTATTCTTTAATGTTTAATAAAGCCTTATTAGTTGGTCTGTTTTGCACATCCTCCTATTAAGATCTTTGGACGTCCTGCACTAAACTGTTTTATTCTAGATATCATTTACAGAATCTTCTTGACATTTTCTATTTTCTATTTCTATCAATGACCTTCTACTTTCCCCCTATGTATGTACCCTTAATATTTTTATGTTTTCATCAAATATAACATATTCAACAAAAAAAATCAATAACGTGCTTTAACCAGTAGGTGGTGTGGGTTAAAAAACTGTCAAGTTTACAGTGTTAACACAATAAAATATACTGCTGTTTCCAATTTAGTTTATGATGGATCCATTTTGTTATCCACTCATATATTGTTTTGATATTTGTAACACCAAACCGACAGTGGTCAGTGGTCTAGTTAATACAAAATATATTATCAAACATAATATTAAAATGAACTCTTATTTTGAAAATACAGCTTCCTGTGTTCGAATGAGCTGCTCCGACCCTCGGTCCTGACGGACTCCAAAAGTCCGACATTATACAATCAAACAAATAAATAAACACAAGGATAATTGTGTCTTATTGTTGAGTAAATAACAGTATGTGGTTTAGAAAATAATACAAAATCAGAAGGAAAAAACATGAAACATGAAACAATACAGATTTCAGTATTCTGAGCCCCTACTCTCGCCCTAACTGACGGCAACAAAAGTCCGACATTATACAATTATAATAAAGAAGTAAAAACAATAAGTGTGGCTTGATATTGAGTAAGAAAAAGGTTGATAAACGCTGTGAGAATGGGTCTGCAGAGAGCATTTCTCCGCAATCCCAACTCGTCTATTACCAACGTTCAGGGAGCTCTATGCAAGTCAATGGGACTCCCTGATAGTTGAAAATCGACGCTAAAGGACTATAGCACTATAGTACGAGTTGGGAGTGAGAATGTGTTGGTGAAACACACGTTACTACATACCTGTCACATATAGCACATCACAATCACATAACAGAAACGAGGGGCAACATCCATGATCACAACATATAACACACATGCCATATCCAACACAGACTAGTGTGTGCAGGTGTAGTTCTCAGTGAACCATGTTTTTAAGTGAGCTGTAAACGTATCACTCACCACAGTTGTCCTCATCGCTGCCATCAGAGCAGTCTGGGGAGTGGTCACACCTCCAGGTCTGACGGATGCAGTGCCCGTCTCCACACTGAAACTCAAACGGCGCACACACGGGAGAATTCTGCGGGCGTGGCCGAGGCAAAACACACATGTGTGGAGACTCGTCCCGCCCGTCTTTGCAGTCAGTTCTCCCGTCACACAGCTTGTTTCTGGGCAGACAGGTGTCAGACGGTCCGCAGGAGAAAGACCCAGGGATGCTGCAGTTCAAGCAGGACGCCTCATCACTGCCGTCGCCACAGTCCTCCACGCCATTGCAGCGTAAATGTGAAGATATACAAAGCCTGCTGCGGCAGGCAAACTCATCCTTCTTACAGGACACGAAATCTGTGAAAAGTGAGACAAGTTACATCAATAAATACGTTTGTACAGTCATGGAAAGCTGAAAAGGCTTCTGTTCAAATGTAATCTGAGCATTATCAGCTTTTGGTACGCCACTAACATTTATAGAAAAATCATTATTGACTTCTGAGCATTTTATTTTGTGTTTCAGTTTGTAACAAATCTCTGAATGCCGTTTCAGAGCAACTCAATAGACCAATAAAAATAAGTGGGAAATTGTTTGGTGGGGGAGTAAATATGTGGACAGGCTAATGATTTATATATTTGTGAACACAATACAAGTCTTCATCAGAACCAGCTGCCTCATGGGTCATTAAGTTTATAAGAAATGCTGTTTTAGATTACATCCACCCAGATCCTCATTAAGGCAACTTAAAGGAAAGATTCAAGAAAATCTACTTGAAAACTGTTAAAACCACAAAACACAAATGTATGACTAATCCAGCAAATCAACACCTGGTGAAATAAACCACACTGGAGCAAAAATAAATAAATGGGGAAAATCCAACATTGTCATTAAACAGCTAACTGTTTTGCAACATTGTCAAAACGACCTTACCTGACTGAAATGTAATGTGTTGCCTAGACTGACAACAGATAATTTCCTCTTGATATTGTTTACTCTCTCTCTACTATCTCATAATACATTTACAGTAATTTGCAACTCCTACATTTTCCTGGCTGGTTTTCAAACCGGCTTCTTTCAACTCTAGGTCTCACGACCCTAACTGCAACACTACCCATATTCATACCTGCTGGGAATTCCTAACATCAACAATGTTTGTGTTTATTGGCTACCTTCACCTTTAATCCTTTCAGAACATTTTCTCCTGCAGGGTTTTTCTTTGCAAACGTTGCGCAGCTTGTGGTTCAGGCTGAACCCCAGATCCCTCCGGAATTCAATACATTCAATTCCAAGTTACTTGCAAAATACTTTAAAAGGATTACATCAAATAATCTGCAGTGGTATTGTTCCCACAATGCAAGAAAACGAGCTGATGTCGTTTAATCAACTTAAACTGTATTACACAACACTGTAAAAAACAACAAGTGTAGGTAAAAGGGCGCATGCTTTGCCTGCCAACACAATCATTAGACATGCCATTTGTCTGAAACTGTAGACTTTGACACCATGGGTGCTGGTGATACCTCATGTGGCCCCGGCATTATGTGTGCTTTAGTTTAGTGTATACATTCTCAGTAATGTGCAATTCTTGTAATGGTGCAGTCAGTGTTCATGTAGTACTTCTGTTTTTACACAACACCCAACCACGCTGTCAGACTGCATCATTGTCAAAACAAGCATCCATCTCTCTATCAGACCTTGGCTAGAAAGGGGAGCTACTTAGAAAAATCACTTTTGTTAATGAGTCAGTTAGATATTGAGATGTTTGCAGCATTCAGTTTCTATGCAACACAAAGCTGTGACAACATTTGAATACACTTCAGGCTGGCACCAACTCTGGGTTCTTCTCACTCATGTTTGTTTGACAGTGTTGTGTGTACCGGTATGCGTGTGTTAAAATGGTATCATGTTGTATACTCACCACAGCGTTGTTCATCAGATCCGTCCTCACAGTCTTTGTGCCCGTCACACACTCTCAGTCTCTGGATGCACGAGCCATCACTGCACCTGAACCCACGCTGCTGGTGGCAGGCGCGCAGAGACTGAGCCTCAGCACCTGAGATAAGTTCAAACACAAAGTTTTAGTCTTACTGTTTCATAATATACATTTTCTTTCATAAAAGGCAAGGCATGTTTATTAGCACCTTTTAACACAAGGCAATTCAATGTACTTTAGAAAAACATTAAGAGCATTAAGATATAGTGCAGTGAAAACAAATAATAAAATGATACTTACAATATTTAAAAACAGTCATTAAAAAGCAGAGATAAAATAAAGATAAAACAAGCTCATATAGAATAAAACAGGTATTAAATACAAGAATACAAATTACAGTGCAGTGTAAGATATGAATAGTTGCATTCCTATAATATAAAAGTGTGTCCATCTAAATCTACTTAAACTGATGTAATTGACGAAGATAAGGAAATAGTTAAGGTGACAGAGTCTTGTTACACAGTCAATTCAAATACTAATGCTGTAATTTGTATTTAATATTTGAATTAAATAATGAAAGTATTATTTTTTGTAGAACCTTTTAAAAAGGTGTTTAAATCTGAACCTTGCACTGCAAAGCCTGGTCAGATGAGTTCCACCTTGTTTTTAAAATATGTTTCTAGCTGTATTGATACATTTCGCACATATATTTTAGTCCAAATACGACATTTTCTGTAACATATAACGTCCGATAACATGATGTGTTTGTATAGTAACACTTAAACTAGAAAAACCTTACATATATCAGAAAAAGTGGACTATAGTTCGCAGACTTAATTCAAACTGACAGGTCTGCTCGACTGTAAACCGTCGCTACTTCACGTCATTTATTTAAAAAGCGCTTAATGTAAGCAGCTCTTTAATGTCACAATAATGCAAAAGTAATTTCTGCATCTTACCCCAAATATAACACCAAGATAGTGGCGCTAGCAGAAGAAATAAGCCTCCAAGGTGTCTCATGTTCGGTGTCCTCCACAGTTGCGTCGCACGCGGCGCGGAGTTATGACGCAATAGTTGATTCAGTGGTTTGTGATGAAAAAGTGATGTGCTTCTGAAAGGCTGATGGTGGCTCTTTTAAAGACTTTGATAAATATACTAAGTAAACAAACATATTTAAACATTGTTAAAGCTAAAAGGCTATCACTTATTTTAATTGTGCTCGTAAATCAACTACATATATGTATTTGTTATTAATTGAAAATGAATGCAATTTGAAGTTTGTAAAAAAAAAACACGGAATCCTTGTCAGTAATCAATATAACTTAATAATTCAAATTTAATTGTGTATTATAATTATATTTGTATTATATATATTTTAACAAATGTTTTATGTGTTTAATTGTATGTTTTACATGATATCACATTATCTTTGTATCAATGTTTGACTCAAACAAAACCCTAAAGTTTTTTTGTTTTAATGTGCAGAAAAACCCTAACATGCCCCTCAACAAGTCAGCCTGACATTAAAACATTAAGCAGTCCCCCTCAAACTAGACTTTTCTTGTCATAGCCTGGCCTACATATAAGACATTATATTACATAACTCTTCAGATTTAAAATCCTGTGAACTAAAACGGCTCACCTTTTCAGAGAATAGTTTTAAGTATTGTCTGTATTCAGCTTGTTGCTGATTAGACCCCCCTCAAGTACAGGTTGAGCTGAATTTTGGTAAAGTCACCACTCCCCTTCTAAAAACAAATCGATTTCCAATCCATCCAAATTAGTGCGGGGTAAAACTTGAAGTATGACTGTGATCCAAAATTGTGTTGACTCACAAAAAATATTTTCATTTTCATAATATCAAGTCTTCATCTCATGACCTAATCCATGGTCCATCTGACAATAGTAATGACATGAAGTATTTCCTTTAATGGATACTTAAGCAGCTTTATACTCATTTATGTTTAATTTATCTTTTTGAGGGATTTATTTTCTCAAAATTAATTTAATTACAAAGATACGTAATATGTCAAATACAATAACATAATAATGATGTATGAGACATGAGTGAAAGTCTACTGGGAGCTACTCAAGTATCTACACTCCGTCAGCCAATTAAGGGTAATTTTCTTGTGAACAAAATTATAACTGTTTTGTGGACTATATGAGGCTGCACTGTCCTGTTTGGGGAGAGGAGTTCCAGCCTGTCCTTCAGGCCTTTTCTCTGTGGACCTCAGCCCCTCCAGCTGCTGCATCGACACACATAAACTGAGCACCCCCCTGCTATACCACTTAGCCAGTATCTCCAAAAAGTGCTGCAATGTCTATTTACTCAATGATGATTTAAACTCAGTTTCAATTAATTCAGTTTAAGATATGACCACAATAACTACAAAAAACGTAAATAGAAGACATTTTATTCACATTTCTTATTGTACAGATGTGGAGGGAGGATTTATGTCATTGTTGAGGGAGGTAATCCTGCTGCTCAGAGGTCTGTAGAGAGCGTTGGCTCCCTGTAGACAGCCCCCGGGGTCACACAAGGCTTTGAGACCTCAGCAACTTGACTACAAAGAGATGAGAAGAGAAAAACAAATATGACATGATTTAGACAAAAATAGTCTTTCACATATCAGGATGTAAATAGGCGTCTCTGGTTGTTGTTATATTCAACAGTAAAAGTTTGCTGCTCACATTACTTCACGTCAGATCAATTCATCTAAGCATCGGGGCATCTTTGGCAGGTGTCTGCTGGTTTACTCAGCATATTTATTGCAGTTATGCCATCTGCAACTATGAACATAACTACATTACCGCACATGACAGCGCATTGACCGAGTCATTTACCTGCTGGTGGTGAGAGCCTTCTGAGAAGACATGATGACAGTGGCGGGAACCGACTCTCTGCGTCCATCTCTATTGCAGTAGTAGTTGCTGGCAAACTTGTGGCTCGGGCCCACTGGCAGTTTGGGTGGTGGCTGAGTCCTATAGAGAAAGCATTGTTAACAGAATGAAGCCGTGTCTCTGCTGTGAAAAATATCGACTTAACGGTGACTGTCTATTTGTGGGGGAATGTCATTGTAGGTAGTGGTGTCATTATGAAGAATAGAATATAATTGGAGGGATGAAACCCTCTTTAAATGGTCACACATGCAGAGCACACAGCAAAACATTGAAATGTGTTCTCTGCTTTTAACCCATCCTAGTACTAGGAGCAGTGGGCAGCTATTGTACAGCGCACGGGGAAGGATATAGCATTGTCAGTTTGAGTAACAGATCCATGATTTTGAGAGTTTCTTGGGTTCAAAAACAAAACAATGATTAAAGCAGGGGTGGGGAACCTCCGGCCTCCGGGCCGTATACGGACCGCGAGACCATTTGGTACGGCCCTCGAGGTAATTTATAAACACACGCAAAAAAGAAAAAAATTAAAGAACTCTAGACCGCAAAATAATTAAACAAGCGAGTGCCTGTTTTTCCTGGCCAAGGTCAGGGTCCTTGAACACAACACGAGCCTAACATGTCATACGTGGTATATGTCTCGTCTGACAGGGGTGTAGTGCTGATGGAGAGCACCAGAACGCCGCTCCGCCACTTCAAAAATTGCAGTACCCATAGAGAGGCGAAGTCCCTCCCTTTCCGGGGGAGCTCCATGGGACCTTATTTCGGAAAAATTATGTATTGAAGTCAATGGAGAGAGAAAGATTATCTTTCGATTCCGTTTGAATTGTGCCACGAATTACACATAAGATGTTCGTCAATTTAAAAGATAATTTTGCAAGTCAAAAAAAAAAAATGTGTCGTAAAACTGTGAAGTAACACTTTTGTTGTGTGAAACTGCTCTATACATCTCCCGTCTCGCACCACACACCAAGACGGCCGTCACGTTGGCACATTTCACTTCTTTCTTTCAGAATGAGGCAAAAAGTATTAAAAGAGGTGAAAATCACTACAAGTCTGGGCATGTTGAGAGCTGTACATACACAAAAAAAATAAAAAATATGAGAATAAAGTTAACAGGTGTAAAATACTATATGACAGTAAAAAAAAGTTGTTATTAATAAACAAGAATACAGTTTAAAAAGGGGAGTGATTTGTAAAATATCCATAAAGAAAAATTTCAAAGTTTTGTTTCATATGTTGAGAGATGTATCCATAGAGCTCCTAATGTTGCTCTCAAATTGCACCAGATTGATGCTTTTAACTTCAACATTTAAAAAAAAATCTTCTCGGGGGAACATGCCCCCCGGACCCCCCTAGAGGAGGTTAGGTCCATGTTCACATGGATAGGAAACTAAATACATTTGCACACATCTTGTGTCCATATCTTTCTGTTTTGGTGGTCATGCCACAACCGTGCACATGCATGCATATGCGAGTCATGGTAAGATATCTGGATTAAGAGGTTGCTTTTTCTTTGCACAGCATGAAAGAAAGGCGAAATGAATGGGCTGTGATTTTAGTATTTTTAAGCAGAGGTCAATCATTTGTACGGCCCTCGGAGGATGTTGAAAATATTGAAATGGCCCTTGTGAGGAAAAAGGTTCCCCACCCCTGGGTTAAAGCATGTAACTATTGACGAGGAAAGAAAATGGTCTGGTAGTAAGTGGCAGTGCTGCCCGAGAGCCACATTACAAGACACATGCATGAAATAACTAATCTACTTATAGGCAGCAAGACAATTTATTCAAATCAGTTTCAGATGCCCACAAGACCCTAGGAAATGAATACATTAAATCAGTCTGATCCAGGACGCGTTTGCAGGTGCTGTCCTCCTTGTTTTTACACTATTTGGGTTGTATTTGTTTACAGAGATAATAAGTCAGTGTTTAGCGTTAGGTGAGTATGTAATAGCACTGTTGGGAAGCTAAGTTAAATTGGCAATTGACAACATAATTGCTTTATCGTAACATTATGAAGTTGATTGCAGGGTGTAATGGCTCCATCGGTGTTTACATTAAACACAAGTGTACAAAGTCTTACCTCTTTGCAATCTCCCCATATCGCAGCTGGAGCTTGCCTTGCAGGTCATACTAGAAAAGAAACATCATTACTGATTTATGCTTAAAAACGCATGATATAAGACATAATCATGTAGCTCTCATCCAACTCAGCTCGACCGGTTTGCTCTTAAAGCTACCTAGCATTAGCACCCTCGCGGTCTTAAATTAGTACTGTTCGCCCATTTAAAGCAATAAATATCCAGGTAATAAATCAATATTCATGTCACAGTAAGTCGCAGTTCAGATAAAACGTTTGTATGCGATTCTTACCCCCGACAGAAAATTTCGGAGCCTCTGGATGATTTTGGTAGCAGTCGCCATGTTTGCTGTTGTGAAGGACACAGGACTTCTTCTGTCAGACTAAAGTTTCTCATCGCGTTAGTGACACCTGTCGGTCCGAAAGGAAAACTACCGACACACATAAAGCACTGAAGTTTTGAAAATAATAGTTGTTTTCACCATTAGTTATCGATATAAATATGTATTTAAATGATCTGCATTAAAAGTGAATGATGTGCAATGTATTACTGTAGCATGTTGCTATAGCCAAGTTTGCCTAATTTCTTAGAATGTATTAATACCATTATCTTACATAATATGTTTACAGCCTACTATGTTTTTTTTACAGCAACAGAACTGTTTCAGAACATTGTATGCGACTCAACACAAATATCTCTCTGGTGCAGTTTCCTTATCTCTCACCTCTAAACCTTTATGTAATACGCCCAAGGGTGCTGAAAGCATTCTTGCTCTGTTTTTAAAGTAACTTTAATCCCCGATTCAGAAACTGCTTCACTTGGGAATTTCACTGTTGTACAGAATAGGCCTATAGACCAGAGTCCTGCATTTCAATATAGACTGATACATTAGTCCAAATAATGCAATATGTCATTCTGTTAACATTAAGAAATAGATTCTGAAACTGTGGAAATCAGACTCTTTCCCCTAGTTTCAGACCAGGTTAGGAGAACTGGCAATCCTCCAAAAGGTTTTTGACAATATGATAATGTTACAACACACCCAAGACAGATTTATTTTGTATAATGCTCCTTTTACTTTTTATATTGCAGCAGCGTAGCGCAAATTATTTGAGATCATGGCTCTAGTCATCTTTCTACGGTCTTATTGTCTTGTCATTAACTTTATCGTTAATTAATCTGTCATCGTGGGTGGACATTATTGTCCCATTTTTTTATTTTGTGTGTCTGTTCTTTCCCTTTCTGTGTGGTAAACAATGAAAGAGAACACAAAACACCAGTGGAGTCATTCTAAGGATGAGTCAAAGAGAAAAACACATTTTATTTGTTGCACAAGAAAACACAGTACAGGGCGACAGGGCCGGTATACCATGCAATCAAGTAATACAGGTGTGTGCTTGTCCCATGCAGCATGCACTGAACAGAAGAGTGAACAGGAGAAAACATGCACATGTACAACAATTTGACCTGCCAGTTTATTCTTTAAGAGCAAGTTTAACACCAGCTGAGAATCGTGTCTTTGAGGACCTCCAGTGAATGAAGTTTTTTTCAAGCATTGAATATATTTACATTCACGTAGATACAAGGGTATTCAGATAAATCAAGGTTACATGCACTGCAAAAAGGGTTCCCCAAAACTTTTAGCCATACGATATTGGAAATAATACTTGCATATTTGACGATTGTTAGATTTAACTTTGAAAAGCTTATCCTATGCTCAGCTATTTTCATTTTTCTATTTAATTTTAATAAACGTACTTCTAGAACAATGACGTGTATTTTCTATTCATCCCTCTGGAGCATTACCTGCCCTAATTTGCACAAAATAGATTTATACATATATATATTAGATGTACACATGGCCATCATCATCCCTTTGCCTGGATAGTATTGTCATCTACAAACAAATATATTTTCAAAAGGCTCAACCCATGAATTAAGTGCATGTAAACACACTCAATGCTTCTCAGCTCGGTGCTAAATTACTCTTTATGAACATTTTGTAAAAAACAAAACAAAAACGGATATGTTACTCTGATGAGTGTTGTTTCTTTCGTGGTATCAAAGAGGGTAGTTTCATCATACAGCCACAGGATAGAAAATGTTTGTACAGTACATAGCATGTTTGTTCGTTGTAAACAATTCTGTCAGACTGCAAAAATAACTGAGCCATTCAGCGACAAATTCTCTGTGCTGCTCGCTGACACGACAACACTCTAAAAGGTTGTCATCTTGAGATTTTAGGAGGAAGAGAGACTTAGGTTACACATCAACAGCTCTGAAGCTTTAGAAACAGAAGACTCAGGAGAAAGTTGGTACAAAATTCAGCAACAGCCACTGACAAATAAGACAATAAACCTCAAAACTCAGGAAGTACAACCAAAATACTAACAGCCCATTCCCTCAAGTCAGACTTCCCATTGTGCATTTCACATCCTTTAACACATCTGGAATTATATACACCCTCGTTATCAAAATATACATCAATATTTGTACAATACAAAGACATAAAACATTTGTTCAAAGAAGCCCTGGATTTGGATTCAATGTAAGGATGTGTCCCTCTGCCATTTTCAATTTACCTTCAACATTCTCTTACAAAATTCATGTCAAAATACGTTAGTGCACTTTTCCTTTCGATGTAAACATTACTACACGGTAAATTAAGTAGGAACAGGTCTTGTAGGCATGGTGTCTCTTACATGCTCATCTGAAAAAACAAAGACGAAAGCTACAGTTTCAGGAAAAGATACTCCAAAAATACACAAGGTTGCAATACTTTTCCAGGTACAAAATGTGTTGATATTATAGGTAAGAAAAGACCAAAAAATAAATACTCAAATGCTTTCAACAAAACTTTGAAGAAGACGTAAACTTCAATTTGGCTGCTCTATTTCCCCCCCAGTAAATTGCATGCTTTGAGAAGAACAATTTATTACAGCGAGACGAGGCGCCATGCTGAATCTGTGTTTGAAGGTTCCATATAGTGAGCAAGAAAAATATACGTTTGAGTTACCTCTACTATATGGTATCACACTGAGATTATATCGAGTAGCAACAGAGCAAAGTGTGTCGCATTCTTCATCCTGAACTTCAATTTACAGAAAATGTTGTCAAGACTGCAATACCAGCGGGAAACAACACGTACTTAGAAACATCCATTGACATTTCTGCCTTTAACGATATGGCTTAGAGGACGCTGCACTGATAGCATGGCACATAAAACCCTTTTTGACTCGACTAAATCATGTAACAGATTGTACTTTCTGTGTGCAATATTACCCTGCACTGACCTGTTATAAACTCGAGAAAATGTTTGCTGTGACCACGAATTCACACCGTAAGAAACATGATCAACAAGTAAATGGAAGAACTTTATCTTTCACAACTATAGCACTGCTGTTTTCTCCACCAATGTGATTTTTGCACAAACTACAGTGTCTGACGAGTGCAAAAAGAGAGTAACACGTTTTTTCCTTTCATGCTAATTGGTGCTTGGTAGCTTTGACTGCAGCAGCAAAAAAAATACTATTGTTGTATATTAAAGATACAACTGCTGACAATTCATCAGACGTTGACACATCAACCATGTTGCTCACAGTGTGAACCAAAGGTCATTCTTAGGTTTCTGAAGATCAACATAATAGCAGTAACCTACTCAAAGCTGCACTGTTCAGATCTAAATTGACACTGAAAGAAAAACTAGTACCTTTTGGTCCTACAACAATTATGCTGATCATTATCAAACTACTCTGTACTGCAACAATGTATTTAAAAAATAGACATTTATACAAAAAGCAATCCAGTCAAAAGACAAAACCACATTTTATGGATACAAAAATGTTGACCCTTGGCTCTTTAATCAGACCTTCCCTCTTTCATCATTACTAACTCATCATAGTTTATATATGTAATAAATAAGACCAGCAGGTCTGCAATGCCTTGAGGCAAATTTGAACAATTAAAAAAATTCAAGTAAAATCATCTCCTTACTCAATTAGTTCATGAAGTTTGTAAATGACTTTACAACTTTGAAAGACTTTAAATAAAAGATGAGAGCAGTTGAAGTTAGTGCAGTGGTGAGTCGTCACTTTTCAAATGCCCTTGTTGTGGAGTTTCCTCTCTGCACTCAGTCTTCTCTTTGGAGGGACCAACCTGAGGACCAGTGGGGGGGCTGTCTGCTGCCGGACTGCAGCTGTTGTCACAAAGAGGACGTCCTGCCTGTTGTGGCTGGGAGGAAGGGGCGCCCGCCTGCGTCACTGCTGTCTCGTTGTTGGTGTCCTCGCCGTCTGAACATGGCTCCCACTCATCCTGCTCGCTCTCTGTTGAGCCCTGCACGGCGATCTGGGGCACCAGAGTGAACCTCCTGACCACCGGCACCTCTGGCTCCACCTCCACGCTGGTCTGGGGTCGAGTGAGGGTCCAGGCCGTCCCGTGCCGATGCTGCTGTTGCTGTGTTTGGGCGCCCGGACCTGGGGTGCTGGATTTCTCTTCCGGCTCATCAAAGCTCACCTCCTGCACTGCTTCCTGTTTCTTAAAAGAGTCTCTTCGCTCTGATAGGTTGAGTTTTCGCATCACGACCAGCTGCTCCGATCGTTCCATCCCAGAGTCCCTCAACCTCTGGCTGCCGATGTACCCCCCTAGCCTGCTGAGATCCACACCAATGTAGGACCCTCCACAGGACCCCTCAGCCTCCAAATCCCCCAGCAGGTCCCCCTCGCCGTAAAACGGAACCTCCAGCGTGTGACGGCGGGGGGTGTAAGACTTTTTATCAGCATGGTACACACCAGACAGCTTCTCAGCGGACTGTACCCTCTTCAGGAGAGGAGAGCGGGGGGGCTCGGCGCTGCGGGGCCGGACAATATGTCTGACGATGGTGGGGGGGGACAGAGTTTTGCCGTGGAAACTGTGAAAGCCTTTGGCAAAGCCTGAGAGTGGAGAGGGAGAGCGCTGAGGAGAGAGAGGCTGGGCTGAGGAAGAGGAAGAGTTGCAGGCCAGGGGCGAGGGGGGGATGTTGCTGGTTGACTTCCGGCGGCCCGCCTTGGTGTAGCGCTGCGTGCTGAGTTTGGAGCCCAGGCCGTGGAGAGAGCTGGGCCGGATGTGTGCTGCGGGAGAACTGGGAGAGCTGGAGCAGGGAGACGTGCTCTGAGGAGAGTTGTTGTCTGGGAAGCAGAGGGAAACTGTTTCAAACATTGAACGTCACAAGAGGCAGAAAGATAAGATGTATTTTATTAATCCCAATTTGGGAAATGTTTTTGTTGCAGCAGCATAAAACAAAACAAGGCATTGCACATAATAAATAAACTATTCTAAAATATAAACATCTCAAAATAGAAGTAGAAATAAACCAGCATTAGAGAGTAAGACAAATATACAGATGACCAAGAAACCTCAATATTTAAATCATATTTACGCACAGCCAGTTGTAAGATTCTTACAATGGCACTAGATCTCTGGATGTTATGAAATTAATATTGCAACAAAAGAGCCTCTACTCAATATACATTTTCAGATGTTAGAGTCAGGAACTCTTTTAACTTCATCATGAATAATTGTGCGGCCACACTGCTCACCACAGGCCTGATGGTCGGGGGCGGGGCTCCGGCAGGGTGTGGAGGGGCCGGGGGAGAGGCTGTGTGTTGGGGAGCCAGGAAGACTCTCGCTGGAGGACACTGAGTGGTGGAGACCCGAGTTAAAGCTGCGACTGCTGTGTATCACTGTGCTCTGCTTGGACAGCTTCTTTAGGATGCTTCGTCGCCTGGAGGAAGAAGATAGTCAGGAATATGATATTGTTTATTTTTGTTAGTACAGCAGTGGCACTGACACCAAGCTCGAAGGTGATTCAAGAATCTGTGTTTGTTGTCTTGATTTTAAAATGCATCTATAGAAAATCTAAATATTATTCTAATGTGTAGTTTTTAGTATAACCCCTAACATTTGGAAGGCCCTTTTGGCAAGCCTCATCTCATTACAGTCATTCACAGGCTGTAGCACATATCCAAATAGCAGTTCTTGCACAAATTATTTTTCAACACAGTATATTATTTTCTATGGTGTTTTACATTGTAACAAGTGGTATCAACCCAAAAATGGCTACAATAACTTATGAAACATAAAACCGGACAGGGATGGGCATTGTGTATTTATTTAATAATGTTCTAAGCCCTTACAACACTTCTGTTCGTGTAGAACTGTTGGGAGAAAATATTCTCCAGTATAATAGACCAAACCTTGCAGTGAGTGAAATCAAAGTAATACTGAGTTGCTGCTAAACTTCACTTCCCGGTGTGTAACACAAGAGGGAGACAAGAGACTGTTGCAGGTTAGTTTCTCTGATGACATCCACCATTTAGCAATCTCACAAAGTAAACAAACGATGAGTAACAATGCAGAGCTGCAGGGAACAACACAGAACGGAAACCTCAGATTCTCACCTGTCGTAATTATCTCTCCTCTTGCTCTTTCTGCTGCGTCGAGCCATCTTCCCTTTGTGTTTGGTCTTCCGCGCTGGACCCACTTTGATTGACGTGTTCTCCAGTGCTATGGTCTGAAGAGACACCTTGTTGCCACTCTGCAAATTTCATACAGAGCAATGAAGGAATCAATTGTGATACGGACAAAGGGAAACTTTAGTATGAATTTCAAGCGCAGTGGTAACCAGTGTTGAGTGAGTCGTTGTACCTTCAGTAGCAGTTCTATCATCTCAGGGTGGACCAGGCCCTGGACCGACTCTCCGTTGACGTGGGTGATGAGGTCTCCAGTGCGGAGCCCTGCCTCGTAAGCTGGATTCCCCTCCTCCACACTCTGTCAAACAGCAGCAGCACAGTGAGGGTAAGGAGAGGAGGTTATTGTGACTATTACATAAACAGCTTTTTTATACTCTTTCTTCTGTTATTATAGTGAAGCTAGGCCTGTCACAATAACTACTTTAGTTAGACAGAAGTAAAATGTGATAAAAACAATATTATTGTCATTTCAACACCATTTTATCCCATGTTAAATCATGAAGATTTAATAGCATTATAATGTAAACTTTTAATTATTAAGGTGTTAAAATATCCTAAGTAAATACAACTCAAATAAAATAATACCACAAAATCAAAACAATAAATAAAATGTACTCTTGGGTCATATAACAGAAATGTGCAATTTCTAAAGTAATTAAAAAAGGTAGGGATAACTCGTCTATTGTCTATTCTAGTTGCTCTATTATGTATCTTTGCCACTTAATCATTATATCGACATGACTGATAATTATTCATAAGATATCCCTATTTTGTGAAACCTCGAATAGTAAACCCTACAATAACGTTGCAATATCGATATTTAGGTATTTGGTCAAAAATGTTATAAATATTAAGGTCATGTCCATTAATCGTATGATAAGTTGATAGCGTAACTACCCTGACAGGCCTAAGTAGAGCACATTACTTGACATGGACACATGACTTTTATAAAAGCCTGAGCACAGCTGCGTATTTTTAATGACACCCACCGACACCATGTGATGCACCGTGTAGACATCGCTGTCGCCCATGTAGACCCGGATGGCCTGCAGGGTGAAGCCGTACTTCTTCCCGGAGGTGTGGATGATAATGGGAGGCCTCAGGCTGCCCGGGCTGAGGGAGAAGTCCCGGCTGGGGGAGGAGTCCCGGGATGAAGGGTTGGAGGACAGAGAGCGAGGGGAGATGGGACTGGGCTGGAGGCCGCTGGGCGAGTCGTCTGAAACAAACAAACCATCAATATCCTATGAATATGTCAAAATGCACCGCCTACTACCTCAGAAAGGGGATTTTAGAATAAAAGGTTAATGAATATTGTCCTGTTCAAGGGGTGGAATCCTATTTGTTTTATTGTATTAGTCACTTTCATTATGTTCTAAATATAGGCCTGTTTACGTCCATGATAACCAACATTATAAGAGATGTAAAGCTAATATTTTGTAACATGTAGCATCAGTGACTTATTGTCACATTAGTTCTGTCTTGGTTAGAGTTGACTGATGAGTTTTGATGTTAACTACCTGTAGTGATGATGAGGGACAGGGCTGAGACGGAGGCTGATTTGGGAACCTTCCCTCCGCAGGGCAGCCTCTGTCTGTCCGGCGTCTCCAGCTGGTTACCGAAACGTCGAGGGCCGGTCGGCTCTTTGGGGGACGAGTGTTTGGCCCCGGTGCTGTTGCTGCGTATCCTGATCCTCCGAAGGTTTGACACGACCACCTCAGCTGCAGGTTACAGTAAAACATAAACAATATATAAAAACAATGTTGCTTCTAACAGGGGCACTAACACATGTTGTGGATTTAATGTCAGACACACTCAGTCAGTCTGGATTTACCTTCATCATCAGTGGAGAGGGCGAAGCGGGGCATGGTCTCCAGGCTGTGGGTGCTGCTCATCACCAGAGGGCTGGTGCTCCTCTCAGACTGGGAGGAGCTGGAGGAGGCCCGAGGGCGCAGGCTGCAAACAGACAGAGACCAGTTCAACCAGTAAATCAACAGGTTCAAGAGTGATCACAACAACAGCTCAGTGTACTGACTGCTAGCTGCTTTCACACAAACCCATGACAATGCCTTTAGGCATGATTACGTTCTTTAACAGCAACTTTGCATGTAACCTAGCAACTGAGGATATCCCCAACTAAGAATTTACAGTCATATCCGATTCGTCAAGTCTTACCAATTGAATTAAAAATACATTTAACATTTCGATAGTGCCTTGTTTTTATTAGTGCTCTAGTTAATACATTTATTTTGTAAGTGTAGCCTTTTCTTGTTGTTTTAATCATCAAAATGCTGATTCTATGACTTTGCAACTTAGCCTACAATGTGTTTTATTGACACATACAAACAAGGTTATTTGAGAGCATATGTGGCAACATTATTATTAATAGGGTAATATTTACACTAATATACTAACTAATGTAGGCTATATATCATGATTTATCAGGAGAATGCTATTTAAAAACAGCCCAAATTGAATGTTTCATTACATTTTGTTGTCACTAGCAGTGAAATCTCTTCCTAATGATTTTGAGTTTGACATATTATTTTGTATCTCCTACCTGGCCATGCGCCCGGCGTGTCTGCGCTCGGCGCTGCCCTCTGCTGTGCCCGGGCAGGGACTCAGTCCCCCCACGTCCACGCGGTCCTCTTTGTCCTCGCTGTGGCTGCGGTCGGAGGAGAAGCTCAGGTTGGATGGCGTGGCCAGATGTTCTGTGCTGCTGTAAACCTGAAAGATTGAAATGGAGAGAGGGTGTTGGATCGAAAGCTGAGCTGAGTATTGAAGAGCTTTCAGATGATGTAGAGCTGCATAAAGCAGTCATACCACAACCCTCACCATTTGGTTCTAAACATATGACTTTGTTATGTCAACAGCAAAAGACAATAGTCAGTTTAACTCAATTTTTTCACAGCATGGTAAACATCTTTAGCACACATTTTTTTTTATACAAATATTTTAACCCTTTTTTTCAACACGTGTTGCACTGTCCTTCGGTGCTTTGAAAGGCGCCTCTAAATAGAATTAATTATTATTTACCTTGCTGAAGCGATGCGACCAGGATGAAAACTGCCTGATCTCCAAGGAAGATTCTTCATCATTGGTTTCCTCATCCTCGTCTGATGCCAAATGATGGTAACGATCTGAACGAGCTGAAAACCGGAACAAGAGAACGTTCATATTATAGTAAAAAATAAAGTAGTTTTCATTTATCCCTTTTTAAACATTTTTACATCACAAAAGAGTTGTGAAAGTGTTTTAAATGTAGGAGGAAACCAACTCTTTAAGCCTGGAGTCAGGATTAAACCTACTATCGAAGTAGCTTGTGTCGTCCTCCGCCTCCAGCTGCGGGATAAATTCAGCTTTCTGTCTCAGGAGTCCATTCCAGTCCAAACCAATGAAGAAAGGGTTCTGTTTGACCTCCGAGGCTCCGCCTGCAAACACACATATTTTTTTTTAGAGCCAATAAAATACTGGAAATATTCTAAAAATGTGTGACTTCAATAGAAGTGGCAACATGTATTCAATAAAAGGGCCAACAGTTAGTTTATCCATTTTGACAAAGGTGATTTGTTTTTTACTTTCAGTGTCATTATAATTTTATCATGTGATAATCAGCAGTAAACTGAGCAGTACCAGTTCCCAGTCGGTCTAAAGGACTCTGTCTGAGCAGGCGGGTGATCAGATCCTGGGCTTCAGCAGGCAGGGCATCGTCTCCTTCTGGCCAAATGATGTCATCTGCAAACAAGAAACGCAAGAACAAGCTAGATATATCACATATAAAAGCTTAAGAAATGCTAAGAACGTTTCTGAAGGTGTTGCTGAACACTAAAGCCTTATTTTTGTACTTAAAAGATAATATCTGCTGAGACGAAATTATTTACATATCTTGAACAACATGGTATCGTTTGATGTGAAAGAAAAGATATGTAATGATAAAAAGATTTGAATGTATGCTAACAAATGATTTTTGACAAGCTACCGACAACTTCTGCAGAAAGCCACTACGCCAAGCACGATTGTTTGACAAGACCAGAATAAATGAGTCCAATTAATATTAATCTAATTTGTTCTGAAGATCTGTCTTTGTGCTACCTTTTTACTTTTTGGGTATTCAACACTGGATCTTTAAGAACAAAGGTTAATAATGACAGAGAAATACTGTTCAGGTGCAGAAAAAAACATTTTCCTACAACATTAGAAAAATGTTACTTCCGATTTCTTCCACTGATTGATATAATTTCAGCGCTCACCACTAACAACTTGTCCAAAAAGCTCTTCAGGTGTGTCTCCAAAGAATGGGACGCAGCCAACCAGGAACTCATAGAGGATGACCCCCATGGCCCACCAATCCACAGGCTTCCCATAGCCCTGTCTGAGGATCACCTCTGGGGCAATGTACTCCGGAGTGCCACACACCTGCACAAGCAAACCAGCACAGGTGAGTAGTGGGAAACAGAAACAGCTGCTTCCATAATACGTTTTTATTCATATTAAAACCAGTCTCACCTGTTTGTCTATAAACTCTCTCGTGTCTTTCTCTATGTGACCCTCGTACATGTTGGTGGTCATGTTCATGAGGCCAATTTTAGACAGGCCGAAGTCCGTCAGCTTGATGTGGCCCATTGATGTTATCAACAAACTGTGGGAAAAACACAAAATAATAAATGTAAATGATCAACATAAGCAGGTTTTAACCTAAATGAACTTTACTTTTGGATATCACGAGAATACACAAAACTCAGATTGAAATACTAAGGAGGCTGACAAAAGAAAAACAGGATTGTGTTTAATTACAGATCATGTCTCTGATCTTTTTGTTTAATTTAACTAATTCTAATGAAAGGCAAGAGTGCTGGGTCATACTGTACAGAAAGTGGTGGTACATGCAAAAGCTTAAAACAGGAATGAAGTTTGTGTTCTCACTTGTCAGGTTTGAGATCCCGATGCACAATGCCATAGTTGTGAAGATACTCCAGTGCCAGGACTGTTTCAGCAAAGTACAACCGTGTCATTTCTACAGGCAGTGGGCCCATGTTCTTGAGCAGGTTGGCACAATCTCCACCTTTATGAAACAGAAAACCATAGGAAATGTGTTAATGGCTAATGAATCCCTATTTCTAGTACTAAATCACCAAAAAAGAAATCACTTTCTCATCATTACCTTCCACATACTCCATGACCATGCATAGGTGACGTCGTGTCTCAAAAGAGCAGAACATGGAGACAACGAAGGGGTTTTCGGCAAACGTCAGGATGTCTCGCTCAACAAAAGCCTGCTGGATCTGGTTCCTCAGGACGAGGTTCTGACGATTTATCTTCTTCATGGCAAACCGTTGTCGGGTCTCCTTGTGACGGACCAGATACACGGCCCTGTCGAAAAACATATGAGCCACATTAAACCAATCATTTTCACACTTAAAGTCAGAGTGAAATGGAAGTAAGATAGTCTTTATTCTCTGTACTGTGGCATCTTTTCCATCGAAACCCATACATTTCCCTTCTCACTAAAAGTTGCATATTGATTGATGAATGATCAGATGTAGTGATATTATTTATTACATTTGGTTGGTACTAACTTAAATAGCTTTAAAAAATAAAAAAGATAAATACATTTTTGGCATATATTTTTTAAAAGAAGTGCACAATATTACCTGGGATGAAAAGGGATACAAAAATACTTTTTAATTACATTTTTAACTGGACTTTTTGCAGCTATTAGAAATAACCATTGTTTGTTTTTTTAGGATTAAGGATTCCCTTTACCTTTATTTAACACATAACAGCAAAGATAGGAAATCTCTGCATAAGGTTGCCTTTGCCCTGTCATATTTAACTCCCCAGACACCATTGTAGTGGATGACATTTTAAATGTTTTGGGGTAATCGTGGTAATTGCAGGTCTCAAAAGGTTTTCTGTTCTGAGAGTCATCAAACTCGTCATTAGACTATCATCCAGTTAATTCATTAAAAACCACCTTTTAATTGTTTTGGATGTTCGATCAAAGGAGGAACTTAGTTTCTGACAAGATGATTATGTATAATCAAAAAATAAAATGAAACTGCTACGGTTTCCTGTAAAGGTCATATGGATATTCTAGCATGCAGAGGATTTTCAAGGATCCTTTTTTTCCCTTTTTGCAATGTTTTGTAGCTCTTAGGCTTAATTTTTTTTTGGAAATGAATAAACAACATCCTGAAAAAGCAAGTAAAGGTAGACAACGTTAAAAAAAAATGCTCTTACCCGTAAGCTCCATTACTGATGAGTTTGATTGTGTCAAAGTCACTCTCAAAAGGTTTCCTTCGAGTCGGTGTCAGCGTCTGTGGGACCTTGTTCTAAAAAAAGGAGGCAGAAACATGTTTAAGGCCAGTAGTGGGCAAGTTAAAAATGCAACACAGTAAAAGCAATACTGTTATTAGGATAATTACAGGGCAATCATGTCCAAGGGCTTGTTCTGCTGCCTGAAACATAAACTATACTGCGGTCTAACTACTAAATACATCATTATCACATTTTGTCCATGAGGAATCAGGAACAATATACATAAAGCATTTTTTTATTTCAGATAAAATTGCAGAACATATGTTTGTAAGAATTCATTTATTATCTTATTTTTAAATCCTAGAATATCCTTTACACACGTACAGCTAGACTGATAACAAAAAGGGAAACGTACCTCCACACTGGCATCTGTGTCCACTGTCACTGAAGGACTCGCATCATACTGTTCAAGCTCTAGCAAGAACAGAAAGAAAGACAGTGTTTAATATTACTGCAAATAACACTCTGAAAACCAAACTTTGAATCTTACTGGTTCTTAAACAGGCTAAACCTGAATTTGAGGCTAATGAAGTGTGCAGCTTGACTTCACGGCAGAAAAAGTCCTTTACCTTCTAAAGGGTCGCGGGTCAGACCCAGCTGGCTGATGATGTAGCGTGGGATGTCCGTCTTGATAACCTGGCCGACTTTGGCATGACCCTCGGCGGCCTCAAGTAGGTGATAAAACTCTTCGGGGTCAAACTCCTGTAAACAGCATCAAGTCTTTTTAATGGCTGAAGTCAATTTCCTGCCAGATTGAAATCAAAGCAAGACAACAGCAAAGCAAGAGTCTTCTCTGTATCAGTGGTACAAGTCAAAAGTAACTGTATCTCATAGATGTTCAGCTTCTCATTCAAGTCCAGTCGCTCTGGATTTACTACTGAACCTACTCATTTACCGGGTACAAAGAGTGGGTGATTTATAAAGACTGAAGTGAAAAGTTGTCAAAGTGTCAAGAACATTAGTGGTATTTTAATGATTATTATATCACAGGGTTTTGGACAGGTTATGTGAGGCCTATCACAATGACAACTCTCATCAATTTCACTGTTATCCAACTAATGATGTTTAAAAAAATAAGACATAAACTTAATAAACTAAAAAAATAGTAAACACACTTGTTAAACTGAGCTAATCTTTGTGTGTTGTTTACCAACATTCAACAAAGACTCGATCGGTTCGATCTGTTACTTTGCCTTCTTGGAAGTGATTTGTGATTCTCAAAGAACTAAAAGAAATAGATCAACACTGTATTTTTCTAGAGACAATGTCTCAAATAAACTGGTAATCCAAAGACATGTATCTTCTTATGGGGAAACAGTGAAAGTTAAGTATTATTGTCTTCCTTTAATGATCCTCATCATGCTGCCGACACACATCCACTTTCTGAGAGAGAATTAAGGTCACAATTTCACTCCAGTCATACTTTCATGTGAACTGGCTACTAGGACTTTCAAACACAGTAATCTTATTTTCAATCAGGAAGAGATTTTCTTTTCCTCAGCTTACCAGACACTCCAGGAGGCGAGCCGGCCTAGAGATTATGATGAGGATCTTCCTCACCAAATGGATGATGACGGCCACCTCCTCGCTTTCAGAGCGCTCGTAGGCCTGGAAAACAGTATGCGAGCAGAGGGGTACATAAGAAAATGTATTTATGAAACCAACCGACTCATTACAAATCACCCAAGAGAGGATAGAATACATCGACACTGTTTCAAAAACACTTTAAAGTAAGAAAAAAAACAAGTAAATAGATATTTAGGAAGTTGTGGGATAAAATATGGCATGTAGGTGTCATTCATTTTACATAATGACATCAAAATCCAATACACTACATCAAAGAGACATTTCTAATTAAGCTAATAAAATGGTCCCAAAATTAAAAATGTGTATTTAACCGCCCTTGGTACTAGGATTTGGTTGTTCCAATGGAAAATAAGTGATCCAAAGGGAGGGGGGGGGGGGGACACTTTTCCACTCCTGACAAAAGATGCTAGCTTCATGCGCAAACTGGAAATATACATATATAAATAACAGTGTGTTCAAAGCTGATTGGTACAGTATTAAGAGAAGAAACTGCTGCTGCCTGACAGAGATGCGTCACAGAAGACATCACTTTAAACCAAGAGGAATTATTAGAATAATCACTGGGTGGGTGGAGTCTCAGTGAGTCATCCACGGCCTTTCTTGTAGACTGACGTGAATGTACTAGTGTAACACATGGACTCTTTTAATGTCCTCCAAAGCTTCCAATTGTTAAGAGAACCACAGTCATCACATGTGAGTGTGTGTGTTACAGTCACACACTTTGGTCATGACAAACCCATAAAAGGGTAAGAAAGAGAAAGACTGTTTTTTTACTAGAAAGTCACAAGGTAGACTTCACAAACAGCCTTGTGTCCTACTATTAAAACGCAGGATCGTCACATGCTCAAGCATTAAGTCTGTCTGGTGAATCCGGTTTAAATAATAAACTATGCCAAGTACTTTTTTTTATTGTTTCTGTGCTTCAATTTCCAGAGATCATCTTCTCTTTTTATCTTATTTTGAAGAACTTTCTATAGGTGTTGCTTCATGGTACAACGTTAAAGTCATTTTGCTTATAACAAACTGTCAAACATCAAGGTCAAACACTGAGCTGCACACTTCGGGTGACGGGCAGAAATCAATGGAGGTTAATTTAATTCTTCTTCTAAGTTGTTCTTTATAAATATAAGTACAACATTGGTCACCTTCTATACACCTGAGTGCATTTCCCAGGCGAGAGCCAACAGGTAATGAGTGCTACATGTACCAGCCTCTATGAAGTGAAAGTACTTTGTATCACCACATACATCAACCCAATTGAATTATAAGCCACAGTGACATTTAGAAGAGTGAAGATGTAGTTTCATCTTTGAAACTGTCACACTTTTTCGAGACAAATTGTCCTTGGCACGCAGAGTGAGTCTCCTGGTCTGTGTGTGCGTGTGACAGCATTTGTTCCCCTGCATGGGAACAGACTTATCAGTTCAGCTGGAGGTACAGCGAGTCGACCATGCCTTCTGTCTGACAGCATGCAGAGGAACAGGGAAAGAGGTTGCTATAGAAACAACATTTTATCACAACACAGCAAAGATCTGGGACAAAAGCACCTCTCACCATCACTGACAATTTCCACAACCAGATGTATTGTGTGTGCGTTTAGCTATCAGACGGTTATTGAGCGGCGTGCCTGATTGCACATTTCACCCCCGGCTCGATCAATCCCCTTTCATAACTTCATTATATCATAGCGTTCAGATGAAGGGTTCATACGCAGTTGTAGTATACAATTAGATGATATATTTTTGCAAGTTTCAAAGACATTTTTAAACTAATTTCATTACTACATTGGTCCTGCTGGACCCAGGTCAGCTGGCTGTTTCCCCACCTCGTGAAGCAGCTTCTCCAGCTTCTCCTGCAGCTCAGCGAAGTAGCGGGAGGTAACCAGGCCTTTCTGGGACTTGTCCAGGCAGTCTCTGAGCAGCTCCACCAACTGGTGCTGGATGAAGCCCAGCACCCCGTCAGCCAGAGGGAGGGAGCTGTCTGGAGAGCAGTGGGTGATAATCTCAAACAAGCGCTCCTCCATCTGGGCCGTGGCCTGCAGGGACGACAAGCACACAAACACACAGTTAAGACATTAAAAGACAGCTTATTATTACTTTTTTATTCTTCGCAGCCCCAAATATTCATTATATTTCTGTAGATAAAGTCATATAATTATTACCAGTGATGCAATTCAATGACATGTGTAGCAGCTAAGACTTGTGAATTTCCAAAATCGTTTTTTATTTTTGAGTTTTAAGACAATTCAGATTTCACTATGGCTGCAGTAGGTTTTTTCAGAAATGTGTTTTGGTTTGTACCTTTGGAAAACGTTCCTTGTAAACATGGTTCATCATGACAATCTCATTATCAAATGAGACGTTTGATCGCCCGGGGCTGCAACAAAAACAAAAGTCCAGGTTAGAATATTTCACTTGACAGTTGAATATTATCTTCATTATCGATTCATTTGTAGTGCCAATTATTTAGCCCAAAAATCTGTTGATTGGATTTTTTTTTTAGAAACGTCTACATTTTTTCAAAGCCCATGGTGATATCTTTAACTGTCTAATTTTGTCAGATGTATTATCATATTTTTTCTGTCTATAAAACAGAGAAAATAAGGAAATAAACAGACTAAATTGTGTAGTCTACTAATCAACGCAGCTCTGCAAACACTATTAAATACAACTCTCCACTAAGCTAGGATGGGGGGGGGGGGGTTATCAATGACAATGAAGTGGTTATCAATGACAATATTGTAAGAAAACATATGAAGCCAGCAGCTCTAGGCACTAACGCTACAATCAGATATGATTTGCTGTTAGGCTTTGATGTTTCGACACCACCAGCAGAGGTTTATTCTGACCAAACAGTGTGAATCATCAACATCTCTCAATTAGTCATTTACTGGAACACCACTTCAGTGTTTAGGCAGATGAGACGAGTGTATTTTCACAAAAAGAATCTTGCTTGATGAGGCTTCAAAGAGAACAGATGGAGGGAAAACCTATCACATCCAAACAGGCTCCCCAAGCTGTGTTTTTGTCATGAAAGACGCCTCTGTTAAAGTGGATGGCTGCAGCCCAACACACACTACTGCGGCTCACTGAGGCTCTCTGCATCAGGCCCCCCCCGCCCCCTCACACAACCCCCAACCCTCGACTTCAGTTCAGCAGTTGGATCCCTGAGGCGCTCTGTCAGCTAGCATGCCCACGCACTGCACACCATGGTGCCAGAACACAGAGCACTCAGGCATCGCACAAACAGCGCAGAGCAGAGCCAAAACACAAAAGTTGTGGAAAAGCACACAGCTCTGCAGTCAGATCCCCCTGCCGGCCCAACAGGCGCATGTAATCTACGAGACGCACTTCAGAGACACACATTTGCATGTGATTTTGTCTTGGTCATACCGAAGACATGACATGTTGACATATGACAGTCTACCTGTACATTGTGACATACATAATGTTCTTATAAACATTGCAACACATGCATCACTGTCCAAAATTAAACTGAAATGGTTTATTTTCCCAAGCAAAGAAGTAGTTAATCCCAGGAAGGATTACTGCATTTAATCTGTAGAAATTATTCATTTCATATGATGACGGGCCAAGAAACAATATTAAAAGGCGGTTTGGACCCGGTGCAGACTGGGTTTTGAAACATGAGAATATAGTGGTGAACACATGTAGACACAGGTTCAATTGTGCATCAAGAAAAGTAAATAAAGTCATTTAAATACTCAATATGTTGCTTAGGAATTACCCCATAAGCACTTTTTCTAGTATAAATACCTAGCATTATAGAAGACACATTCGATTAAAAGGTGAAATCAGTTTCAGCTACCTGAGGCTCCGAGACCGAGGTCGTATGAGCGTGGAGTGCCGCCCATCCTCGTCGGTCATGCTGTCTGTGCTGCGGAAGTGTTTGAAGAGGAAGTGCAGCTCATCTTGAGTCGGCTGGTAGGGAAGCTGGTGAAGACGCTCCTGGGAGGAGGAGGAGGACTGCAGACACAAAGATGGATCCATCAGTCCAGAAGGTTTAGTATTTTCTACATTCAAAAAGTTAGAATCTACACATTCTTTTGTTGTTTTTTTAGCTTAAAAAAAAAGCACATTATCTTTTAAAACACCATGGATAAATGCTATGATATTTACAAGAATAATAAAGACAGTTGCTAAGGGAGATGATGTGATTCAAAAACACCATGCTGCAATGTTTATACCGGGCCATTATATCTGATCCAGTGAGTTTAATAAGAGGCAGCAGCTGGGACCTCACTGATGGTATAAAAACAATATCTGGAAGACAATAAGAAACAAAAAAGGGAGATTTATGTGGAACTATTTCATGACCCAAAGTATAAAGATTTTTTTTTTTTACAGTGGCTTTTTTTTTTTAATATTAAGACGAATAAATGAAAGGTTTTACCCACTTTATATTAATAATAATGTATTCATATAGTCTTTGCAGGGATGGAAAGGGAATAAATATTGGATTGTAACACATGTTCAAACATCAATCAATTTTTTTCTTAGAAATGGATGATTAGTGAAATGAAGTTAAGCAAAAGACACATTTAATAAGGTGCTAAATATAACAGTTTGTCAAACTCAAGATAACAGTTCCAGTAAACCGTGCTACTTCCTTCTGTAAAGAGGATGTTGCTGTTTCTCATGTCTCGCCAGAGGCATCACTCTGTACATTTGGATAAGAGACACTACTGCTAAAAACACATGTAGACCTTAAGTCTGGGCAGTTTGCGATAAAGTTGCTCCTTGTATTTGCAACATTTAAAGGTTATGTTTATGACGACAGCAGCATATTGTATTCTGTGCCAACATAAACCTGTCCTGATAACACACCTGTGGAGGATTAAAAGAGGCTGCTGTATGAATTTAGAATAGTAATCAAACAGTGAAACATGAACATCTCCAGCCAATAATTAAAGCTTTTCTTCCAGTAATGGGGTATATATAAATTAGTAGATCAGAGACATTGATATTTACCTAATTAAGTTATGTTCAACGTCTACTGAGGCACCGAGTGAACTCTTTCCAAGCTGAAGGGGACATAATGTACGATGCAAGCAATCTGTTGAATGTTGCCGCCTGTTCTGTCCTAAACCAGAGGGACAGCATCTGTGGAGTCTCTTTATTATGCCTCAGTATAAAGAGGGCAGTGAGGGCCACTGAAGAGCCCCATTGTCCCCACTGACCTCTGGGTCTGCGGCTGGGTCTACCCCATAAAGTTCCTATAATAGCTGCACATGGCAGAGTCTCACCACATACTCACACACTATGTCCCCCCCATCGCACGCTGCTCATTTGAAATTTCATTATGTTATTTTGTGAGCAATACAATTGTAGCTTTATTCTAAATTGTTAAATATATTCAAATAAGACATTTAATATATACAGAAAAAAATATCTTTGAAGTGCTTTCACATCCTGTACATTTTTTTTATTTATCATCAAAAGTAATTGAGGGAATAATCTTTTATAATTACCTAACAGAAAACCTCATATATATATAAGGCCATTTTAACATAATTACTACAGCTGATGAAGAAATGAAAGACAAGGAAATTGTGAAAGTGACAACGATGACACACACACACACACACACACACACACACACACACACACACACACAAACACCAACACACACACACACACACACACACACCACACACCACACACCACACACACACACACACACACACACACACACGACACACACACACACACACACACACACACACACACACACACACACACACACACACACCACACACACACACACACACACACACACACACACACACACACACACACACACACACACACACACACACACACACACACACTACACACACACACACACACACACACACACACACACACACACACACACACACACACACACACACACACACACACACACACACACACACACACACACACACACCACACAACACACACACACCACACACACACACACACACCACACACACACTGAGAGAATGACTAATCCTAGCAGATGATGGAGGAAAACAATTAACAGTTTGTCATCTCAGGCCTGGCATTCACCGTCCCTTATTGCATAAACCAATGTGCTATTTGGGCAAAGAGAGGTGTTAGAATCGCCTGGCCACCATTTACTGAGCAGGGGGGGGGGGGGGTGACATGTTTTGGGATGACTTACTGAGACAGTGGAGCTCGGCGGGTTGGTTCCATAGCCAGACGAGGGGAGGGACGCCAGAGACCATCTCCGGCCCTCAGCTCTGACAGGAAGGGACATGCATGTTATATAAGCCTCAGCAGCAATGGCACAGATAGCATTTCATACGTGAACGTCCTTACATAACAAGCGACGGAGAGTCCTGTGACTACGTGAGCATGAAATTATTCTCTATATATACAAATCATATATAACAAGGTTCACTGTGTCCTTAATTGATACAAAGCAAGCTATACGTTCCCGTAAGAGAGCTTTGTAAGGAGGAGCATCAGTCGGTGAAAAACACATATAAAAACACATGCCTTAAAAGCCAACAGATACAGTGCAAAAATATTAGAAGAAGCTACCTGTCAGCGCGAGCCAAGTGACTGAGATCACGACAGCAACAGAGAGAAAAGGAAAAGGAAAAGAACGCATTTCAGTGAGTTTTGGGAACCTTGCGCAAGTGATCCTGTGGCCCTTGGCATTCAGCTGAGGGATTAGTACTGACAATGTTTCCTTCCTTGCCAGTTTTCATTTGCCCAGATACAAGGAGCAGCAAGCAAAATAAATTAATTTGAGGATTTAGTTTACATAACAGAAACAAAACTTCAAAGCATGACCTGAGAAAGGATCTTCTCTGCACTTTGAAATATGCAACACACAGCAAAATTAAGAGAAAATAAAATTAAGCTTAAGGTTATGTGTTTCAACATTTGTTTGACATGTTGTTTGCAAGCAGAGGAAACAAAAGGGTTATTACACAAGGAAAATTACAGATCAAAGAGCTCCATAACACTTAAATATATTTAAAATGAAAGACTGAATGCATGACTTACAACTTCACAATGTTGTTTGGGAAACCACTACAAAGCTGCATTTCACAACCGTTTAACCACAATGATTTACTCGATTGTCTCTTTGACTTCATTTCTTCATGAATTTCATCCGAAGAGCCTTAATAAATACCGACATATACAAGAGAACCACATTTCAAGCTGCAAGGAACATAGATGGCGATTGTTCTGCAAGACATTGAGTATTTATTACTGTAGAAGTAAAGATGTTGAATGCTAAAATGTTGCTTTTTCTTTAAATGTAGTTCCTTTTATCCTCAGCACAATAGATAATCATATACTCTCAATTGTCCCTCTATTAGCTACAACTGCCGTTCAACGCTTGTTAATGCAATAAACATGAATAAATGAAAATATCCAATGAGCAGCAGATCTCAGGGCAAAAAGCACTTTATCATTGGAAAAGGTTGAAAATGGCCAGATAAGACTACTTTGAGCTGATAGTAAGGCAACAGTACCCAGAATAAGCACTTGCTACAACTGAGATATGCAGAGGAGCATCTCTGAGAAACATGTCAAAACCTTAAGCTGAAGCAGCAGAAGGAGTCCACATCAGTTTCTACTCCTGTCAGCTAAGAACAGGAAACTGATCGTAGATGTGCAGCCAACGACAAATCTAAAGAAACTGTAATATGAACCAAAATCTCTGAGCTATGATATGTCCTGAAGATGTATTGCCTGTCGTCTTGATAGTAAGCTCCTGTAGAGTAATAACTCACGGCTGTCGTTTTCTATTCTGTTCTGATCGTATCTAAGGACAAGCACCTGAATCTCTCATAAGTTTTAACAACTGTTCTGTCCTGGTGTCTTCAAGGTGCCGCAACACATGCCCGGAGCGAGATAGGCATGTTGCCATGGGAACTGGGTTGAATGATGTGTGAGTGGGCTTCGGGGGTATCCTCTATCTAACTGCACACAGGGGGGGGGGGCTCGACCCAGTCAGTTAGCTGCTGTTGATCTGAAGCTTCCAGAAGGGTCCCAACACACACCCCATCTCACAGGAAACCCTCAGAGGGAGTAGCCTACGGGTAAGGTTTATTTTATATTCATTGGTTCATTTGGGTTCACATTGTGAAGTTAAAGCGATCAATGGTTGGTAAACTTAAACAACATCGACTTGGTAGTCAACACTGAGTGCTTTGATTTTAACAACGTGCCAAAATATTGTATACAGCCCTGAAAATGTATTACAAGACAGATAAATAACAAAATGGCAGCCAGTCCATTCAGTTCATGAAAACTTCACTCTTTGTAATAATTTGCCTACTCAAGAACGGCTTTACCTAGTGCTTCTGTTGATTGAACATTTTATTCAAACTTTAACATTTTGCGAAACAATAATGTCAAGTCTTACATTTAAAATCCCTAAGTAAACTCTTTGTGTAAATTGCAATAGGCGCTTTCACACCGGAGTACTTTTCCCAGTATAGTTTCGATAGTTCTTGAAATGTTGCGTTGACACCAAAAAAAATACGGAACTAGAACTTAGTTCATGAGAACCTTTTCACCCCCTTTTTAGTCCCTGCTAGAGAGCAGGGACTTTCATGGGAGAAAAAGGTTCCCATTTCTTATTGGCTGGGCGGATTGCAAACCACGCCCCGTAAAACTCGGAAAAGATGTGTGAAGCCGCCATTGTATTTGCTGGCATTAGCATTATTAGCATTAGCATTAGCCCAGCGCACCAACGGAGAGACACTAACTTATGGCAACACAAAAGAAAACATGGGAGCGGTGGAGTGATGAGGACTGGAGGTGTCGGCGTTCTGGCGATTTACTCGGAAGGCTTCAGTAGAAGCTGCTGGGAGTCCCAGCAGCTTCTACTGAAGCCAGTCCCCAACTCCGGGGACTTCCGGCCGGGGACTTCGGGTGGCAGTATACGCCGTGAAGTTGTTTGCGGCCTGCCAGTACACCCAAAGCAGAAGTAGAAGAAGTGACGTCAGCAGCTTCATTTGCCATCCTCCCCCAGGGACTTATTCCGGTGTAAACGCGATCTGATGAACTAAGTACTGGGAAATAAGTACTTGGTGTGAAAGCGCCTAATATTCAATTTGATATATATGTTTTAAATATTCAACAGTATTTTCAAGGACCGTATTTATTTATATGGCAATTCTAAATGAATTACAGGGAAACTAGAGATAAAGTTTAGGTGATACAATATGTATACAGTATTTTAAGGTGTCCAAGAAATGACAATAAAATAGCGGTATGCAACGTGTGTGAAGCAGAAGTCCTGCAGCTCCACCCGCTGAGCGGAGCAAAACACACAAGATTTAGATCTAACACACTTAGCTATTTTATCTACCTCTGGAACAAGCTAAACTAGTTATACATATATTTATTCCTCACTGTCGGGTCACTCATTACTGGATCAGTGAGCTGCATGAGATACTGACAGGCTGTCAGGAGAGAGAGAGGGGGAGAGGAAAAGAGAGCGCTTCCGCTAATTTCTCCCGTGTTATTATCCAAAGTTAATGTAAACTTGAATAATGTACTTCATTTGAATGTAATAATTATGTTGGTTGTTGTTTGTGGAAGCGCCAGTGAATGAGCCTCATTAACTGAGTTTTAAACATCACTTTAAATGGAAGATCCCCATAGGCTCCGCCCACTCGATCGGATCGGCGATCGGAGCATCCCTAATGTAAGTTGCGCTGACAGGTCCACACAGTGCTTCCCCGCAGCGAGGCTCCCCCCGCCCTCCTGTTGATAATTCACGATCTTCGGCATGCTGATAATTTATTTTATTTTGAATGGCACTTCATATCAAAAAGGTTGCCGACCCCTGCTTTAGATGAAAATAAGGAGCCACTCCCCACGCCCCTCTGAGGCCCCAGCCACACGAGGACGATAACGGTCATACCCGCTACAGTTCTCTATCATATAGACGGTTCGGCCACACGAGGCCGACATGGAAACGCATAAAACGATAACGGGTCCCAAGGTGGGTAGATCTGCAAACGAAACGCTCTGGGGGGGCAAACGGCTCCGTGTTTACGCCTATACGATCATTTCTTGATAACGTTGAAGCAATAGCCCCGCCTCTCCTGCTCAGAGATCAGCTGCTGGGCTGTCAGAAGAGGGGGAGGAAAAGAGAGGCTCCGTTTATTATTCTTATATTATTATATAGAGTCGTTATCAATTTGTTTTAAAGCTCAATAAATAACAAAGAAGACCTTTGACCGGCACTTTTCTAATTTTGTCTGGAAGATTTAAACTTTAACGGACATGTTGACCGGCGGAAAAAAATCTAACTGAAACTCTGCCGCACGGTCCCGTCGCCCCTTGGAAGAGGCGAAGAGGTGGGTGTTTTTATCTGCTGGTGGACTACCGGAGAGATATACAGCAGGAGCACACGCTTGCCTCGGGGAGGGAGAAAAAGAGCCAGAGCGTCCACAGCAGAGAATAAACAGAAGGGCAACCATGGCAACCATGCGCGGGAAGTCTTCTTCGCTGCTTTTGTGGCAGGAGTACAGCGCCACTTACAGGCCCGGCATATGTACTACAGCGTCTCCAGCACTTTCGAGCGGTCTCGTGTGAACGGACACGTTTCTGGTGCCTATTGCGTGGTCGGAAGACTTTTTTGATATCGATTTCGGTCCGTTTGCGTTTTCGTCCTCGTGAGATATTTGGTTAAAAAGAACACAATGGTGCTCTAGGAGGAGATTCAGGTGATAAGGGGGGGGGGGGGGGGGGGGGGGGTTACCTTGGTTGCTAATGGTTACACAAGACAAAACATCGTTATGACATCATAAAGTGGCCAGAATCTGATCAGCTCATTTTCAGACAGGTTTTTATATAAATGGATCAGGACAAAAAGAGAGAGAATCTTTGTTCCTGAAACTTTCAGAGTCTCTTTACACAGAGGGGACACATGTTGATGTAGAAGAGACATGAAGAAGTGGCTTTTGCATAATAGGTGACCTTAGCACCTCATATTCAGAGCTTAGGGATGACTACAAAAGAAGAGGGACACTGGCCGTTTCTCAAACGCGAGGATATTGGCTTCCAAGCCAATATTTCAAGGATGCTACGTCATCGAGTGCCGCCGAAGGACTGTTCCAATCTCCAGCATACTTGGAATTCCACCGAGGCCGCGTCCTTGGTTTGGGGGAAATTTCGAGGCTGCACATGGGTAGACTTTGCGTCCTTAAAATCCCCACAATGCTTTGCGCATGGACCAATTTCCCCCAAATCTGTGGCGGAAGATGTAAGGCGGGGCCTCTCATATGACGCACACCTGCACACTTGCTAGCCTGTTCCACTCTTCGTTTTCCGAATGGCAGGAAGTATTCTTGCCTTGCTTCTGAAGCAAGATGCTCGGCTCGGCTGTGCTACCAAGCCAGCATCCTCGCGATTGAGAAACGGCCAGAGTTGGGTGTAACGCGTTACTGTAATAATATTACTTTTGTCGGTAACGGAGTAGTGTAACGCGTTACTTTTATAATTCAGTAATCACACTACAGTTACTAACATTGCCCCGACACGCGTTACTTCGTTACTTTTATAAAATCAGTCATAATCACACTGACAGACAAGAGGTGTTTCCGCCGCAGATTTATATGTACGTAATCTGCGCGACTTGCGAGTCCACATCTCCACGTGCACTGCTGCATAAACATGGCTGAGTCAGCGATAACTTTTGAGGGGTGGAGGTATGCCCATTATTTTGAGTTTGTCCGAAGAATAGACAGGAATGTGACGGTGAGGTGCAAACTGTGTCCAGGCCAGAAGCTGTTATCCACTGCTGTAAACACCACGTCAAACCTCAACAAACACCTGCAAAGAACACATGCTAAGGTGAAGCTAATAGCTAAGGACCCCCGAACCCAGAGTGAGGATGTTGTGAGTGCGCCGCCGCCGACTCCGAAGCAGCAAAAATTACCGGTAACCAAAGCAGAGATGGACAGGCTTGTAGCATCCTTCATAGTATGTTGCCCATTTGCACAGTGGAATCACCATCGCATCGTTCAGAGATATACTGCGCAAAATACAGATAGCAGGAGACAGAGGACAGCCATGGTCAGAGCTATCTGGATCAGTGTTATGCGACAATGGAAACTGAACTAAAGAGAACATTTGAAACTTTAGCAGTCTGCGTGATCTGCCTGTAGGGAGGGGCGGGCCGGCCCTGCGAGTAAAGTAACGAGTAAAGTAACGAGTAAAGTAACGAGTAAAGTAACGAGTAAAGTAACGAGTAAAGTAACGAGTAAAGTAACGAGTTACTTTATGTAGAGAGTAACGAAGTAGTGTAATATATTACTTTTTTTTTTAAAGTAATATATAATAAATTACTTTTTTTTTTAGTAACGACCCCATCTCTGGAAACGGCCACTGTGTGACAGTGCCTGACGTGACAGGGCCTGACAGTCGGCCATTTTAACTGCTATTTCTCAGCATTTTAACATGTTAGCTTAAAAATAGTTAGCTTGCTAGCAAGGGATTTTAGTGAACTTATCTACATTTTTTAATAACAAAAACAATATAATCCTTTTCTGGGATATTTTATCGTGACAGCGCCTGACCCTTTAGCTTGTCCACGTAGGTGTAAAAACAAGATTCAAATCTTAAAATTCAAGGACAGAATTTACCCACTTATTGTCAGCTCCTCTTCCGTCAGATGATGCAACTCCTTCACAATCATGTTCTTAAAGGTGTATTGCACTATTTTTTATGGAGTATTTTATGAAGCGTGACAGGACTGACCAAAAACATGGGGACTGTTGTAAAACACAATTTTTTGGTCAAATGTAAGCATTATTCAATGTTTTTGATGAACGGTGGTGAAAGATAACAAGTTAAATGCGTTATTAATTACGTTTTTTTATTAAAATAAGTTTTCAGCTAATTAAAAAATGTAAACCCCTCGCTCCAATTTGGCTGTGGACAGGCCATTTTTAAGAACTTCTATTTTTCAAAAGTGTTTTTAAATTAATTAAAAACACCTGAAACCCTAGTGAATCACAGATCCTATGTACAAACAACTCACAAAACACTACTATCTCATCAGTTTTAAGATATAGTATGGATTATAATTTGTATTCACTGTAACAATCCCAGGACAGATAATATACGTTTCTGGTAGAATGTATGATTAAGAATAAAACTCCCCTCCCTTGAGATTATTCAGATGTGACAAAAGAAATGTATCACTTCACAGGGAAAGGATTCACAAGCAGTGCTGACATACCTTCGGGCAAAAGGGAAGTTGAGGCAGGCGCCGGTCGACACATTTCGAGGACTGTCTAGAGGGCTGCTTGCAGCTGAAACAGAAAAGACAGTACCGGTATTATTCCTAACTGTCATAATTAACTCAGGAAATAGAGTAAAGAAGACCAAATGGCTGCATTCACAAGTTGAAACTTCTCAGAAAATATGACATCACGTCTCTGCAGGAACCCTCCATCACTTAAAAACCCAGTGCCATTTACCAGCACCTCAGACAGGTCCAATCTATCATCTTGGAATTACTCTTCAAACATTACAGCACTGATCTGCAAACAGTCAGGTCTCACCAGAGTCTGGCTGCCTCCACTAGAGACTGTGGTTCGTTTACAAGCAAGTAGTTGAGTACCAATTAGGACACAAGAGAGACCCAATTAGAGGCCGACTGCACTCTGTGATTAGATAATCCTCAGCATGATTGAGTTCAAAAGGGAGCACATCCACATACTGCTGGTTTGAGGAGCTCTTGTGCAAACCTCTTTTCATTGAGTGCAGCTGCTTCATGGCATGAAGTACTGTTGATTCAGAAGCAAAAGAAAACTAACAATTTAAAGTTTATTTAAACACTTATCGATTGTCAATCATCCTTAAACTTTCTGCACTTTTAATTCTTCAACCTAATAGACAGTGAACTTCTCTAAGTCCAAATTGATTACCTTAAAACATTTCATAAAAAAAGACATAATTTAAAACATAGTTTCCTGAAGCAACATGAAACATTGGAGATTGTTGGTCCAGATGTTCAGCAGAAGCTGAACTAATAATATGACTTAATGGTGTACAGGTACCCTTTTTTGGAGTACGATTTATATATAATTGTTTTTGACACAGTGTGTCATAACTGAAAGGATTCAGTTAATGGCTGATGTGTGCAGATGTGCTCCAGATGATCTGAATATGTCTGAATAATCTGCAGTCTCAACAGCATACTGGCTATGGTGCGGCTTAATAGTTAGATCCAAACTAGCTTAATCTCGTATTACTGAGCGTGTGGCTAGGCAGTGAGCCATACAGCTTACAGATATTAATGTTAGAGGAGCTTCTAGCAGTACGCGACATGACAAACAGTTATGAATTTACTTGAAACGTAATTAATCAAACCCCTGCAAAGTTTCCATATGCCAAATGTGGCATATGTGTGTTCACATCAAACCTGTTTAAAGCTTCACATGTCATCTCTAGTGTTTGGAAAGGTAAGAATAACAACATTTAAACCTACTTTATAACCCCAAGGCACCTAAATGTGTTTAAAAAGACAGTATCAAATACTGTCACTGATCATTATATCTGAATCTAATCAATCAATTTAAAAACAAGATTTTGCAACAGACAAAATGTAAATAATGCGGTCATGTATTTAAGCTTCTGTGTGCACGTGCATCAGTTTGATTGGTCAGTGCAGTTATTTGCTGAATGACACACTACAGCTGAAGTAGAGCCAACACCAATGCTAACATGTGTTTGTTTGCAGCGGCGCTCCTGTTGTGACATGCTGGGATTAAAAGGATAGCAAGCGCTGCAGTAGATCTTACCGGTGTGCAGTGAGAGTGGTGAGAGCGGCCGGGACAGCGTGGGCGATAGCGTCCCGACTCCGAGGCTCTTCCTGTTGCTGTTGCGACAGCTGGAGCACAAACAGAAGAAAAAAAGGTGTCAACACAAACTACCAGCCTGATCACACATCACTCATCTCCCATCACTTTGAACATGTCTTTATTACCTGTTGTAACAACACAGTGGAATTTCAGCCATTAAAAAAGCACCAATTAGAAAATTGTCCCCCAGGTTATCTTAAAAGAAAGCTTTTTCACTAGAAATCAATGCAGGTGTGATTTATTATGCTATATGGGTTGAAGTGTTTGTGTTACATTCATTATCACTGCTCGAACAATCTATATAGAAAATACCCTGGCGTGTCCCTTTAATGAGTGGAATCATTTTGGCGTATCCACCTATAATTATAAGTTTGACTCATGCAATGCTTCAACTTGTGTTACCATCAGTGTGTGTATATGTGTTTTGAGCAGCAGCTTGAAAACACAAAAAACCTTTTCTGTCAGCGCAACACTTGGCAGATTAAGAAGACACTCGACCTCTTAAATCCACAACTGTGATCCACTGAGCTCGAACTGTTGTACTACATTGAGTACGCTGGAACAACAACGAAACACATCCTTGTTTGTGTGCCAACAGGAAGTACTGTACGCAGATATTTAACTGGGAGTTATGGAAATAAGCAGGCGTTTTATTATACTTTTTAGTTTAGTTGGAATTTATTTAATTGTATACTCTTTACTTAGTCAAATAGTTTCTTGTATTTTGCACATTTTGTATCATCACATAATATAATATACATCCAAGATTTGACCAAAGGAGAATGAAGAAAAGCTTCTAAACCTTACACAGAAAGGAAGATGCCGTTGTTTTTGTTTAAATGTTGTTAAACTGAGAATGTTAAGCATATTTGCTTGGAACAGGATTGAAATGGTGAATTGCTTATCTGAATAGTTGCAGATAATTGTTCAGCTCCATTCAATTAAAGATATTGAATATATATTAATAATTGTATATTCAGGAGCTGTCTACTATGGCTTCTACTCTTTTTTAGTCGTTATCAGAATCTGTTTCAGTAACTATACTCCGACACTCAGTGATGTAAATTACTACACAAGTTTTTCATATGGGAAAATGTGCAAACTGAGTACATTGAGCCAACATCATAGCCACCATAACTGCTCTGGATTGGTATTCAAATGAGTCCCATAAATCCTCAAATGTAGGTACACACCATGGTCAAGAATATCAGTGATCAACCGCAAGCAGACCGAAAGTCTTTGAACATCTTTTGAATACTTTACCAAAGATACACACTTTCTGGTCTAGTACAGATGGGGCTTATGATACTTTGTCTCTGCCCACTGAGATTTCTTTGTCTCTGCCCACTGAGATTTCACTCCACGATGAGGTTATTTCCGCCTTCAGAGCAGCTCTTCCTTGGTAGGTGTTTATGTAACTACTACTCTAATCTGCGGGCAAATGCTCGACACACCAGCATGGCTGTGTCAGCTGAAGAGGGGAAACTGATGAGGGCCAAAACACAAAGAGGAAACCTGCTGTCAATAGAGTCAAGGCTGAAGGGAGGGAGTGTGTGCCCAACAGCAACAGCCGGCCAAGCTCGCTACAGATGTCCAACTCTGTGTGTGTGTGTGTGTGTGTGTGTGTGTGTGTGTGTGTGTGTGTGTGTGTGTGTGTGTGTGTGTGTGTGTGTGTGTGTGTGTGTGTCTAAAAGGCGGGAGGGAGTATCAAAATCCTCTGGTCCTGAAGTGAAGGGGCACACTATGACCAATACCATTCATCTGAGCAAATGTAACTGCGATACGAGGGTGAACAGTAATTAATAGTGCTGATTATTCAATGATTCAATCATTAGACAGACAGAAAATGAACCAACTTAGTATAGACTTAAATATTTAGTATTCAAATGTTTGTCATTTTATATACAAAACCTTCTCTCTTCTCAAATATTAGCTCTTTTTGTCTGCTTTACAGCCATTCAATTAAACAATTGAGATGTGCACTGTTTTCATTGAAGTCTTCTGAAAACCTCAGGGACATTGTGATTTCTGACATATTATAGCCCACAAGATTAATCTAGAAAATGATCTGCAGATTTATCTTGAAAGTGATCGGTTGCAGCCCTAAAATGTTCCAATATTAGCAGTGTATAGCATTTTGAATGAGAGAATGTGCTGCTTTTCTCATTTTATTATAAAATGTTTTGGACTGCTTTGTAGAACAAAACATGCCATCTGAACACATTGGACTCTGGGAAATTGAAATGGCAGTTTCTTGCAAATTTCTGCAATTTTTCAGACTATTAACCCAAAAAAAGGACAAATAAATCGTGGATCACACGAATCATATGTTGCAGCATAAGTCCACAAAATGCAGGCTGAAAGTTGCCTCATTCATCCCGTGTCATGGCCTCTACCAGACAGCTGCAGGGTTTATCTCCAGTCATCTAACAGTAAACAATGAACTATGCCCTGCAGTCAGTAACTATCATCACACCAATAGAGGCTTTTTCCTTAATATAACACATCTTCTTGTCCCTTTATTTAACAACTGCACCTACAGTTAGGATATGCAAATGCCACATCATAGACCTGCTGCAATGGTCCAATTTCAACAAAGAAAACTGCATATCTGATATTAGACAAACATACTTTTGTTTTAGAGCAAATATTGAAGGAAATGTGCATGAGCTACTTACAGATTTCTGGACGAAAACTGATATACACAGACACAGGATTAACGTTCACTAAAGCACCAGGCTGTTTGTGCGCATGGAGCTCGTGTTGGGAATGTTTTAATATAGCGTCCCTTAAGAAATCATTAAGAGTAAATAAGACCACCTGCCACACAAGGACGGCATTTTCACATAACAAACAAAAGCCAAAATGAACCTGTAACTTGAGCTTTAACCTGCAAATCCCCAACTCTTGATAAGTACCTTTTTGAGCGCTTCAGCAAGGCTCCCGGAACAAAATGAGACTTGGTGTGGCTTGGAGCCGCAGACCAGTGACTTGGATCCGACATGCTGGAGGATATGTTCGCCTTGATATCCCAGTTTAAAAGTGAATGGTTATGTTAGAGAACTGAAGCTGGGGTATGTGTGAAACCCCCCGATGCTGCTGCTCCTCTCCCCCACCATCGCCTCCTCTCCTCGGCGCTTTCTTTTGTATTGTGTCTGCCGCCTCGTGTAGTCCCTACATCCTCCGGTCGGCCCTCTCACCGCGGTCCTGTCCCCGAAAATAACACCTCCATGTCGGTGTGTTTGTTGTGGGTAAAACCGTGCACACAGCAGCAGCCAGCGACTCACTTTAGTTTGGTCAAACACATACTGCTGTTTCAGTGTGTGTCCGAGTGAGCGGGCTGGAGCCAGATGCAGCGTTCACGTGCTGCTCGTTCACGACGGTGTCTCACTCCTGGAAAATCTGCCAAGTACTATCTAAATTGCCATTCAAATGTTACCAGTCCAACCAGTTCCAAAGCTGTAGCAATATATCTGTATGAACATTCATCTTATCAGTTTGACTCAAATTGTTGTTACTTCTATTTATACTTTTAGTAAATGTTTATTCTTATTTATTTTATTCTTAATATCCCTGTGTATATTCTCATGTGTACTACCTGTGTTTCTCTCTTATTCTGCTGCTGCTATAACACCGCAATTACCCTACAGGGATCAATAAAGGTCCATCTTATCTTATCTTACTATCTTCCTACTAAATACTTAGACAGAAATACTTTAAATTGCCTTATCGAGCAATCTTTGTGAAAGTAAAGAAAAGTGATTATATATCTGCCCTGTGATTTGGATCCGCCCCTTAGTTGGGTTCTTCCTTGGCCCATACTACACCATTTCACCAAGCTTCCTCGGCAAAGGTCAAATGTGATATAATAAAAGCGCTATCGGCAAAATTAAGATAGGATGTGTTTGTATTATTTGGTTTGCTGTAAACCTTACTGTATTACGATAATCCTTCACTGTTACAAAGAACATAAGAGTAATTTTTCCGTTTCCTTTAACAGCAGCTTGAGACGATAACATACTATGTTACACAACAAAAAGAGCAGACCAAAGAACTGCAGGCTTGTAAGGACAGTAGGAGTGAAATTAGGCTCCACACCACAGTGACTCCTACTGCTCTAGTGCTACAAAACTACTATAATGTGAACATAGCAGGCCTTTAAAAAACGTTTTCTCTATAATAAATGGATTTGTTAGGCTGCATTAGTTTGAGTGTGTGTGGTGGAGATGGTCACATTTCTTCTTTGTAGGCCTACTGTTAAAGAGTGGATTTTACCTTATTTTGTTTGTTGAGTTAATAATAGTCAGACCAAAACACTCCCTTCACGTGTACTATTGAGCGAATTTCCTACAAAACATGAACGCATCATAAAATGTAGTTGGGTTATACCATAAGCAGTCTGGTAGAGGGAGGATTCCAGACAAACTTCTAAACAATGGTACATGCCACTGCATATACTACCTCTAGTGGTCATTGCATATAGCTCAAATATACCCAGTACTATTCTTTTTTAAATCATATCAGATCACAACATCACGTATTGATATACTGTAGCTGGAATGCTGTGTGTAGTAGCAAACACAACTAAAACATATTTTATTTATTTGTATTTGTTTTGAATTTGGACTCAAACTATCTTTATGTGATGTACTGCAGACGATTGGTTGAAAACATAGGGTAGATGTCAAGACCTATACTTAGTTTGCAAGGGACCGATTTTCTTTATTATATATAATCTATTTTGTAATTGACATAGACACATTAGGAATTTAAGGAATACCTAAAAACAGATATATTATATAATATAAATGTTGTTTTTGCAGTATGCCACTGCCACCACTAATCAGGCGTATTGGTTACATCTTACACAGAGCTTAAGGATAAAGGTGATTGTGGCGTTATTTTTGCGGCTGCCAAACTGTGGAAATATTTTGAAAGTATTTGTACAGTTTTAATAGTATCATGTTGCTTTTCATTGTATGAGTCTTCCACATAAAGATGCCATAATAATAAAATGCCAACATATCCGTTTTTAAGAGTGCGTTTAAGACCTTCCTTTTTGATAAAGCTTATAGTTAGGGCTGATTAGATTCAGCCCCTAGTTTTGCTGCTATAGGCTTAGACTGTCGGGGGACACCTTACTTCTTCCTTCTCTCTGTCTGTACCTGTGTACTCTCGTGTTCCGAATAACCCAGCTTCCCCCAAATTTCTTTTTGGTGTCTATCTACGCCGGGATCCTGAGTCGTGGATGAACCTGTCACTGTGGTCCTGCCTGACTTTCATCATACTACTTCCCTGATGGCTCCCACAGGATTGTTGATATCCTTGTGGATTCATCTTCTTATTATAGACACATGCATTTCCAAACATTTGGTCTACCTATGTTGTAAATGTATTATCTTTTCAATTTACACACGGCATCTATTGCACGTCTGTCCGTCATGGGAGAGGGATCCCTCCTCTGTTGCTCTCCCTGAGGTTTCTCCCATTTTCCCCTTTAAACTGTGGGGTTTTTCCTTCTTTGGAAGTTTTTCCTTGTACGATGTGAGGGTCTAAGGACAGAGGGTGTTGTATTGTCATACTGATATTCTGTACAAACTGTGAAGTCCACTGAGACAAATGTAACATTTGTGATATTGGGCTATATAAATAAACATTGATTGATTGATTTATATCAGATTCCAGGGTTGATGCCAGGAAGCAATTTACTTGTATACAAATATAAAATCTGATGCAAGAGAATGAACATGTTTCTGGAAGGTGAAACAACACGGGGGTTCTCCAATGCAAAATGCTGTGAAGAATGTTGCCAACAAATGTGCGAACTGCCGGTACATTGCTTTAGTCTGAAAAGAGCATTGTGGAATTCATGATTATCACGTTCGATTTTAGCATTCCCACACAAAATTTGCTCATTTTTCAACAGAGCAAATGGGATTCATTACGGTACAGTGTGTGGTGTGACAGCAGCACTGCTCACAGAGACATGCAGGATGCAGCCGCCTCTGTTTGCAGTGTTGCCTTCCTCCACAGCACCCAGAACCGTTGCCAAGCAACCCACATAGACTTAGAGACAACTAATACTTGATGGGTGAATCCACTGCTTAACCACCTTCATATATAAAAAACAACAACAGAGACTTATATTCATTTTTTCCAAGAGTTGTACATTTTTAGGAACTTATACTTTGTCATATGTTATTACAATTAAAATGTAGCAGAAGGCTAGCTTTTTATTATTATTTAAACAAATAGCTAGCCCAAATAGCAAGATAAAATGTAAAGCGATTGGTATGTTGTTTTTAGTAAACATAACTCAAACAGGAGTAAGTGGTTTATTTATTGTGAACTATTTTCAGCGGTGGATAATAGACATTTGGTACTCTAGTCTAGATGTATGTGGGATTGAATACACGGTAATGAAGGGATAACCAGTAACCACCACATTTGTAGCTTTATCAGGATTTAGCTATATAGATAATAATGTTCTGCTGTATGATCATTTATGGTTACGGAGATACTGGTAGTGTTTCAAAAAATTCCAATCCAAATTTTTAAAAGGATCAGTAAATTGTTGGTTTTGTGGTGAACTGACTTGTTGATGATATCCTTTTTTAAAAAGGCATTTAACTCTAAATGATCAGTCTGTGTGTGACCTGAGTGTCTTACCTCCAGGGATGAAGGGTTTGCAAGGGGCTGCAGGGACTGCAGGGGCTGCATGGGCTCAGAAGAGTGGGGCTCTGGCATGTAGGTGACAAACTGTAAGAAAAGACATGTTTGCATGGATTAGTGCGCTGACGCAGCACAGGAGGAGCAGGCTGGCGTCTGTCATCAGTCAGCAGCAGAGCTTTGGTTGAGGGTTAGAGGTGGATTTTTGCTCTAGTTGGTAGTCATAAACAGCAGAGGGTGACAGACACCTGCAATATTTGTTGCAGGGTGGCAGGATGCAACACTGCATCTGATTGGTCAGATTCTAACCTCTCATGAACTCTACCACCATGGGAAGTGGGCAGCTGGGTGACAACACACCAGAACGGAAGTATCATCGTCCAACACGTGTTTACTTAACATCTAATGCATCCTTTAACAGTGTTAGGGAGTGTCTGCTATATGGCAACACACGCATGTTATGAAGTCTAGGCTTGATTTCCAAAGAAGAATAAACCTTGGTTTCCTAAAGAAAATCCTCAAACTGTACTTTCTAAGATAAATACTTTATACCATTTAACATCTTAGTGCTCTATCTTTGCATCAAAATATGCATGCTCAGCCATCCTAAGGTCTGCATCTTCCATATGCTGACCAAGCGCAGAAGCTGCTTTCTATTGATTTCACTGCTCATAAGCTCTGCCTTGTGGGCTCCACAGTGCTGCTATTGTCTCAGTGCTAAACACAGCACTGGCTACCAAAGCACTAATGAACGTGTTGTCATAGTAATGCAGTGAGGATGGTAGGAAAAACAACTCCTTGCACGAAGACTCCTAATACTGTAGTGTCGGCTCATAATTACAAAACACATGCAACTCATTACGTCGTATTTCATCTTAACACATTTTCTCTTTCAGACCCTTAAACCAAAGCTCTCGGTGGTGCTTGAGTGAGTAATGGCCCCTCATTTCCATTTGGTCTGCGCTTCATCGACACTCCTGTCCAGAGTGTAAACTGAGAAAATAACATCTCAAATTGACTCATTGGTGACATTTACAGTGAATTTCTGATCTGCACAGATGTTTAGGCATCCTCTGAAATTAAGTAGCAACAATGAAAGGATTGCCTTTAATGCCAAAATAAAAATCATAGCAAGCAATTGCAGGAATGCATTCAGAAGTATCTGCATCTTCTAAATGGTATTGTGGCATCTCAGTTATAGAGTAAAATATTTTGCAGGAAAGTTAATGTGTAAATAGGCCCACTTGCAATGCACACGTTTTTGTATAAGTAAGTCTGAATACAAACAGCAATGTGATGCCATGGTAGCAAGCCGCTGTGTGTATGGACTGATGCCCCCATCAACAGCAACCAGTAAAACCCTGAGCCCCTCCCTGCGTGCAGAGCGTGACACCTCCTCTGTATCTCTGCGCGGGAGCAGCTAAGTGCCTAAAAATGAAAATACATGTAAAAAACAGGCAGCGCATGCTCTGCTGAGATAATCCACTGAGGAGGCTGATGGATGGATCAGAGAATGGGGATGTAAGCAGGGAGCTCCTACGCCTTATGGATCACCATCTAGTGGGCAGCAGGTACCCCCCTCTTTCTTCATAAAAAAAGGCTATATTCACTCTGTAGGAAGAAGGAAGAGTGGGCGGACATAAGACTGCAGCCATGTCCTTTGATCGAGAAAGGATTCACAGATTGGCAATTATGAGGAAATAAAATATCTGTTCTCCTAAAGAGCCATTTGTCCATCTTGGTGCTGTGAGGGGGAGAATGTGATTCATGCAGGAATCATGGACTTCATGTGAGATAAAAAAAAAAGGAGACAATAGAGCTAATAGAGAAAACAAAACATCACAAGGACATAATTCACACCAAGGCATGAGCTTTACCTGAAGAGCTAATCAATACATTTGGTCTGATTAAAGATCTGTAAAAACGTATAATGTAAGTAGTACCACAGACAAATCAACTGCTGACTAATACTTATAAAATAAGTAACTCATCATTAAAGTTCCCTTTTGTTTCAGTAGTTTTGCAGTTTTAACTAGACATGCATTGTGCAAACATAGTTACACTTCAAAGATGGAAAGCTCCATTTCTGTACATCCAGTGGGGTTTAAACATTAACATGCAGGCAGTGGAACTGACAAATTACAGCCTTTACTGTTAGTTTTACTGATAACGTGGATAATACTTAGATTTTTTAAAAGAAACAGGCAATGGATGAGACACCTGTAACTCATTTAAACTGCAACCCTGCGTGTAAACATTCAAAATACAAGAGTAAACTTAGAATGTAACTAGATAATGAAGCCTCAGGCAAATGCCATCATCCTGGGAGAAAACATGAGAGACTATTTGCATTTCCATCTGACTCAACTGCTGTTTTGATCTCACAGCATTTGGAGGTTGTTTATGATGGTTTCAAAAGCAACCACTTTGTAAAAAGTCTGATTGTTGACAGTGGAGTAGCCTACGCACCAAGGCTACATAAATGATTTCACTCTTATTACAACTCTTAAAAAGGCAACTTTTTCATATGGCAGTTTGCGGTTTGACACCTGCAGCAGAAGATGAGATTAAAAAGCAGAACTTACTCCAGAGTCAGGGAGGGGATCTTCAGTTTATCTCGCCTTGACTTCATTCTTGTTGATCTCCAAGCGGGGTCTTCGCTCACCACAGCGCGGCACAAGGCGCTCTCACGGCCGGCTTCCAGACACTCATCGCTGCGTTGGGTGACTAAAAATAACCCTTTACCAGAGTATCGTTTATCAGCGGCTTCAGCGGATTCCGTGGCGATTTGTTTCCCCCCGTGACGAGACAGGCTCCGGCTAAACGCAGTTACTAAAACAAATGCCTTGCCCAGGCAGTTTTGCGCGTCTCGCTTCTCCTCTGTCTCCAAGGCGCACTAGAGAGCGACTGGCACACAACCGAGGGAGCGACGGGTCACCACTAACCTCCATGTGACTGGTGGGGAGGGAGAAAGGGGGAGTCTATTGGAGGCAAAATCAATTTGGGAGGCTAGTGACAGTCAACACTGGTGAGGTTGGGTGAGGACGATATAGGGAAAAGTTGTCGTTGGGACTGAATTGTAATGAACCAACCTGATGATTCCTGTTATCAGAAAGAAAGAGGGAGTACTTTTTTTAAATTAATTTGTTTAAACAATGTCCTATCATAATGAAATAAGCTAATCTACTTGATGCCCCATGCTAATTATCAACAATGACACGACGCCAAAATAAAATATTTCACTTGTGTTGTTTGATGAGATGTCTGCTTCATATATGACTATTATTTATTTCTCTCTGTGCTCTGAAACAAAATCAAGCAGAGCCGTGAAAACTGGCAGACTGCTGTTCGTGATGAGGCTGGGGAATACCTCTGACAGCTGCCACACATGATGCTTCTCATACTGTGTGTGTGTGTGTGTGTGTGTGTGTGTGTGTGTGTGTGTGTGCGCGCGTGCGTGCGTGCGTGCGTGCGTGAGTGTGTGTTTGTGTTTGTGTGTAGGCAAGTATTACTGCTAACACAAAGTTTCCCTGATCGTACTTCAAATGGAAAACCCTCTAAACCCTTTCACAGATGTTATCTAATCAGTATCAGAATCAGAATACCTTTATTCGTCCCACAGAGGGGACATTTGCATCTGTTAGAGCAAGAAAAGAGCCAAAGACAGCTTAATATTAACTAAAAAAGCATGCATAAAGATAACAAAATAAAAAATACATTACATAACACAATTATACAAAATACACATATGTAACAGTAATCTTTATATATTAATTTCAACAACAAGATAAGGTTGAACAACAATTAACATCAAGGTGTTTTGACATAAGGAAAGGTTTTGTGTTTTTCTTTTTTATCCATCCAGTTTTTAATATGGGGGTGGGGGGGGGGTGATGTTATTATTTGCACCCCAGATTTCTTTCTATGGAATGCCTGCATCTCCAATGGCAACCACTGACTGCGATGGCACCAGTGTCTTCCTGGTTGCTAGGGAGCTGGTGATGGTTTCCCCCGTTGCTAGGATATGAGTGTGATCCAAGTACTGCAATAGTGACCAACTAGCAAGTTCATACACACATCACATTACATTTACCTGACACTTTTATCCAGAGTGACTTACAGTAACTGCAATCAGTGAGGAAACAAATCAGACACAATGGCTGTGGAATGTGTACACTTTCTGCAGCCTGCTATCAATAAGGACATTTTTTACATTGCAATAAATGGGGGCCAGTTGTTTGTTACATATACGTAACATTGTCATATCGCCAATATGAACTTTTAAGCTGACAGTTACAGACAGATCACATCATTTTCATCAGTATCCTACAACTCCAGTGAGCTTTTCAGAGCAAAAGTTGAGGAAAAATGTAAAGCTCTTGTCTGGAAACGTACCATTGTTGGGACACAACACCACCTAAAGTCGTTTTGGTTACATTTGGCTTGAAAAAATGTGACTGTGAGATGGCTTTCTCTGTCGAAGTTCTGTCTGAAACCACCTGTCGAACCTGATCTGGGTTTGTGCGGCTGTGTGTGTGTGTGTGTGTGTGTGTGTGTGTGTGTGTGTGTGTGTGTGTGCGTGTGCGTGTGCGTGCGTGCGTGTGTGCGTGCGTGCGTGTGTGTGTGTGTGCGTGCGTGTGTGTGTGTATATGTAATTGCTTGGTAATTGTTTTGTTAGAGCACTATTTAATAGCAGAGTCGGTTTCTCAGTTACCATGGCGATTAGGGCTTTCCTGCACTTCCCTCCCCTTCAGTGTGTGTGTGTGTGTGTGTGTGTGTGTGTGTGTGTGTGTGTGTGTGTGTGTGTGTGTGTATGTGTGTGTGTGTGTGTGTGTGTGTGTGTGTGTGTGTGTGTGTGTGTGTGTGTGTGTGTGTGTGTGTGTGTGTGTGTGTGTGTGTGTGTACATCCTCCAATCTCTGCAGTGTGAGATGAAGCTCAGCTAAACACCATTTCAAAAATGTCCCTCAGCAAATGGCAGCGCAGTCAGATTTTAGGTTGTGCTTTTGATCTAGTGATGTGCAGTGTTTTCACATTACATCATGTTTTGTTTTGTCTGCTCTGCTCACCCATAAAAAGTAAACTGTGGTACACTTCTGAAGATTAGGATTGCAAAGTGAAAGTTGGTCCACATAATGTACATCTTTCGGATGATGGCCAAAGTTACAAGGGGGTGTTCAAAATCCACCAGCTCTGCCAGATTCAGAAGCACCCCTTTCCATTTTCACTTGATAGGCCCAGATTAAAGTGCTTTTGTTTGGTCTAACAAAAAGGTCATAACTAACACCAGTGTGATTTTTGTGAGATTATGACCATCCTGGTCAAAATTACGAGGGGTTGCCAAATCTGGAAGCAATAACACCAGCTCTGCCAGATTTAGAAGTTCACCTACCATTTTATACACCATGAATCCACAGTAAAATGGTGTTGTTGTAATCATAATAATACTAATTACTAATGTGGCTGCAACAGAGATAAAAAGGAGAGCATATAGGGATTGACAGCATGGAAAGGACAAATAACTCATGTACCCATCATGACTAATGCTAACCAGAGTATATTAACAGTATGCAAATGCTCTATGCTAATCAAAGGATAGTAACAGCCTAGGGAAACACCTTATACAAAACAGGGAAAGCTTGTCATCTAAAACTACCCAAGGCCTTTTCTTTTTCTCACCTGCTTCTGAAAGCATGATGTTTACACTGCCCAGTAGTATCCATTTAAGGGTTAATTTGTCAATGTCAACCTTTACTGCAATACAATAATGCTTCCCGGTTGTAAAAGGGACCTTCACATGAGTAAATGTCTCAGCAATGTAAGATAAATGCACGCAGTGCAGTGAAGATGCCTCTCTTGATGACATAATAATGGCTCCAGCCTTCAGCTGAGACACTGAAAGCACTTCACCCTGAGGCCTTCACTTACTTCTTCATTGACTCTATTACAAAACTATTGAAACCTACTGTATTTGCTGCAAATGTTATGTAAAGTTAGTTTTCAAATGGATACCATATCATTAAAAGCTGATGAAAAGCATGTAAATGCAAATTGTATTTAACTAGAGAATTTATGTAATAATATTAAACGTTTTTTTAAATGAGCAGCAACAAGAGAAACACGTTCACCGCAGTAATTAATCTCAAGAAATATCACAAAAAGGCCGTTTTATTGTGGTTGGATAATAAAAGCAGCACAGAAAATGGAGTAAGAGGTGCACAGGGGAAATCATTTCAATAAACTGTGATGCAGGAAATGCGAAATAACATCACAGGGGAAGCGAGTGGCAATAAGTGTGAGCATCTATGTTTCTGCATGAGTCTGAGAGTGTGAGAGAGAAAAGGGAGGTGCGATCACGTGTCTGTGTTTTGCGAGTTTGCATCGTACCATTCAGCCCACAAGGTGGCATAGAAAAACAATGATAAGAATGGAATGATCACATTTGTTTCTCAAGCAACAGCGTCAGAAATGTACAAACCTAAATTACAATGTAGTTTCTGTAGCAGACAGAAAACTACTTTAGCTCATGATAAATCACCAAGGCAAAGCACAACACCCTCATTGACTTTGAGTCATAACAAAGTAAATGTTTTTACTGTCAGGAAAGCATCAGTTTATCTGTTTAAAATCCTGATTATGATGTTTTGAATGAGTTGTTTCATAAATAACTTGTTTTAACTTTAGGGCCCACTGTGAATAGGTTAACATTTCAACTAAGAAATATTGCTTCCCCAGTTGATTATTTACATTCAGACAATGATCTTTGGTAATAGAAGTTTTCTGACAGTTTAGGTTTAAATGTGCAATGAGACAATCATTTGTATTGCACCAGTCAGTGTCACTGTTTTTCTTTTTGTCCCCCCTACGGCCCCCTTCCTATTGCAAAGCGTCCTTGGGTATCATGAAAGGTGCTATATAAGTCCAAGTTATTGGACACATTAAGTGTGCGACTTCCTCCTCGGCTGAGCTCCTCACCGCCTGCACCACATGTCTATGAACCTCTTCGGAGACTTCCGTTACAGGAGGTGCTTCTGGTGCTGTTGTTAGATAAATGGTGTTTGTGCTAGTTCCTGTCAACTGTTTCCTCCGCTCAGGCACCAAACGTTGATAGAAATATCAAACTGTCAGCTCATATAAATCAGAAATAATCTAGAGCCACATCACTGTCCTGCCAGCAACACAGTTCCTCTGCCATGGTTAACAACATCATGTCAAAGCCTCTCGGGTTAGTTCTGATCCTCACAGCTCACATGGTGTTCAACGGTAAGCTGTCTTCTTCTCCTGGTTGATGTTTTACACTTTTGTTGGCTTTCACCTGCTTTTGTTTCATTGTTATTGCTCTCTGTGAAATATTTGTATTTCTTCTGCTAGAATTGTATTGCCTATAACACGCGTGATAATGCTGTTAATAATAACACACAGTTATGGAAATGTTGTCCTGAGATTATGTGTTCCCAGTTTGGTGTTTGTTGTTGTTTTACCACTGCACATTTAGCACCATAAAAAGGGACATGTGAAATCAGATAATACAAATAAATAAAGTAATACATATTTATTTAAACCTTTTTTTAAGTAAAACTGATTCTGGCTCATGTGCATGCTATAATGACAGACAGGATGCATGGTTAGTGCACGGGTTAGTGTGGGTGGTAATGTACAGGAAATATCCTTAATTCAGCGTCAGGAGATCTTTAAACTTATTATTAAATGAAATGACATCCTGACATGTTAACACAACACACTATAACACGTACTGAGACTTTACAAGAAATTATAAACAGATATAAAAGATGTAATGTCTTAATATTTTGCTTCTAATAGGCGGACTACTGCCAACAACATTGAAATACTGCACTTTGCACTTCAGCTTTGAAAAAAAACCAAAAATAATAATTAATTTAGATATAAGGTATAAAAAACTGAAATACCAAGATGTTCATGAAAATAGATATGTTTTGACTACAGATAGGATAATTATATTGTAGCTAAAGTTATTGGCTATATTGCCAGCTAAATTTCACTCCAAATAATGTTCGACGTGTGCACTGTATAGGCCACAGATTAACAAACCATAGTGCAGTTACACATTACTTTTATAAGTCAAATAATCATTTTTTCCTCATGCTCATTCCCATTCAGGGTTTTGCTCCCATACAGGGCTGAGCCAAGAGATGGTGGGGAGCCTCGGCGGCAACATCACCCTTGAATTCCCATTTAACTTCAGTGTCAGTGTAACAGGTTTTACAATTTATAAAAAAAAAAACTCAACAGACGAAGGACAAAAGATTGCTGGGTATTTAAATGGCAAAAAAGAAGGCAATCTTACAGTCTACCCTAAAAATATGTCTGTCTATTTTGAAATGACTAATCTCAGTCTAAGTCAAAAAGGAATTTACTGGGCCAGTTTGTTTGTGGACGGCATCACCGAAAGAAGTAGAAGGATAGAGCTGGACGTCCGAGTGGAGAACAGAAGCACGGGTAAGATTTCTGAACCACATGTAATGGCAATATCCAATATTGTGATACTTTAGTCAGTACCCTGGCTGACGGACTATCAGACCAATATTGTCTTCATCACATTTCAAATTTGGAAAAAAGTACTGACATTCATTTACATGATGCTAGTTTTTGTTTTATCATGGACATTATGAAAATAAGAGCCATGTAGAATACAATTGCATGTTGATTTTTGCTCAAATCAAAGAAACTATTTCGAAAAATATAATTATAGGAATTTCAATGGAATATACAGCAATTTAGTGTATTTTAAACAATTATGATGTATATTTAATAATGTATGTCATAGTGGTAAGAACATTTTTTTTCTGTATTGATATGAGTGTTTATTAATTTCCTTTAGTCCTACAGTAACTACAAAACCTGAACCTGACAGTGGAAATGCCGGAGTGTCCTCCTTTCCATTCCTCGCTGTCCTTTTGGTTTCTTCTGTTGTGCTGTTGGCTGCAGTTCTTCCCTTGTTGATCTGGTGTATCTTGAGACACAAAGGCATTGAAAGTGACTGTGCATCAGTACTTTTCCTCTCTTCATATATTTTACTTGTCGGCCATAACTTAAAATTTCAGTATCTCAGGGTTATAACACTGACTGCAGTTTTCATGTAATGTTGCTACAACAGTAATTCAAACTAATCTTAGATGGCACAGAAGTGACAGCTGAATTATGAAAATCTGAAATAAAATGTAATTGATGGACCCCATCGTTAAGATTCCTTTAAGACAGTCATTGTTAAACTTCCTGTTTGAAGCGTGCAGTATTTTTTCAAGAGAGGAAAGAAGAATATTTGTTATCTGTGGAAAAAAATTGCAATTGTGTGGTAAGATGCTAAAAAATTCTAGCAAGGTTGCAGTTTCACATCCTTTGATACACAATGATTCCCAGCTTTTGAAGAACTTCCTCCTCCAGTTCCTGCACATGTCTACTATCACAAAAAGGCTGTTTTATTGTGGTTGGATAATAAAAGCAACACAAAACATGGTGTACGAGGTGCACAGGGGAAATCATTTCAATAAACTGTGATGCAGGAAATGCGAAATAACATCACAGGGGAAGCGAGTGGCAATAAGTGTGAGCATCTATGTTTCTGCATGAGTCTGAGAGTGTGAGAGAGAAAAGGGAGGTGCGATCACGTGTCTGTGTTTTGCGAGTTTGCATCGTACCATTCAGCCCACAAGGTGGCATAGAAAAACAATGATAAGAATGGAATGATCACATTTGTTTCTCAAGCAACAGCGTCAGAAATGTACAAACCTAAATTACAATGTAGTTTCTGTAGCAGACAGAAAACTACTTTAGCTCATGATAAATCACCAAGGCAAAGCACAACACCCTCATTGACTTTGAGTCATAACAAAGTAAATGTTTTTACTGTCAGGAAAGCATCAGTTTATCTGTTTAAAATCCTGATTATGATGTTTTGAATGAGTTGTTTCATAAATAACTTGTTTTAACTTTAGGGCCCACTGTGAATAGGTTAACATTTCAACTAAGAAATATTGCTTCCCCAGTTGATTATTTACATTCAGACAATGATCTTTGGTATTAGAAGTTTTCTGACAGTTTAGGTTTAAATGTGCAATGAGACAATCATTTGTATTGCACCAGTCAGTGTCACTGTTTTTCTTTTTGTCCCCCCTACGGCCCCCTTCCTATTGCAAAGCGTCCTTGGGTATCATGAAAGGTGCTATATAAGTCCAAGTTATTAATATTATTATTATTATTATTATTATTATTATTATTATTATTATTATTATTATTATTAAATGTGTGCTAAAGAATAATGAATATTAAAGAAAGACAGGTACAAATTATTTGTATTATTTTGTTGACAGATTAGAGTCACGGACGGTTTTTAGAAACTTTGTTTATCCAAACATACTGAACAAAATGAGAAGACTTTAACTTCTCCTAAGCAAATGGTTTGAGCCTAAAACCATACATTTCAGGTGCAAAATCGAAGACAGAACTCCAACGTATCCGGTGAGCATCTCAGGTCTTTAATTGCGCACAACAGTCACATTAGTGCATAAAGAAGAATATCTGCTTTTGTGTCATTTCTGAGAAAACATTTACAATATATTTATGGTTAAAGTCAGCAACCATTGGGGGGTCCTGATTCACAAAAATGAATCAAATCGGTGTATTTGTCTTTTTGTTTCTATAGAAAAGGAAGCTGCGGGCTGCCACTGTGAACATTTCAAAGCCCTCCAACATGGCGGTGATTGACAGGAGGAGCATGACATCACCTAGGTGTGTGCCCCTCGGAGCTGAGTCATCATCTTTAGTGGTTAAAGACACGGGGTCTTCCTGTGCAGTGATTTTCGAAGTGATAATGTGGAAAGTGAGAACAGACGCTGACCAGCAACTACAGCAACCACTGAAACTAAACATCCTACAAAGGAATGAAGGAATCCCCCTCTGATACATGCAGTTTTGTCTAAAAGTCATACAATTGTGACTTCAAAGACCCCCACTTCCTCTTGTGTGGTTGAAGTGTCACGTGTGTATGTGTGTGTGTGTGTGTGTGTTCAAGGTTCAAGGTTCTTTATTGTCAATCTGACATAGTTACAGAGTAATTATGTAGTTGAAAATCTTATGTCACAGGCTTCTCCAACAATGCAACATAATAACATAATAACAATAAGAGCAAGAGCAATACAAAAAGAATAATAGTTATAAAATAAAATAAAGTTATGATGTGGAATAGTGCAATAGAGTCTATATACAAGTTATTGGAATGATATATATATATATATTAGGTATTAGATACATACTACTGAGTAGCAGATGAATGTTTGAAGTTGTTTCAACAGTTCAATTTTTTATGTGTGTGTGTGTGTGTGTGTATATGTGTGTGTTGATTTTCATTGATGGAGCCATTAGCATAGTAATATTTGATAATAATGTATAATTCTATGTACTGATTGTTTTTGTAATGAATAAAAAAGGTTAGAGGTTGTTTATTCGTATTGTTTACTTATTGAAGTGGGTGACAAAAGACTATTGCAAGTAACAACAATGCTAATTCAAAGAAGGAATCTGATTGTTAAATCATTTAATCTTATGATCTTAGGTAACATGGACATTGAGAAGTTGCTGTTGACTTTCTTCAAAGTATTTAATTAAAAAAAAGCTTATACAGGCTATGAGTATGTACAGTTACCTTACACACAGTGATCTATGAGACTCTTTTCTGTGAGTAAAATGTAACTTAAAACTTAAAAGAAACAATTTGCTCTTCCTGAAATCCCACACATTAAGTGTGCGACTTCCTCCTCGGCTGAGCTCCTCACCGCCTGCACCACATGTCTATGAACCTCTTCGGAGACTTCCGTTACAGGAGGTGCTTCTGGTGCTGTTGGTAGATAAATGGTGTTTGTGCTAGTTCCTGTCAACTGTTTCCTCCGCTCAGGCACCAAACGTTGGTAGAAATATCAAACTGTCAGCTCATATAAATCAGAAATAGTCTTGAGCCACATCACTGGCCTGCCAGCAACACAGTTCCTCTGCCATGGTTAACAACATCATGTCAAAGCCTCTCGGGTTAGTTCTGATCCTCACAGCTCACATGGTGTTCAACGGTAAGCTGTCTTCTTCTCCTGGTTGATGTTTTACACTTTTGTTGGCTTTCACCTGCTTTTGTTTCATTGTTATTGCTCTCTGTGAAATATTTGTATTTCTTCTGCTAGAATTGTATTGCCTATAACACGCGTGATAATGCTGTTAATAATAACACACAGTTATGGAAATGTTGTCCTGAGATTATGCGTTCCCAGTTTGGTGTTTGTTGTTGTTTTACCACTGCACATTTAGCACCATAAAAAGGGACATGTGAAATCAGATAATACAAATAAATAAAGTAATACATATTTATTTAAACCTTTTTTTAAGTAAAACTGATTCTGGCTCATGTGCATGCTATAATGACAGACAGGATGCATGGTTAGTGCACGGGTTAGTGTGGGTGGTAATGTACAGGAAATATCCTTAATTCAGCGTCAGGAGATCTTTAAGCTTATTATTAAATGAAATGACATCCTGACATGTTAACACAACACACTATAACACGTACTGAGACTTTACAAGAAATTATAAACAGATATAAAAGATGTAATGTCTTAATATTTTGCTTCTAATAGGCGGACTACTGCCAACAACATTGAAATACTGCACTTTGCACTTCAGCTTTGAAAAAAACCAAAAATAATAATTAATTTAGATATAAGGTATAAAAAACTGAAATACCAAGATGTTCATGAAAATAGATATGTTTTGACTACAGATAGGATAATTATATTGTAGCTAAAGTTATTGGCTATATTGCCAGCTAAATTTCACTCCAAATAATGTTCGACGTGTGCACTGTATAGGCCACAGATTAACAAACCATAGTGCAGTTACACATTACTTTTATAAGTCAAATAATCATTTTTTCCTCATGCTCATTCCCATTCAGGGTTTTGCTCCCATACAGGGCTGAGCCAAGAGATGGTGGGGAGCCTCGGCGGCAACATCACCCTTGAATTCCCATTTAACTCCAGTGTCAGTGTAACAGGTTTTGCAATTTATAAAAAAAAAAACTCAACAGACGAAGGACAAAAGATTGCTGGGTATTTAAATGGCAAAATAGAAGGCAATCTTACAGTCTACCCTAAAAATATGTCTGTCTATTTTGAAATGACTAATCTCAGTCTAAGTCAAAAAGGAATTTACTGGGCCAGTTTGTTTGTGGACGGCATCATCGAAAAAAGTAGAAGGATAGAGCTGGACGTCCGAGTGGAGAACAGAAGCACGGGTAAGATTTCTGAACCACATGTAATGGCAATATCCAATATTGTGATACTTTAGTCAGTACCCTGGCTGACGGACTATCAGACCAATATTGTCTTCATCACATTTCAAATTTGGAAAAAAGTACTGACATTCATTTACATGATGCTAGTTTTTGTTTTATCATGGACATTATGAAAATAAGAGCCATGTAGAATACAATTGCATGTTCATTTTTGCTCAAATCAAAGACACTATTTCGAAAAATATAATTATAGGAATTTCAATGGAATATACAGCAATTTAGTGTATTTTAAACAATTATGATGTATATTTAATAATGTATGTCATAGTGGTAAGATTTTTTTTTTCCTGTATTGATATGAGTGTTTATTAATTTCCTTTCAAAACCTACAGTAACTACAAAACCTGAACCTGACAGTGGAAATGCCGGAGTGTCCTCCTTTCCATTCCTCGCTGTCCTTTTGGTTTCTTCTGTTGTGCTGTTGGCTGCAGTTCTTCCCTTGTTGATCTGGTGTATCTTGAGACACAAAGGTATTGAAAGTGACTGTGCATCAGTACTTTTCCTCTCTTCATATGTTTTACTTGTCTGCCATAACTTAACATTTCAGTATCTCAGGGTTGTAACACTGACTGCAGTTTTCATGTAATGTTGCTACAACAGTAATTCAAACTAATCTCAGATGGCACAGAAGTGACAGCTGAATTATGAAAATCTGAAATAAAATGTAATTGATGGACCCCATCGTTAAGATTCCTTTAAGACAGTCATTGTTAAACTTCCTGTTTGAAGCGTGCAGTATTTTTTCAAGAGAGGAAAGAAGAATATTTGTTATCTGGAAAAAAATTGCAATTGTGTGGTAAGATGCTAAAAAATGCGAGCAAGGTTGCAGTTTCACATCCTTTGATACACAATGATTCACAGCTTTTGAAGAACTTCCTCCTCCAGTTCCTGCACATGTCTACTATCACAAAGGGATGGGTGGAAAAAATGCATTATTTGTTCACTATAGGCCTACCAAAGTGCTTTCACTTCAGATACAAACGCCTTTGCCCTACTTGCTGTAGGTAGGAACATTGACTCTTTGAAATTTTTCGACAGCCTCTGCAACTTCAGAAAACCACACTTGATTATTTCCCGTGCATGTATACAAATGCAGCTTTTTGCTGACGGTGCGATCCTGTACCATGTCATGCTAACCTCGCCTAACCATTGTCCACAGATTGGGCTATGAGTCTTAAATTGTCGCACCTCTGCACATTTACAGATGTTTGTGTGTATTGTTCTAATTTACAAGCTTAAATATCCAAGATAACAGCCTATTTGGCTTTCTAAAGCTTGTACCAGAGTTTGTCTGTGTTTGAGAGATAAAAGCAAAATAAATAAGAATGATAATGTCATACTTATTAAAACCATAGAGATGAATGAATAGATTTGAGTTAGTCATCAATATCTATCACTAAAATACAAAAACAAAAAAAGCTGTTATAGAGTTTCAATTGATGTCATGACACTTTTACTGGTATTACAATTTTTTAGGAAGAAGATTGATAAAACTCTCATGTCTGTGTATTAGTTTAGACTTGTAGTCAGGAGACCATTATTTTAGTCTAGCATAAGTACTTGAGACAGGGGGAAACAGCCGGCCAGGTTTTGTGCAAATTAAAGAATATATCTTGTTTGTTTGATTTGTATAAAAAACAGAATAAATTTAAAGCAAGCTACATATTTATTTTACTATTAACATATTTGTTTTGCCTCCTGCTCTTTCTTTCTCAGCTCTATTAAGGTTTTCTACCCTTTAACATGATTTAAAATGTCCGGCATTATAACACAGCAACATGTTTATCAGTGGTAAATACAAAACCATGTTTTGCACAGTGAACAAACTAAAGCTTTGACTTTAATTAAATGTATTAAGTCAACAAATGTCACATAACTGTATTAGGTTAGTTATAAACGTAATATTATTTCTTACAACTAACTTATACATTTATGTGAAATCTGTTGACATAATACATTTAATTAAAGTCAACCTTCCATTTTTTTTTTTTTCAAGTTGATTATTTTCCTGCCTCAATAGTTCACGGACTTTGCTTCCTCCACAGATAAACAACCAGCACCAGCACAACAAAGCTCTAATCCCACAGCACAGGTCAGACCACGTTCATCTCTTCCCTTCTTTAAAATCTCAAAAATAAAACATCTGCAGAAATTCTTTAACTTTACGATCTTCTTTCACAGGAAACAGTTGCAAGCATTGTGCCTGCACCTCCTCTGGTCTACAGCGTCCTGGACTTTCCCAAAAGAACTTCAGCAGTTATGGAGATGAATTCAAGTCAAACAGAGTACGCTGCCATCAGTTATCTCCCAGAGAAGAGACAAGGGTGACCTGCAGATGAATGTAAGCCAGGCGGTCTCTCTTGGTTTGGGTATACAGATGCTTATATGAATGTATTTTAACAGCACAATGACGAATCCTCACAGTCTGTATGCCCATTGCCATAATTTACAAGCAAAACAGGTCATGAGGGGAAGAGTCTCTTGGGTCGTGAGTATTGAGGTGTCCCTTTTGTTTTTGGTGGTCATAAGATTCAAATGTTCATAGTCGCTGCAACAAACCACAACCAAGAACACATTATGTTACAGTGACAAACCTTTTAGTTATGTTAGTCTTTTTTTCCCCACTGTCTTCTGTCACAGAAACTCTTAAAGGGAAAGTCTTGTGGGACTGTGATTAAGAAAAGTCGTAATAGAAGATAAAACAACATTTTCAGATCCTATTATAACATATTTCCAGTGTAGTCAATGTCTGGTATTTCTTTTTTCTCTGTGACATAGACCTCTATTGTTGCAGTCCGTTATAGTTTTTGTGATAGACATGATTTATTTTGAATTCCCTCAAACATTTCCCTGCTCTTTCAAATACTCACTGGAGCAGCAAAGGTGTATTATTTCTGCTTGAGTAACATTTCCCTTAAACTATATTGCCAATCTGCTTAGGTTATTACCAAGTACTTTAATTATATATTTTAATGAAACAACAATACAAATTAAAGTGGCTAGCATTGTGTCCAGATTTTTGAAAGACCAACAAAATATTATAATATTTATCATTCGCTAAGTCTTTAAGATATCGGACACTTATTTTAAAAATAAAATATGAGATTGTCTACGTACTGTATGGTGTGACAGTGTGTCCCTCTTACCCCAGTTTAACACACACACACACCACATTATCTCACTGCTACTTTCCACTGCATGCTCTTCAAAGTTCTCTATTGGCAGGTGCTTGTTGATTTTTTGATAGATTTATACGACAAAGTTTCAATTTATGTTCTCAGCGCCACATTGTTCACACGTGGCAGATAGGCCAAACTGATTGATGTGTGTTTTTTAAATAGATGGCAAAAATGGCTGACAAACCCAGACGGATATCATTCTCAGCTCTAAAAACCTTGTCGGTAAAATAGCAAATATGCATTTTGAATCTACAATGTTAATCAGTTTCTCGTCTTGTCAGGTGTGAGTTTTGTACATTGAATTGAAATGCAGCAGTGAATGTCAAAATACAGAAATAAACTGTATTCTTTGTGTGCAAATAATGTTCTTACTTTATGTTGGTGGAGTCCTGAATAAAATGATTCATCCAGTGCCTTTGCCTGCATGTGTGTCTTGTGTTGTTACCTCACCTGTGCTGGTTTGAGTCCACAACCTTTTTGCTTCACACATCAATATATTATAGGTCTCAGATATATACAAAACATGTCTCTGAAGGGTTTGGCTCCAACAGATCATGCATTGTAGCATCCCATAATCCCCTCTGTTTCAGCCCAGTTTCAAAAGTGCTGAATCTCTGTCTGTTACTTTAGATCAGGGGTGTCAAACTAAATTTAATCGCAGGCCACATCAGCATTATGGCTGCACTCAAAGGGCCGGTTGTAACTTTAAGACAATTTAAAAATACATATATGAATATATATATATAAAATAATGTATTATATTACATTATTGCCTCTGCATTGGATTATTATCAATAAAACACATATTGACAGTCTAATAAAACCAATTACTATGCTAGTAAATCAATCAGCACGAGGTAAGTTCCATCATCCTGGAAGGTGGCCACAGTGACACCGATTTTTAAATCTGGGGATAAGGCAATAATGTCCAATTACAGACCAATCAGCATCCTCCCCTGTGTCTCTAAGATAGCTGAGAAATGGGTGTCAAAACTAATCACCAACCATTTAGATAAAGGTTTCGCTCCACTCCACCCAATGCAGTTTGGTTTTCGTGCTCACCACTCCACTGAGACAGCTAACTGTGTCTTTGTGGAAAAGGTTAAATCTATGTTGGACACGAGCCCATATGTAGGTGCTGTCTTCCTTGATCTCAGGAAGGCTTTTGACACAGTTAACCACCAAGTGCTCCTTACAAAGCTGACGTATTTCAATTTTTCTGCAGATTCAATACAGTGGGTTAGGTCTTACTTATCAAACAGAAAACAGTGTGTTTTGGTCAACGGTACCAAATCCCCCTACCTTGTCAACCCTGTTGGGGTTCCACAAGGTTCCATTCTTGGACCATTACTGTTTTCTCTGTACATTAATGACTTGCCGAAAGTATGTCCTGAGTTGAATATGCAAATATATGCCGATGATACGGTCATCTTTGTACACGGGAAAAATACTGAAATAATCACATCATGTCTCTCAAATGCATTGGACAAGGTTCAACACTGGCTGAACAACATTTGCTTATAGTTAAATGCAAAAAAAACAGTATGCATGATGTTCAGTAAACGATCAGTCAAAATGGAAGGATCCAATGTGTTTTTAAACGGAGCAGAAATAGAACTAGTCCCCCACTTCAAGTATCTTGGAGTCATACTGGACTCGAACTTGAATTTTAAGAAACATATCAAGAAAGTATCCAACACCGTTAAATTCAACTTGCAAAATGTTAAACAAATTAGACCTTTCTTAACTGTCAATGCTGCAAAGTCATACCTCCACTGCATGATTCTATCCCACATTGAATACTGTTTCACAAACTGGTCGTTTGCTTGTGCCACAAACCTTAAACCAATAGAACAGCTGTATAAGAGAGCTATCAAGGTGTTTGACAGAAAGCCTAATTCATACCACCACTGTACCATCCTAGAGAAACACAATTTCTTGAGTTTTGACCATTTTAAGTCTTTTAAAAGTATGTGTTTTTTTTATAAATGTTTACATGGACCTTAGGGGAATTCATCCACAAAAAACACACTGGACGCTGCACTAGGTCAGAAACCAGAGGAGGCTGTGAAGTCCACCACAGACGGACCACCTTTGGACAAAATGTCCTCTCCATTAAAGGCAGCTCATTGTGGAATAGCCTCCCAACTGAGATACGGGATTGTTTCACTCTCAATAGTTTTAAAGGTCAACTAAAAGAATGGTTAAGAAACAAACAGACGTGCAATCACCGCTAAATGCACTTTAATACAGGGGTATCTCCTCTCGCACTTTATGTAGCTCTTTTATCTCCTCCTGCACTTTATATGTCGTAGCTGCTACATTGCACTGCCTTGTGGCTTGTATGCTGCTCATGCTCTTTCCGCATATCATGTATTTCTGTTTGCCATGTATATAAATGTTATGTTCATAAATGTTGTATGTGACGGGACTACGGATGGAAACTAGCTCAAAGCTAAAATCCGGCTCATTTACATTTAAAAACATTATTTTGTTTAAAATGTTCATTAATGTGCACTGTCCCGGTTCAAATAAATAATTCAATGAAAATGAAAAATGAGACAGGTTTCTATATAAATGGATCAGGACAAAAAGTGAGCAAATATTTTGTACTGAAACTTTCAGAATCTCTTTACAGAGGGGACACATGTTTATGTATAACAGACATGAAAAGTGGATTTTGCATAATAGGTGACCTTTAAAATGTATTCATATATGTGTACATTATGTTTATGTCACTTTGTGTATGTTAACATCTTATTGAAGGTTACATTGTCCCTTACAAGCAAACATTTAAAATAAATAAATATAGGGTTGCAAGCCTGGTTATTAACGGCCAAATGTGGATACGTAAATATTCAATTACAAGACATTTTAGGTGGAAACCAGAATGTATTAATTATCTCACACCACAGTGCTGTTTAACCGAAAGTGTGTGGTTAACATGTGTTTTCCACTTGACATCAGCAGAAAGTGCAGAGACTCTGATCTAAATCTATAACTGCAGAGGTTTCAGAAGTCAACGATGGAAATTCAACACATTTTTACAGAGCTAATTTTCCTCTGATTGTCCATCAGTTCTTATTTTAACTTTAGAGACAGCTCACATGGACACCTGAAGAATGAAAGTATGAGTTATGGATAACTGAAGTGTGAGTGGTTTGACAAAAACGTAACTCCATCTGTATTGTCTTTCAAGGACATGAGCCAATATAAAATACATACAATTCTCTTTTTCTACATTTATTTTTCAACAATACTGTAGGTTTTAGAAACTTAAGGAGTCAATAAGTATTAAATCAAAAATAATATTCGTTTTCAAACTAGATCATACGGTCTTGGTTCCGAATACCCAGGTGAGCCTCCCCACTAACCCAGCAGGCCTCTTTCATGCATCATATGCAAGTTCTGCCTTCGACGAGGCCTGAACCAAAGTCCTGCAGCTGTCCACCCCGTCCGAAGTATTTTTTGGTTGGTATGCCTTTTTATGAATTGTATGCATTTTCTAAGTAAGTACTTAGAGCCACTACAGTGAAACTTGACATGACTCAATAGATCAGTTATGTATGGTGGCCCTGAAGTGCAAGACACCACAGCATTTCACAAAACACTACAGCATTTCAGAAAACACAACAGCATTTCAGAAAACACCGCAGCATTTCAGAAAATGCCGCAGCATTTCACAAAACACTACAGCTCACAAAACGCCACAGCATTTCACAAAACGCCGCAGCATTTCAGAAAACGCCACAGCATTTCAGAAAACACAACAGCATTTCAGAAAACACAACAGCATTTCAGAAAACACAACAGCATTTCACAAAACGCTGCAGCATTTCACAAAACACCACAGCATTTCAGAAAACGCTACAGCATTTCAGAAAACACAACAGCATTTCAGAAAACGCTACAGCATTTCACAAAACACCACAGCATTTCACAAAACGCTACAGCATTTCACAAAACATTACAGCGTTTCAGAAAACACCACAGCATTTCAGAAAACACCACAGCATTTCAGAAAACACCACAGCATTTCACATTGGACGGAAAGGGTATTCCTTTAGGGAGAACACTTCTTGTTTATGATTGGACAGAGCCAACATGTCCCAACACATCAGCCGTTAGCACACACTCAGAGCTCACAGCTCCTCATATCTGTTCAGAAACTGGACAAAAGTTAAACTTGGACAAACCACAGACTGTCTGTGTCATGGCGAATATAGTTGCTGCTTTATTTATGTCTGTAGGCCGTTGTTGTGAGTGTGGACGGAGCAGCTACAGGTTAGTTTAGCCTGATCGATCCGATCTCCATTCAGAAAACACGCATTTCAAAAGGTTTTTCGCCTGTCGTCTTGTCTGCACACTTGTCAAAGCATTAATTCATGGTTTTTAAGGAGCTTATCTAGATGTAAATACTATGGTAGACTACCCAATATTCGCATCGCTCTAATCGCTCGAGTTTCACCGCGGCTGTCAGCTGTGTTTACTCCTGTCATTCAAACAAGACGCGCTGGAGAGGGAGCGGGGCGTATCTCCATGTAAATCCTAGATACCAACTACAACAACATTAACATATTTTACCGTGATTTAATTGTAATACACATTTCAAAATAATGCCGAAGTAACTACATACTGATACCGGTTAATAAAAATCATGAATTAATGCTTTGACAAGTGTGCAGACAAGACGGCAGGCGAAAAACCTTTTAAAATGCGTGTTTTCTGAATGGAGATCGGATCGATCAGGCTAAACTAACCTGTAGCTGCTCCGCCCACACTCACAACAACGTCATACAGACATAAATAAAGCAGCGACTGTATTCGCCATGACATAGACAGTCTGTGGTTTGTACATGTTTAACTTTTGTCCAGTTTCTGAACAGATATGAGGAGCTGTGAGCTCTGTGTGCTAACGGCTAACAGCTGATGTGTTGGGACATGTTGCACTGTCGGGTGCTGACCAATCACAAAGCGTCATTTCTTGACTGGCAGCAAAAACAAACAATCACAGCAGTGCTTCTCTGGCTGGCTCTGTCCAATCACAAACAAGAAGTGTTCTCCCTAAAGGAATACCCTTTCCGTCCAATGTGAAATGCTGTAGTGTTTTGTGAAATGCTGTAGTGTTTTGTGAAATGCTGTAGCGTTTTCTGAAATGCTGTAGCGTTTTCTGAAATGCTGCGGCGTTTTCTGAAATGCTGCGGCGTTTTCTGAAATGCTGCGCCGTTTTCTGAAATGCTGTGGCGTTTTCTGAAATGCTGTAGTGTTTTCTGAAATGCTGCGGCGTTTTCTGAAATGCTGTTGTGTTTTCTGAAATGCTGTAGTGTTTTCTGAAATGCTGTAGTGTTTTGTGAAATGCTGTAGTGTTTTGTGAAATGCTGTGGTGTCTTGCACTTCAGGGCCACCGTAGTTATGTTCCCTAAATCACTAAATCTTGCTAACAAGTGCAGACCCCCATAATCATTTTTCAGACAAAAAATCATTAACTAACTAACCAACACTAAATATCTGTCATTTACCATCCAGCATGAAAAAACTGTTTTCCGAATATAAATGTGTAATGTTTCTATTTCTGAAAAGGAAAACTTTACTGATCAACTCAAAAGTTAGAGATTCTGTTTTTGAAAGCAAAAGCTTTAGCTGACACTGTCCTCTGGTGGCAGTGAGTCACAGTACAGAAGTAAGCCATTCTGCAGGCTGCAGTTTCTTTAAGTGCAATGCCGTGTTTTTACTTTGATGCAGAACTGTGTTCAGGACAACTTATATATTTACTTTAATTAATTGACAGTGCTGTATAATGAGACAATAACAGGCTACAGATGCGGACATATACACACACATATATATTTATATATATACAATTTCAGAATCAAACAAGTATGAGAGCACTCTCATAATAATGGCAATGAGTCAAGTTTAGCCTCTTGACGACTTACCATTGTATCCTATGTTTACAGTAAGTTATAGTTCACATTTTGTTTCCATTTGAAAAACAGTAGAGTATTTCCATGTGATTTACTTTGAGACAAAACGCCGGCATTGAATGAAGCACACCCAGACAAAGTAAGTTGTTGATTTGACATTTATTTGTGTAAAAATGTTTTGTTCAAATAAAATGTGTCCCACCAGACTGACAGAATTTCCAAACTTTCCAACTAAATCATTGCATAGCATCATTAGTGTAATGCTTTTAATCTCTATTCTGATATACGTAGTAAATACTGCCCTCTCTGAGAATATTCAATTTACTCATACCGAACCAAATTATATATATCTAATGTCTTATCAATCCAAACTAGAATCCGAACAATCAAAAGAAACTGACAATCAAGTACAGCAACTTCTTTCCTCTAAATGCTTTCATTGCCTTTGTAGAAAAGTAGAAAACAGACAATTATTAGCTACTTCCTACCCATATTTATTGTCCAGTGTTACATCAATCCAAACAAGGAAAACAATCAAAACAAATTGACCATTAAGTACAGGGTTTCCCACACATAGACTATACTTGGGCGGGCCGCCCAGGTATATTAACGGCCGCCCAAGTATATATATTTTTTTCCGTCCGCGACCACGATGCCATCTGCGATCGATTAACTTGTGGACAATGATTCCTTGCTCTACGCCTCCTGTACTCAGTCCCGGACTGGCCATTGGGAGGACCGGGGGGTTTCACGATGGCCTGGCCTGTTAAGTGGCCGGCTGGCCTGAGGATTTTTTGAGTGACTGGCTGTCTACATGATGTGGCCTGCCGACATGGTCACTGTCATACAGATCATAAATCAAAGCCGTTGATTGGTCTCTGTGTGTCATTCAAGCTCGGGATAACCTCAGCTCAGGTGAGGTAAAGGACTCTCTGAGTGTTTAGATAGTTAACTTAGTCTAAGTTCTCCGTGGGTCTCAAACGGTTTGGTCACCATTTATGTAAACACATATAATATTTCCATTTGAGGGTGTCAGTGTTTTTTCATATTGGAAATGGTATGTTATTGGTTATGGCCATGATTTTATGATTATTGAAATGTATACAGTTCTGTTTCATAGGTGTTCCCATAGATCTAGTCTCTTTATTTTCCCCCTCAAAATGCACCAGATTGATGCATTTAACTCCAACATTTAAAAAAAAATCTGAGGTCCCCCCCCCACTTAAAATCACATGGACAGGTTCCTAAATACATTTACAATTTTTTTTAAATAGTAACCCATATCCATATGTTTATTTGTGGGTATTTAAACTATAGGGCTATCACTATGGGCCCTGCCTGTACCTGTTCGCTCTGCCATCGCATGAAGGGTCTGCTAACAAGCGACCAACAGAAAGGTTAATGTTAATGTTGTTGCACGTCACAAAGGCACGTCACCTCAAACCCCCACGCCCCCCCCCCCCCCCCAATTATATTTCAGATCTGTGGGAAACACTGAAGTACAAATGAAAAGATCTTTCTTTCATTCCCTTTAAATATGCGAAAACAACATTAGGTGAGTTTGACTTAGTTACAATCACCGGTCTGGTTCATTTTGTTGACAGCTCCTCATTACTTTCCATCATCTTTTGGCTGGAGGTTGGTGGAAATGAAAGGAGGACCAGGTAAAATCTTACAGGCGCTGTAGATTGGACAGGCTTTAAAGTCACAGGGCCAGTCTCTCCATGCATACCGCAGAGCAGCTACTTGTTCAGTGGGAGAACACAAGCTGGTAGATAACTGGACAGTGGTCAGACCCCACTGCATGATGGGAGCTGGAACCCAACGAGCCTTAGGATCCCATGGAGACTCACTCTTTGAGCAGCAGATCTTAAAAAGCGAACATTTATTTATTTAGCAATTATCGGACCAAACATCAGCCTTATATGATGGTATAGCTATTATTTGTTAGCATATTTAATAAAGCCAGCAGTGAATATTGGACATAACCTACACAGACTGTACCGCTGCAAGCCTTACCTCAAAGATGTTTTCAGACGAAGTGACAGAGAATTCTTGGTCGTAGGCTACCTCGAGATACTTTGGAGTGGACAAGATTTGGCTGGGGAAAGGTCCACGAAAGGCCACGTCCTGCTCACCATACGCCACTGCCCTTGCTCCCAATGACAGTCTGAAGGCTACGTCCTGCTTGTCTCGGGGATGGATCCTAAAACAAATAAAAAATAATTTCCATAAAAATAGCCTTTTTACAAAACATCATGGGTGAAACCGTTATGAACACGTGTGACCTTATTCCTTATTCAAACTCTTTAAATTGCCAAACGTATTATTATTATTTTTGAATTATCTCTAGAAGGTCAAACCCAATGATGTTTAAAAATAGCATTGAACTTTTTCACCTCTTTTCTCAAAATTAGAGTTACTTTTAAATGCAATTCTTGTCAATATCTTCCTGAGGGAGATGCACAGGCCTTGATGTGGTTGTATCTGTTAATCACACCTGTATATTCAATGTAATAGTCCCTTTGGTTTTACATATTGTATAGGCTATGAGTGCAAAAAAACAGCTACATGAAGGAGTTGTTGTTTATGTGTTTCCATTAGCTAATCAACAATCTATGCAAATCATACAAAGGTATCTCCAAATAATTGTATAAGCAAAATGATGCTCCCTGGTGTTGCACAGGTTCATATTCTACAAGTTCATGTTAAGACATTTCTTACGGGTTATAGGGAGATGTTTCATCTGGTAAATCCATAGCCACAGCCATAAAAGTGTTCTGCATCCGGGGATTTGGGACAAAACCTGTATCTGCTGTCTGGTGCCAGCGGATATTCGGAAAGGCGTCACTTTTGGAAACTTTTTTCAAGGTACTCAGCTGGAAGTGCAAATAAATTATGGATTAGTGTTCCCCCTGAAATTATAAAACGCCAGGTTTTTTAATTTTATTTAACAAAAACAAAAGGCAAATAAACAATATTTCCCTCAGTATTCATTCAGCAGTAAAGTACTCCTGCGAGTCCATGAACATGAGACTTTTATTGGCGCCGCTGCTGAAATGTCACAGCATCATAATATCCACACACACACACACACACACACACACACACACACACACACACACACACACACACACACACACACACACACACACACACACACACACACACACACACACACACACACACAAAGTGGAGCTGAGCAGAAACAGACACCCATAATGCGCCTCCTTAAAGGTGGGGTAGGTAATTTTGGAGAAACCGGCTCGAGATCGCTAGAATTTGAAAATACACAGCCGGAACAAATCTGCCACTTCCTTACAGAGAGCCCCTCCTCCAACACACACGCACGCGCACATGACCAATGAGGGCACGAGATAAGTTTGTGCACAGATGGAAGGCTGACAGGCAGGTAGGCCATCCAGTTATTTTAGCCGGGCCGGCTAAAATGATTGGTCGTACTTTTTACAGTACTACGGCTTCCACAGATGACATTTTTTTATGGATTTTTTGTCAAAGCACTTAAGATATTCATTGCTATCGGGATGTTAAGAGCATTCCATGGAATATAACAAAAAGTGTATCTCGAGCCGGTTTCTCAAACTTACCTACCCCACCTTAAAAGCTAATAATTGGGCAGTTTGATGTTTGTAGAGGTGTATGTATTGGGTTAAAGTGGTGGCAGCCTGCAGTCTCTCTTTAGCTGATCTAATTAAGGTAAACGTAGGTATGGCGGTGCATAAAAGGCACTGGGCGCGCCGCTGGTGCTGTACTTCTCGGAGGCTGCTGTGTTATTAGTCCCGCTAGCTCCTGATGCTGCAGCGAGTTCATTAAGTGAATGAGGTTTTATTTCTATAAAACTACTGTGGGCAGCAGGCACTGTGAGAGTCACTGACATGAATTCATAGATCAAGGCAGACTGGTTTACAGACTCTCCTAATTTGCCGATCCGATGCTTAAACAAATAGCTGTACACCCCTGGTCGAAATGTCCTTAAAATTAAGTCAGAGTTCGAAATAAAACTCAAATAATGTACAGTATACTGCCGTCATTTCCAAACAAAACATTCTGCAATTAAAGGGGACCTATCATGCAAAATGCACTTTTGTACGTCTTTTATACATGAATATGTGTCCCCGGTGTTCCAGGGAACTCACCAAGTGTCAGAAAACACAACCCTCTCTATTTTCCTCCATACCCAAATCTCTAAAAAAGGGGCTGCAACGGATCTGATAAAAACTGATCCAGATTTGAACACTGTCCTGACGTCAGGACAGTGGCGCTACGGCTATTGGGCCAACTCCATCAATCAGGAGGAGACAGCCACGGCCATTGCAGTTAGAAAGCGCTGGAGACGCTGTAGTACATATGCCAGGTCTGTAGATGGTGCTGTTCTCACAGAATCTGCCCTTGCTAAAACAGAGCTAAAAAAATGTCAAATTGAGCAAAATGAGGCATGGCTAAAATGCATGATCTGTTTGGTATTTTGAAAAAAAAAAAGTATAAATATGCCTTATATAGGTATGGTCCTACACTATATTATTCAAATATAGCATGATAGGTCCACTTTAAATGGTGGTCTCCTGTGTGGTACAGTACTTCCTTTTCACTGGAAACGTTCTCATGGTAACGAGAAAGTAAGTCTTGCTTACGAGAAACTTTCCTGTTATCCCGACTTTTTTTTTTTTTCAAGTCCCTTTAGGGCTCCGTAGTTTTTTGCTATTCGGTGGAAGGAATGAATACAAAATTAAACCAACTTTAACACATTTCGTTTTTCATGTTTAAATAAGTGCTGGGCAGTGGATATTATTTATATAAATGTTATAATTTGTGTGTGGATTTTGAAAACTGATTGATAAATATTTTGAAAAAATTATATTTTGTAAGTGATACAGTAAAGACCAAAATATAGTGTGGTGTAATTGTGTTTTTTAAACTAAACTACTCAAAATAACATACCTGGACAAATCCAAAAGGGAAATCGGAAGCTGTCTGCCAGCCTGAGCCCTGATGAAACGCCATCCTCCAGTCATCAATCATAGCAGGGAAGGAACAGTTGTACTTATTTTGATGATAGTCATGATATTTAAGATATGTTCAGAACAAACGTAACGTGGGACAAAATACGTTTCTTGTTAAACGTAATTGAGAATGCTGTATGAAACGACTACAAACAATATTGTGATTATTAACCATTAACCAGCATAATAACGGATTTGGTCAACTGAACAGTGAGCCGCCAGCCAGCGCGAAAATAAGTTTGCTCTAAAATGATATTAATAAATTACTATTATCATTATTATAAGCTAGAAAAGAAATGTCAAAGATAGGTAGAAAGCAAACGTATTTAAGATATGTTCAGAACAAACGTAACGTGGGACAAAATACGTTTCTTGTTAAACGTAATTGAGAATGCTGTATGAAACGACTACAAACAATATTGTGATTATTAACCATTAACCAGCATAATAACGGATTTGGTAAACTGAACAGTGCCAGCCAGCGCGAAAATAAGTTTGCTCTAAAATGATATTAATAAATTACTATTATCATTATTATAAGCTAGAAAAGAAATGGCAAATATAGGTAGAAAGCAAACGTATTTGAGATACGTTCATAACAAACGTCATGTGGGAGAAAATAGGTTTCTAGAAGATATGTAGAAAATAAACGTATTTAAGATATGTTCATAACAAACGTAACGTGGAAGGAAATACGTTTCTTGCGAAACGTATTTGAGAATGCAGTTTAGTTTTGTGGGAACGTAATTTCTAGGAGACAGGGTTGCCTCGGATCCATAGCCCCACACTACAGCTCTCTCTGGAGACTTCTGCAGCACCATGTGGTCTTTATAGTAGGAGGCAAAGTGCAGGACCCCATCTACTGTACACACACATAAACATGGTGAGAAAACAATAATAAGCGAGTGCAGAATAATTAAAATAACAATACATAAATTAGGGATTTTGGAGATAGTGTAAGTAAGTGCAATTGCAAATATGCCTTTTTGTTTCTGTTTGAAAACAGGGTATAAGCAGGAATCCTGAAGTCAAATCTAATACCTTTTAAGACCTTTTTTAAGACCCTTTCCATACATTTTAAGACCTCATCGCCACTTCGAGTTTTAACCGGTTGCATTGGCGACACACTTTACCTCACATTTACTATACAGTATTGATTGTCCTTCCTCCTTATCTTCCAACCATTTGGACGCAAACTTGCATTTCCCCATAACAGGCCTTCGCGCTATCAAGCAGTGAGCGTGCGATGTCCTGTTCAGATGACGGCAAATCCAACGGGATGCCATAAATAAACTACACAGAATCACACTACACACCTACGCAATGATTACATTCAGGTAAACTTTAGAATACAACCTCTTTGGACAATTTATATACTTATTGAAAACAAGCTACAAAATGTAATAGCCTACCTTGGAAAATGCCGTTTAATACTTTTTAATAGCCTTAATTTTCGCTAAATTGATTTATCAACTTGTAATACTTTTAAGACCCCACGGACACCCTGGAAAATAATAACGCAGTAACATTTTGACACGGCCAGAAGTTATAGTAGGCCTTGTAGTGATCACTTATTAATACACTGGGTTACATAATTCAATCAAGGAACTACAGGTTGGGGGTATTGTTCCGCACGGACACTAATGCTTACTGTACCTCCGGGGTATATACTGTGTCCTCCTCCCTTTCGCTTTCTCTTCTTCCCGGGCTGCGACCCGACAACATGCTCATTAAAGCACCACTTTTCACCTTCGATGCACTGCCTCCGACTCCTATCTCTCTGCACTACAGCCTACAGGTTAATGCTGACCAAACGATACTCACCACAGTCGTGAATAGAAGCTGCAACCAGTATAAAAACAACACAAAGTGTTATCGCCATGACAACAAGATGATTTCCAGGTTAACCAAAAGCTGTAAAGTCACGCAGACTGAGCTTACGTGATGAAGTATCAAACGGTAAACTAACTCGTGATTTATCCAAACGCAGTGGCGACTGGTGAGCCGTGACTTGCAGTGTCTTTTATACCTACTGTAGGCTCTTTTTCCCTCGAAAAAAAGAAAAAGAAGAAGAGTTATTACGTCACAGCGTATACTTCAGCGGCATAGCAAAACAACGCCAATGGCCAACTTGTGGCCCCACGCAAAAGTTATGTGATGAGGCCCTTATGGGCATAGATATGTCTCATAATTATTTGTGTGAACAGAAAAATAATTTGTGTGTAAATATGTGATTTGTAAATGTAAAACACCATCCACAAAACAAAAAACAGCGAGTGAGGGACTGCAATATAAAGGCCCTGACACACCAGGCCGAAATCGGCCGTTTTCGTTAGTCGGACGACGAAGCGTGGCTTGTCGCCCAAACTCAATTTGGTGTGTCCCGCACCGTCGGCCGTGACACGCCTTATTTGGCCTTTCATGGCTGACGCATGGCCGATTCAACATGTTGAATCGGCCATGCGTCGGCCACAGGCAGTCGGCCAAAGAAATCACTCTGATTGGCTGTTCAGCTAGCGAATCAGTGCATGTGAAGCGAAGCGGTTGCTTGAGAATGTCTTCCACAAGCAACACTCCAATAGCTGATAGCTCCAGTACTGCACGAAACATGTTTTCGATGGATGAGAGTGAAAATGGAACGCACACGCTATTTGTTGTTTGTTTATATCACGCAGTCTGTTCTTCTTCTCTGTCTTCCGGTTGTTGCCTCTTTTGAATGACGAATACACACTACTTTTATAAAATTATAAAATGCAATAACGTGCTTTAACCAGTAGGTGTCCCTTTCTATCAGCTGTGCACCGTTATGGCGTAAATACAGCATATCTACCAATTGGATCAAATATAAAAGTCAGCCGAATTAGTGTTGATACTGCAAGGAAACGTATTGTGTGAAAATAAATGTAAGATGTTGTTTAATTGCTTATATATTTAAGATCCACTCAAGTTTTCAGTTTTGGCGGCAGTTCCTGTTTGTCTAGAAGTCTTGTCATCAGGGCAGAGTTAACTACGGTAGATATGTCATATTTAATGCAGCCGAAACGTGTATTACAATGCCGTTATGCAGAGGTGTGGACTTGAGTCACATGACTTGGACTCGAGTCAGACTCGAGTTACCAATTTGATGACTTTGGACTCGACTTGACAAAATCACAAAACACTTGCGACTCGACTTGGACTTGAACACCAATGACTCGGGACTTGACTTGGACTTGAGCCTTCTGACTTGAGGTGACTTGATAATTTAATTCAGGGGTCTCCAACACGCCGATCGCGATATGCCGCTAGAAGAGCAGACTCCCGTCGGGGAGAGCAGAATCTTCAGCTGCTGCAACTCTTGCTGAGAATCCATGCAGGCAGGGGCGGGACTTTATTTTGCTGAGCCACCATGCGGCCAATCATATGCGAGGACACACTAGGATCATACCATTATGTGAAAGAAGGGTGGGGGGCAGACGCTCCAAAGACAGCAGGTGTAGTGGTACAGGCCAGCTACAGAGCCACGGGGAGATGGGGAGCCGGATTTAAATGCAAGCGCGTCGGAAAAAGTCAAGAAATTTGCGAAAACCGAAAAAAGAAGCAGCATCTGGCTGCATGTCAATGATATTGGAGAAAGCAAAGCTGAGTGCAGGATTTGCAAAAATGAAAATAGCCTTCAGAGCAGGGTTTCTTTTTGGTAACCACTCAGGATTTATTGCCAGAGGTGGGAGAAGTTCAGATCTTGTACTTGAGTAACAGTACCAGAGTGTAGGAATACTCGGTTACAATAAAAGATCCTGCATTCAAAATGTTACAAGTAAAAGTACAAAAGTATTAGCATCAAAATATACTTAAAGTACCACCTGCAGAGGGATCTAGATTCAGGTGTTCTTTTCCCCATAGAGACGCCTCGCTGCACATTATCCCTTGCATAAAGATAGGTTGTGGGTCCCTTATAACATGTTGTACACAGTGGAAATAAACATTCTGGTCACCTCAACATCAGGGATCTTGTACATTAAACTCCTTCTGAATCCAACCGTCACGGTAGCCTTACCTTACTGATCCCTCTTACAATAGAAGACAAACACGTTACTTTACCAGCAGAGAGAAAATGGATTATTAAATTATTAATGTGACTAATAAAGAGCAGTTTGATTATTAAGTATTATTCTGTTGATCGATGTCAATACATTTGTTGAAAAGCACATAAGGACTTGTTTAAGACTCGTTTTGTCAAAGTTTAGGACTTGGACTTGACTTGAACTTTCCCATCCTGACTTGAGACTTGACTTGGACTTGAGCACAAAGACTTGAGACTTGACTCGGACTTGAGCGCAAAGACTTGAGACTTGACTCGGACTTGCAAAACAATGACTTGGTCCCATCTCTGCCGTTATGTGATGACTTTCAAAGAGAAAAGCAAGCACACTCGGAATAATGTATTATTCAATTGTTTTATACAGTCTATGGTTGCTACAGAGGATTGTGGGTAATGTAATGTCTTCGGCCATCCAAAACTCATAGAAAACGACTTGTTTCTCAGAATTGAAGGGGAAAACGTGACAAAAGCATTGTACACACACTAAAACCTATCAATGTCGTTTAATTAACAAGGATACAGTAATCTGGTGTTTTTGAGTTGATGAGTAGTGGAGATATCACTGTCAAATCAATCGACAGTAAGGGGAATACTTACTTCCGGGTGTACAATTCTCCGTTATCCAATGGGAATGGACGCTCACATTGCCTTTAACAGCCTCCGACACAAACGAATGCCGTGCTTCCCTAAGCGTCAAATACCGACGCCGATGGGAATACATTGCAATCAGTTGAAAGCTCTTTGCGTCCGTTTATGAAGCTGAAGGAGCCTCGGCGCGTCACAACTGGACGCCACGAGACCCTGACCAAGCGTCGCTCCTGGACGCTTAGGGAGTGAGAGTGTGTTGCCAGTCACTAACCATGGTTGCAGCAAGCTGTCCGCAACCGGCAGCGAAGTCTTCAGCCTTCGTGACATTAAGTGTTGGGCTGGACTGCTGTCAAACTTCCTGAACTGTTCACAGGCAAACTGTGGGCCATTATCTGTGATCACTTTGTCTGGCTGTCCGTAGCATGCAAATTGAGATTTACAGCGTGTGATGAGAGTGTCAGCTGATAGATCCGGCAGAAGATCAATCTCCCAGAAGTCTGAATAGTGGTCCACTAGGACGATGAAATCTTGGCCAGCGTAAGAGAAGATATCCATACTCACTGTTTGCCATGGACGTGTTGGGATATCATGCGACATCAATGATTCCTTCTACTGGGCTCGTGCATATTCATTGCATGCAGAGCAGTTCGCCACATAGTCTTTTGTCTCTGCTCTCATGTTTGGCCAGAACAGCGTATCCCTGGCACGCCTGTAACATGCCTCCCCCGCGATGTGGCTGGTGTGTATGCTTCTTAGCAACTCTGCCCTCAAGGCCTTAGGGATAACAACGCACAATGTTTTGCACGCTGAGCTCATCCCTGAAGGGCCAGTATTCTCGCACCAACAGGGGGGTGTCCTCTTTGAAATCAGGCCATCCCCTGAGGATTAATTATGTCAGAGCTTGTAATACATCGTCCATCTCTGTGTGCTGGGCAATTTGGCGAAACCTGAAGTCAGTAACATCCAGATGCTGTGCCTGATCCAGCTCTGAGTCCTCCACCTGAAAGCTGTCCATGGAACACACCGCATGTCGGACACAGGGGGTGTCGGAACCACGACACGGTGGAGTGGCCCTGCTTAGAGTGTCACTGACATACATCTCCGTGCCTGGTTTGTAAACAACATCCAAATTGTACCCCTGGAGCTGCAGTAACATGCCCTGAAGGCGTTTAGGCGCACTCATGAGGGGCTTCTTAAAGATGGTGATCAGTGGTTTGTGGTCTGTTTCTGCATTGATTGTGTCCCTGCCGTATAGGTACTGGTGAAATCTCTGGCATGCAAAAACTATGCTTAAGCACTTTTTCTCTATTTGAGCGTAGTTTTGCTCAGTCTGTGTCAGTGCGCGTGAGGCAAAGGCTATGGGCTGCCCCTTTTGCAGCAAGCATCACCCCAGTCCATTCATGCTGGCATCACTCTGGATCGTTACAGGCTTTGTGATGTCATAATATTTGAGAACCGGCGTGTTGATGACCATCCGCTTTATCTCGCGTATTGCATCATCGTGTTTTGGCAGCCAGTGCAATGCCGTGTCCTTATCCAGGAGTCTGCGAAGAGGCTCACAGATCTCCGATAGCCTTGGCAGGAACTTAGCCAGATATGTCACAAACCCGATCATGCGTTGCACTGCCTTAGCATCCGAGGGCGTCGGCATGTCCAACACTGCTTGAGTTTTCTCTGGGTCGATTTTCAGTCCTTCTGAAGACAGTACATGGCCGTGGAAATGTCCAGCTTAGAGCTTGAACTGCAGCTTACGTTCACTCAATCTGAGCTTCACAGCCCTGCACCGTTGCATGAGAGCTCTTAAGTTGGTGTTGTGGTCCTCTTCAGCCTCTGTGTCCGTATCGCCACACCCGACCACCAGGATGTCATCCGCAATAGGCTCGATGCCAGCCAGGCCTGATAGCAGCTCATGTTGCTTGCGCTGATAGATCTCTGGCGCCACCGAGACTCCAAACGGGAGTTTGAGCCATCTCATCCGACCCCATGGGGTCCAGAATGTCGTCAAGCGGCTGCTTTCCTCATCAAGCTTGCACTGGAGAAAGGCGTCACGAGCGTCAACCAGTGTGAAGACACAAGCCTTGGGTAGTTTGTACAAGACGTCTTCTAGCATTGGCATGTGGTAATGGGACCTGAGAAGTGCCTGGTTGAGAGGCTTTGGGTCAATGCAGATTCTTATCTTGTCCGGTTTAGCTACTGTTACCATATTGCTTATCCACGCTGTTGGCTCTGTCACTGGCGTAAGGTTGCCTGCTTTCACATGTTTGTCCAGCTCTTACTTAACCTGGGCTTTTAGCGCTACAGGGACATTTCGTGGTGAGCACTGGACTAGTGTCACTTCAGGGTTCAGATCGAAATGAACATTACCTGGGACTGACTCGATCGGGTCATGGAAAACATCATGAAAGTCTTTCAGTAGCATTTCTTTTGTGAGTGGCATAGACTGGCTTGCATCAATATTGTTCACCTCCGCTGGCAGTAGTTCTCTTGGAATAGTGAATTCCACAAGGCCCAGATCAGTGCATGCAGCACCACCTATACTATACTAGCAGGGGCTTTTGTTTGGTGTTCACTATCTCAAACACAAGTCTGTGTGTTTTCCCCCTGACCACACATTCAGTGTGAAATTTCCCCAGGGATGGCATGTATGTGTCAGAGTATAGCTTTAGCCTTGTTCTGGTTGGCTGTAAGGCTGTCTCTCTGGCGGCCCATAACATTGCAGGTGGCCCCTGTATCTAGCTGGCATAGCTGTCTTTTCTTATTCAGATGTAGGTGCACAAACCATTTGCGTCCAGGTGCTTTCACATTCCCCACATATTCAGTGACATTGAAAAGGTTTTTACTTGTATCTGAGTCCCCTTCAGTTTGCTCGACATCGTCAACAACATTAACTTTTCTCGTTTTCTCTGCTCTGCTGCTGGCCTGACATGCTTTTGCAAAGGGATTTGAAATGCCACATGCTCGGCAGGTCTTACCATAGGCTGGGCACTGCTCTCTGCCCCGTTTGTGTCCATTTCCACAGTATTTGCACTGCTGCTCTCTCTCAGCCTCTGTGTTTCTTTCCGCTGTTTTCCACTGTGTTTTGCGTCGTCCGCCTTGCCTGTCCACCATAGCATTAACACTGTCCGCCTGTGCCTGCGGGCTCTCAATAAGTCTCATGCGTGACTCCGTCAATTCTGCAAGGCGGCAAATCTCCACAGCTGTTGGCAGCGTTAGGTCCCGTTCACGCAGCAGTCGCCGTCTGGTGCTCTCGCTGGCAATACCGAGTACCAGCCTGTCCCTAATCAGTTAATCTTTCAGGTCACGGTACTCACATGATGATGCTTTTTCCCTCAGCTTTGTTATAAAGCTATCGATCGGCTCGTCCGGTCCTTGTTTGCAGCATCCGAACGTGTATCTCTCACAAATCACATTTTTTGCCGGCTTGAAATAATCCCCCAACGCATCCAAAATTGCTTTGGGGTCTGTTTTTTGTTCCTCGGTCAGCGTGACGTTGTGCATATATATATATATATGCCGGCACTTGTTCCCCATAAGCTGTATCAGCGTGGCTGCCTGCACCGCCTTCGTCTTTTCGGTCAGACCTGTAGCGAGCAAGAAGTCCTCAAATTCCGCTCTAAAAACCTCCCAGTTTTTTGCTATAACATCAGACATATGCATGCCCTCGGGTGCCGGAATACTGTTGGTCGTCATGACGTGAGTTTTCTTGAGCTTTTAGTCCAAGAAGACCGCTTCTGACACCATGTTTCAGTCTGCAGCTTTATTTCAATAACTCACAACTCCATCACATGTACACTCCCGCGTCTGCGCATATATTACATCACAGTGTAAGCCTGTGTCAGCATGCAGTTTACCAAAGCGCCAACAGGCGTCACTATATAACAGGCATTAAACAGATGCCCATATCTGTAACAGTAGTGTCCGTGACGTCACCCATAGGATTCTGCAGAGTTGCTGAGAAGCCTAAAGGCCCGGACACACCAATCTGACAACAAAGAACTGACACAGACGGACCCCGACTGTTGCGTCGCCTCGCGTCTTCTTTTTTTGGCCATGTGTCGCACTGGAACACACCGCAAAGACTTCAGCCGACGGCCAAGAAGCACGTACGAACTGCGCATGCGTGAGTGGCAATAACTCTCCTTACCAGCAGGCGGCGGTAGTGTGTATTCGTCATTCAAAAGAGGCAACAACCGGAAGACAGACTGCGTGATAACCGAGAGAAGAAGAACAGACTGCGTGATATAAACAAACAACAAATAGCGTGTGCGTTCCATTTTCACTCTACAACGAGAAGCTCATGGGGCTTTCCCGAACCTGTGTCGAGAGCTGGAGTTAAATGAAATCAAAGATGTGCCTTCTTAATAGTTTGTTTGGGTCCCTTACTTCCGTTTCGCTTCTCATGCACTGATTCACTCGCTGAACAGCCAATCAGAGTGATTTATTTTGCCGACTGCCTTAGGCCGACTGCCGATTCAACATGTTGAATCGGCGGGTTTTCGGCCGAAAAGGCGTCGGCCCGGCTGAAAAGACCAGACGGTGCGGGACACACCAATCTGAGTAGGGCGTGTCGACGCTCATCGTAGGCCTGATGCCCACCGACGCCGATAATCGGCCTGGTGTGTCCGTGCCTTTAAGTAGGCAACCACTGCCGTCTCGAAAGTGGCGTCAGAGTCTAACTCCCGCCTGCTCCAACCTGATCCAAATAAGGGCAAAGAGGCGGAGCCGAGGCGGGACCTGCTGCCACCGAGCTGGAAGCTCCAGAGCTATCTGAGGCTACCAAGCTAAGCTAACATGCTCTGCACACTGCCGTCACATTTTACGTTTCTAAGGTAAGCGGACATGAAACTATTCAGCAAAACTATAAATAATAATCTAAGTTATTGAGTTTTTAGGATAATACTTCAGAATCTTAAAATCCCTTAATGTTTGTATGCAATTGTGCTAAATTCAACGCTTGAATCAAGCAAATATTAATATGTTTGCATGACATTAGTTATTTATATTTTGCTATCACTTAATTATACGTTTAATACATTTAATTCAAGCTAAGGTACATGTGATGGTAGCTAGTTAGTGCTCTTACCTGTGATGCCTCCTCCAAACAGCATTATAACCAGACTGTATCATTACAACTATAAGTACCAGTTCTAGATCCTTGACTTTAGACAAACAATTCAAAAGACAAAATCAACTAAATGTATTTAAAGACCAATCTTTATTTGAATGTGCCTCTTAACCTGAGATATTAGTTATACAGTAATAGTATTGACAATCTAAAAAAACTGAGCAACTCAACAGTTAACTTTATATTTCTTATTGTCTAAAGCATTTATTATTTTCATTTTTCCCCTCTCATATTCAGTGTGGACGGATTGAGACAGCGTGGTGTCCAGAGAGCTTCAGAGACTTCAGGGAGAAACCTCCGTGTGATGGACGTCCTGTCTGTTGGTTTGGCCGGAGAGGACTGAGGGTTTTTCCTCTGCGAGGAGGACCAGGCCTGAGGGAGGAGGACCAGACCTGAGGGAGGAGGACCAGACCTGATGGAGGAGCCCATGCTGCGCATCCCAGCTAGAAATGTTTGGTTCTAAAAACATTCTGAGAATGTTACATTCATTGTTCTAGGAATGTTTTCAGCGGGAAGTTTTCTTTTGGTTCCAAGAACGTTCTTCTGAAAGGTAGGATAACGTTCTCTAAAAACATTCTTAAAATGTTTGGTGATAACATTGTTAGAACATTATGCCCTACTATTCTTAAAACGTTTTCAGCAGAAGCTTTTATTTTGGTTCCCAGAATGTTCTTCTGAAAGGTAGGATAATGTTCTTTAAAAACATTCTTAAAATGTTTGGTAATAACCTTCTTAAAATGTTTTTGATAACATTGTTAGAACATTATGCCCTACTATTCTTAAAACGTTTTCAGCAGAAGCTTTTATTTTGGTTCCCAGAATGTTCTTCTGAAAGGTAGGATAACGTTCTCTAAAAACATTCTTAAAATGTTTTTGATAACATTGTTAGAACATTATGCCCTACTGTTCTTAAAATGTTTTCAGCTGCAAGTTAGATTTGTTTATGTTGCCAGAATGTTATTATTTTAGAGAAGGATAACATGCTTTATGTTTAAAACATTATGCAAATGTTCTGTGGTAACAATTTACTCAAATATTTTTACATTATTAGAATATAAAGACATAATATTCCTGTAATTGTTCAACTCAAAATTCCTTGGTAAGTGGACTGACCACTGTGGTCATTAGGATGATTTTGATAGTTTACTTAACTATTGGAATTTGACTATTAACACATGTAAAAGGATGAATCGGAATCAGCTGGTGAAAGTAACATTTGTTTATTAGAAAAGGGGAGCTGGGAGTGGAGGTTGGTTATGGCAGCAGTGGGAAACAGGCAACTGTTCACGGCAACAATCCGGCAGGGAATGAGTGCAGGCTGCAGGCTTTCATAGCTGATGAGCAGGTTGCAGGTGTGGTTGATTGGAGATTGCTCCCAGCCGTGTCGAGCAGACCAGCAGGCAGGGGGGGGGGGGAGAGAGAGACACACACAGTAGAAACAAACACATACAAACACTAACAGGGGTTTCAGGGACGGCCAGTGACAGTCGGTCCGTTCCTCTATGGCTGCGTCTCAGGTTGACTATTTTCATTTCCTCGGTCCTCGGTCCTCGGTATCACCGGAAGTTGATTTGTCTGCGCCATCTTGAGTAGCGTCCCATGGCTCTTATTTCTGCCGGAGGACCGAGGACCGAGGAGCGAGGAGCGATAATGGAGGAGCGATAACCGAGGAACCACCAGACCATCCTCCGATGAAATCCTCAGATACTCGCTCCGCCCCCTTACTGTGTATCGCTCACTGATTGGACGATGCAGCGCATGCACTGATCTGATGCTTCTTGACATGAGAGTAGTTTCCCAGCGGAGTGAAGAAAATACATGAAACTCACGAGAGTCACTCCTCAGTCTATACTGTGTTTTGTTTCAATTAATGTATCATTTAGTTACAAATATGTGATATATCTGAACAACAAAGTGGTCAAAAATTATTTTATTCATTTATTGGAAACATTTTCATGATCACTTTTTTCGTTTATACATTTTAAGAATGGCGTTTATCTTTTTTGAGAATGAGTTCTTATTTTATTTTATTTATTTGGGTCTACAACAGATGATACAAATGTATATGTCAGTAAATGTGTACTAACAGAGGCGGGGGTGTGTGTGAAAACAAAGGGGACAGAGCTGCTGTCAGACATCAGCTGTGCGGTGTCATCACAAACGGACGTCGCTTCACGTGACGCTCCGGAGGAAAGGACGTCCCATTGCTCTTAAAACTCATTTCCCTGCTTCTCGTGGTTTCCTTGCGTCGCTCCATGCTTCCCTGGTGGGAGGGACTAAATGCAGGGAAACGACGCAAGTGAGGGACGCAAGGATTCCATTTAATCGACCTGAGATGCAGCCTATATGTCTGTCGGTCTCAAATCTAAAGGGTAAACGATTTTTATCCAATATGCATAAACAGCGGACACTGTTTATACGCAGCCCTCACAAACCACACACGGCCAGATAGCTTATCTAACAGTTAGAACCTACATACGAGACACAACCTTTATAGTCAGAAAAACGTGTGATTATTTTCGGATATTTTACACATATGATATTATGAATACTGTGGGCCTACATACCTTAGTGTGATTATAAGTGCATGTGAGTGAATATTGGCATGCATAAATTCGTTTTTATACGTCCTATTCATTGTCTCAATGCGCTCATACATCTTAAGAAAGTTATCACCAAAAATGTTAAGAATGTTTTTAGAGAACGTTATCCTAATGTTCTAACAATGTTATCAAAAACATTTTAAGAAGGTTATCAAAAACATCTTAAGAAGGTTATCAAAAACATCTTAAAGGTGGGGTAGGTACGTTTGAGAAACCGGCTCGAGATACACTTTTTGTTATATTCCATGGAATGCTCTTAACATCCCGATAGCAATGAATATCTTAAGTGCTTTGACAAAAAATCCATAAAAAAATGTCATCTGTGGAAGCCGTAGTACTGTAAAAAGCACGACCAATCATTTTAGCCGGCCCGGCTAAAATAACTGGATGGCCTACCTGCCTGTCAGCCTTCCAGCTGTGCACAAACTTATCTCGTGCCTTCATTGGTCATGTGCGTGTTCGTGTGTGTTGGAGGAGGGGCTCTGTAAGGAAGTAGCAGATTTCTTCCGGCTGTGTATTTTCAAATTCTAGCGATCTCGAGCCGGTTTCTCCAAAATTACCTACCCCACCTTTAAGAAGGTTATCACCAAACATTTCCAGAATGTTTTTAAAGAACGTTATCCTACCTTTCAGAAGAACATTCTGGGAACCAAACTAAAACGTGCTGCTGAAAACATTCCTAGAACAACAAATGGTAACAAACATTTCCAGCTGGGAACTCACACATGCCACCGCAAACATGCAATATCTGCTTACAGCTTATCATGAATTATGTGCTTGTTTGTTTTTTTCAAAAGGAAAATATGGTGACATCAGATTTTTTTTAAAACATCCTTTTCAAACAGATGCAACAAGTTTGTTTTTTAAAGCGCTCTAGAAATAAATCTGACGTTGACCATGACCGTGTTAATATTTGCCATAACAGGAACGTTTTATAAAAAAAGAATAACACATCCTTAGAATATTGCAGGCAAAACGTTCCACCTTTGTTAACATATCACATTAAAGGAACATTTTATAAAAAACGTTCTGTCATCTCAGGCCTCAATAACATCCTGAAAACATTTTCAGAATGTTGCTTGGAGAATGTTCTTCATTTGTTATCATGTAACATTAAAGGAACATTTTATAAAAACCCTTTCTGTCATCTCAGGCCTCAATAACATCCTGAAAACATTTTCAGAATGTTGCTTTGAAAATGTTCTTCATTTGTTATCATGTAACATTGAGAGAACATTTTATAAAGAACATCTTTAATGTGTTACCCAACAACGTCCAAAACACATCCTTAGAATGTTGCAGGCAAAACGTTCCACCTTTGTTAACATATCACATTAAAGGAACATTTTATAAAAAACGTTCTGTCATCTCAGGCCTTAATAACATCCTCAAAACATCCTCTGAATGTTGCAGTTAAAACGTTATGTCTTAGTTAACCTTAAACCTTATAGGAACATTATTTGAAAAAATAAACATCCTAAAAAGGTTCTTTGAACATCAGATTTAAAAGTTAGCCAAAGTTGTGAGAACGTTCCCCGCTAGCTGGGATAGCTGATACCAACTGCACAGGCCTAGTCTGTCTTTTTATTTGACTAAATGTGTTTACTTATACATTTAATAGGTTTACACCTTCTGTCCATGTGCTTTTTATTTAAAAAATGTTTGATTAACTTTTGGTTCACATTTCAATAAATTGAATTTGTATTTGCACTCCTTTTTTCCATTATTCTTACTGAAAATGTTAGATTACACATTAACATCTAACTGAAGTTTGTCCCCATTTATTTGTGACGTTGCAAACTCTGCGGTACAAGGCACAGGTGTTGTGAAGCTCATAAAGTGAGGCAAATAGAAATAATCAGCTGATGGAGTGTAGATGTGGAAATAGGTGCATTCAATCAGCTGACTGTGTTTTTCGCCACACTTTATAAGCCTGACAATAACCACACCTTCTCTGAGGTGCAGCGTCACAAACAAATGATGGTCCTGATAGACTACAAAAATATTTGGTGTGCAGATCTTTGTTTTCACAATAAAAGTGTAGTTTATTAGTGAATGTCCTGTACTGGTCTTAAAATCTCATAACATCAGCTTTTCATTTTCCTCTTGGATGTTCTTCTTGACCCTCAGAGAAGGAGAAAATGTTGAATCGTGTCTTCAGGCATGTCCTTTCCTAACAAAAATTACAGGAAACATAGAACATATTATTGCAGAACAAGTGTGTTATTTATGAAAGAGGTGTGTTTGTGTGTTTAGGGGCTGTAGATATAATTATTTTGTAATTGTAATGTTTTTTTTATTTCAACAGTGAGCTACAAAGACAATCAGATTATGAATGAACAGTATGAAATTCATCAACATTGAAATATATTTTATTATCAAAATAATATTGAACTGTTATCAAAACGTAGTGCAACTGTAGAAGCTTGCTCTGTTGTCTTACTGAAATAATAACTTTTACCACGTTTTCTACAGACAATATTGAGAGATAAATAGTAGCAGTTCTCACTATGTGTTAAATATATTTGCCTTCAATACATTACATTAGAAAGCTGACAGTCATATTGCTTGTTAACATCTAAATGTAACCTTTTGCATGGAAAAAACCCTCAACTTCACTGATGTGTAGGTGATCTAGTATGTAGTATTGTTTAATAGAATGTATATCAGTGTATTAAAGTCAATACTTCATTTATTTAAACCAATATCTTTCTTGATTCTTTGTACAGTATGAAAAAAAGAATCATTGTACCTGTGCTGAAGTTCACTGCTATGAGGAGTCCAGTTCTGTCACTCACTCTCTGGTCCAGCCTGTCAGCATCACCTGGACACTTTAAACAAACAGATATATATGTAAAGTACCATGTGTACAAACAATATCACTTATTCTCTTCTGTTGAACATGTTGGATTGTGTATTGTCCGAGTCAGGGTCCTTTTTATTTTACTGTAACTTTGGAAGAACAAATGAAATGCAATGAATAAGCTTAATTTTAACTGAAGCACACATAACGTCTGATCTAATATTTTTAACAAATCATCCCTAAAGCATTGACTAGGCTATTCATCGTCCTTAAATGCAGGCATTAAGTTACATGTTCACGTTCTACAGCCACAATTAGTTGGTTTCACAAGTAAGCATTGGTATTACCAATGCTTACTATTTATTTGATACCAATTTGGTAATACAATTAATAAAAACAACAAGATCTCTAAGTTACAAGGATGACCGTTTGTTCTACAGTATTATCCCACTTAACACTTCTCTATTTCGTTTAAACTTGGAGGCTACGATTAGCATCGTTAGCACAGATGTAGCTAGCTACCACTCGCTTACACGCTAACCCAAGCCTTAACATTAATTACGTAGCTGATTCAAATCATAAACACATAAATAAAGTACTCGAATTTCACTTACCGCAAAACAGCATTCATGCACCGTCTGTTTTAACCGCAGAGCGAGTCACAATAGTCCGATATAAGCATGAAGAACAAACAAACACGGCCGAGTTCAAGTTATGTTTCCCGGATGAGCTGATGAGTTTCCCTGTAGCATCACGGAGCTGCTAGCAGAGAGACAGGAAGCTTACAGCAGCAGTCACTGGACGGAGCTGTCACTCAATGTGACCACGCCCTAATTTATGTCTAATTTATGTCTTTTTTTTCATAAAAAAAAATGAAAACCCCACACAGACACCTGCTCCACCGGCGTTCCTGCCAACACCATGTCCTGTCCTGTTGGGGGTCCCGCCGACACCTGCTCCACCGGGGTTCCTGCCAACTCCATGACCTGCTTCGTTGGGGGTCCTGCCAATACCGGTTCCGCTGGGGGTCCCGCCAACACCATTTCCTGTCCTGTTCGGGGTCCCGCCAACACCTGTTCCGCCGAGGGTCCTGCCGACACCAGCCCTTGTTCCTTCGGGAACACCTGTCCCGGCAACTCCGGTTCTTGTCCCGCCGGGGGTCACGCTGACACCGGTTCCTGTATTGTCGGGGGTCACGCCGACACCGGATCCGCCGGTGGTCCAGCCGGCCACAAACCCTGCCCGTCCATGTACCCGGCACCCTGAGTTTGCCCGCCGCGGCCTTCGCCGCTTCTCTGCTTCTGCCGTCCGTCCGAGTCCCCATCCTCAAACTCTGCCTTGCCCCCGGGCCTTCCGCCCGAGGCCCCCTCCTTGAACTCCGCCTTGCCCCCGGGCCGTCCGCCCTCCACCCCCTCCTTGAACTCTGCCCTGCCCCCGGGCCGTCCGCCCTCCACCCCCAGTTTTGGACATTGTTTTGTTTTAAGGGACGTCTGGAATCCGTCCCTTGAGGGGGGGGGGTTATGTCATGATTTTAGTTTTGTGTGTTTAGTTATTGCCCTTGTGTTTCTGCCTCCCCTGCCCAGCTGTGTCTTGTCCTGTGATTACCCTTCTGTGTATTTAGTCTTTTCTTCCCCTGTGCTCCTTGTCTGATCGTCGTCTTTTCCTTACCATGTTACCTGCGTGCTCCCGTCTGTAAGATTGTCCTGTTGCATGTGCTCCCCAGTTTGTTAGTGTGTATTTGTTTCTTGTTGTCATCGGCTTTTTTAATAAAGCTCGCCTTTTATTCCTTGACTTTTTTTGTATTTTTTTAAATGCACTTGGGTCCTAATTTTCCCCTAACCCCTAGATTCCACCGGGTCCGTCTGCGCCGCGTTACGGCTGCGCCGCGGTTTTGGTCCGGCCTCCTCCGGCGTCATACCCTACCAGGCGCGTTTCAGAAGCATTTCAGAAGCGGAGCGTCTTGCCTGCCAGCTCGCAGTTTTTGTTGATTTGGGCATATTTCCTGGACAGGCTACTTTGTACAGACAAAGTTAATAATAACTGTAATATTCCAGTTATAAACGACATGAATCAAAGATGTGTTGCTGTATTTTAGTGGTAAAAAAATGCATTCATCATCATAATTATTCTATATATATCATTTACACAGTGCCTGTAAACCGGAGGAGAACGCTGGCATTTCTCCTCCTACTTGAAAGACTACGGAGGGATATGGTCTGCAAAATTTGTTTGTGTGTGTGTATATATCTATATATATATGCTATATATGCTCTGAACGTTCCACTTCCTGCCTGCCCGACCTTACGTTACGGCTGCGCCGCGACAAAAATAGGATTCGATCCTAATTTTAGAGGAGCCCTGCGCCGAGCCGCTTCTGGGACGCTTCTGGGTCGCTTCTGAGCCGTAACGCGCCGCGTGTGGTGGAATAGCACCCATTGACTAGAGTGGCCGCGATCGCCGTGAGCACTGCGGCGCAGCCGTTACGTAACGCGCCCCCGTAACGCGCCCCCGTAACGCGCCCGTAACGCGCCCGTAACGCGCCCGTAACGCGCCGCAGACGGACCCGGTGGAATCTAGGGGTAAGCTGACAAGCAATGTACTTTCCCAAAAGTCTTACAACTTTTTTTAAGTTTTTAAGATACATTTTCACATCAATGTATCATAGCTTGCGACGACACAATGTTATGCCACATTGGGGTTATCTGGATGTGATTTAACTGTTATGTCTTAGTTTTTGACTAAACTCTGGAACTCAAAATCCATATGTCTTAAACATGTCCTTATTATAGGTAATATATATATATACACTGTGGTATCTGTTCATGGTATTTTCTTCACCCCACATGGTGTTTATCAAAAACAATAAAGTGACACACGCCGCGAGCAGGCCACCACCTAGCAATACAGGAAGCAGGTCAAATATTTATTTTGCAGAGAAACTATGCAGTGTGGTGAGAAATGCTATTGGTCTGTCATCACTTCTTAAAAAAACATGGCATGTTCTAGTTTGAACAAAGTAGATCGAAACACCACAGAAGCTTCTTTGGCAATGAGTAATAGTGTGTCACCTTGCATGAGCTACCTTCTTTTAAGGTCACTGGGTTTTTTTGTGACCACTTCCTGTCACATGTTCACCTTTAGGAAATTCTCTCAGTTGTGCTCAGCCATAACAAAGACACTGGCTCTTTACTGGCATCCTCAGGTTTCGTTTTACACTGCCTTACAATGGACCAGACTCTTAAGGAGAGGCTGATATCTAATTGTGTTTTTTTTAATGGTTCAATTATATTTTACTATATATAATTGAGCTTTATAAAAATTGCATTTGAATGTCATACAAAGCAGCATGAATAGCAGTGTGCAGATGTCATTAGTTTGATGGTGTTTTGTCATCTACTAACGTTTGTATGGATTTTGAGCTCATGGAAACCCAAGATGAAAAGTCCTAAGATCACCCATGTCGATATGAATCATGTTCTGAGAATGCATTTTAACCTGTTAAGCACTGAGCCTGTTTTTCAGGTCTCAGGCTCGAAAATGACATTCCCAGAACAAATGACCATATCTTCCCTTCTAAAAGGGTTAAATTAATAATCTTTATTCTCAAAGTAATGATAAACCTGTGAGTTGGATGTAGAAAAGTCAGAATCAATATAGATGTTTTTTATTTTAAAGAAAATTCAGATTTTACATAGTAAAAAACTGTAAATTATAGTGTGCGTCCAAAAATTCTTTTTTACTTATAGTGAAAACCACCCTTGGATGATGGGTTAGTAGACTAAAAGCTTTAGGAATCCAAAGTACAACATATAATAAGTACCCTGTATCAAGATTGATGCAAAACAAGTGAAATTTGACCTATCTCTGGCCCCCCTCTGGCCCCCCTTGGTCGATTTTGATGAATGAAATCTCTTTATAACCGCTAGAGCCAATGGAATCGAGGGAAAGTTCTATACACACCAACACGTTAACAAATAAGGAGTGAGAGTGACGCGTGACCAAAACCGGAAGCTGCATACACTCTGGCTCCGATTTTTACATAAAAATGAATAATTTTTTCAAAAGCACAGATACATTATTAACCTATGGATGAACAGTTGTAGCCTTTTTTTTCTTCGTTTTAATGCCATTGAACACGTCTTTTGATCTAATTGACAGCTACGGTGAGACGATCTGCCGTAAAAGCTCCGTAAAGGTACGTGTTGTGATGTCTGTGATTGCTTCCCCTGTCGCAAGTTCGGATCGCTCAGTGATGATACTATACCTATTATAATCTGTGGAGTCTCAGCTTTAATCGGATATATTGTATGTGTAGCTACGATAAGTAATAAGGGTATCTTTATCTTGAGTTGTGTGCTAAAGTGCGTTAGCATTTTTTCGCTTAGTGCTAATTCAGAGGCTTGGTATTACCCTTGTGTTTTGTTTTGGTAAAAATGGTTCATATCTTCAGTTAGCTGAGATTCTTCCTGTTAATCTGGTGCTACACATTAATAGTTTCATAAATGTTAAGAAGCCCTGAGACATTGTCTCGAAAAAAAAACGGTGGGAGGGGTCCAATGGGGGGAGCGTCGTCCTTAAGAGGTTAAAAGTTTCATGGCAATTCATCCAAAGGTTGTTGAGATTTTCTCTATCTGAAATTACCTAAAATGAAAAAAGATCTGAAGTCTGAACAGTGATTTGAGATCCTGCATTGCTTAGTGAAAAAAAAAACATGAACATTTAATAAACATTTTCCTAATAAGTAGATGATTCTGCACAGTAAAATATGTATGCAGTCTTCAATATAAGTCAATGTTGTGCTGTGGGGCAGTAAAATCATTTAAATTCATCTCACAGGGAGTCCGTCTTCACATCGAAGACCAGACCTTTCTTGTATATCAGCATGGCGATCTCATTGTCCAGCTGTTCGACATCTGTCATTTCTCCTTCTCTGGAGCTCCTCAGTGCCTCCTCTGTAGAGCCAGGACTCAGACACTCATCACTGGACCCTCCTAACATCCTTGAATCCCATCTCTCGTTGTCCTCGTCCTCATCAGTGTCTTCCTCCCACTCTCCAGCGAGAACAGCGCTCTCTTCTGCGTCTTCAGGGACAGACTTTACCTCTGGATGAAGCTGGAGCAGCGTCAGCTCATCCACCTCCTCCTTTCTCTCCATAAAACCCTGTTCACATTAGCAGAGGAATGTTGAATGTAAAAATTTAAATCCTATAATTATCTGATGAAGAGTGTAAAAGTAAATCTTTTGTTTGCTGCCCTGTTTGATTGCCATAAATAGTAAACAAACAGGACCTACACAAGCTCTGTGGTTCACACAGAACAATGGGAGTGAGTTTTTCCGATCACAATAGCAGTTGACACACTAAGTTACTGTAACCTGTCTTTACTATGACGGAGAAAATGATCATGGTTCTGCTTTCCGGTCAACATCACAGTTGGTGGTTTTTTCACATCGTCTTTCTACAGTTTCATGAGGGACTTTCCTTTGTTTTATCGAAACGTATAACGCATCCAGCAACACCAGCTGCCTCCCCATGCCTGTCTTTTACGCTTCTAAATACTAAGCTCTTCTCATCACAGTAGACGATAAAGTCGTACTCGGTTGTATTTAATATCAGTGTAAGTCATTAGCATAATGTTAAAACACCTTGCCCCAAGGCACTTGTAAACCTAAAAAACCGAAATGACCACAGATTAATTTGTCAAGCTTTCAGAAGGAGACAAAAGTCAACATCTGCTTAACAGCTGTAAATCTGTTAAAGAAATGTCTCTTACCTGACTCTCTGGTTGATAAGGGATGAAATCTGGAATAACAGGTGTCGGCACAGCAGGGAAGATGTTGTCTTTGATTCTAAGTGTTGGAAAAAAAGTTTAGAAAAAGATGAAACTTCGGATTTGAAGATTGCAAAAGTTCAAACAAACCAAATTCCTAAAGGCTGCTATGGCATTTACTCTGAAAATATGAGAGCGGGTAATAAACAAAAGCAGCACAGTTTGGCAAACTGTAGAATATTACAGGAGGGTTCACCTACCTCTTCAAGATGCAGGTGCACATTGTTGTGAGTATAACAAACAGAAACAGCAGGCAGAGCTTCCACAACACTAATTTAGGAGAAAAAATGAAAATGGTGTTTGCTCCCACATGTGTAAAAACGGCTACAGTGACCTGTATGTAACTAAAAATACAGAAATACAAGGCCGTTTTAATACCATTCACAGGCTTCTCTGGCAGCGTGTTGATAGTGACTGTGGCTTCAGGTCCTTCTCCTACTCGGGTCACTCCAACCAGGCTGACCCGGTATGTAGTTTCTTGCGTCAAGTTTCCGAGCCGGTATTTCATCACTGAGGCTGATATGTTATGGCACTCTGAAAAACGTTCAGAAAGGGACACACTGCTGACACTTAAACACACTTGGCTGTGATATTATAATGTTCCTTTTCTCACATGCTGTAAGCGTAAGTACGTTTGTTGTTCAATCAGAAGTATTACAATTGGTGAAGTATATTTAAAATACATAATCAAATAAATCTAAAGAAATATCTACTGATGAGTAAAAGGATAACCTTTGCGCTCATCCTGTGAACTGACTTTCACGCTGCACAGGCTGTAGTGTGTGAGGAAACCTCGCTGGTCTGTAGAGGGAATGGCTTTCCAAGACAAGTTAGTAGAATTGTGTGTTTCACTGAAAGCAATGAAGTCCTGAGGTTCTCTGAGGGGAGCTGCAGAGAAAAATAAAATGTTGGGTCAAAATGTTGGGTCAGTTGGGTCACCCAACATTTTGTGTCAGAAAAACCTATTTAATAAACTTAGCACTGCTTTATAACACTTCGATCTGCATTGGATCAGTGTCAGCATCATCCTGAGAATATCAAAATCTAATTTAAAGACACTTACCGCCCTCTTTTTGATAAAAGAGGCACATTTTATGTGTCCATGGTTTCCCATCAATGCATTTGTGTTCAAAGTACAGGTAGCGAACGTAGTCCTTAATGTCTGTATCAGAAACAGACCTTAGCCCTAAATCTGCATCTTGAAGCTCGAACCATTTAGGGCAAGTTTTCTTCTTTGGTTTTATATTCAGTAAGGTGTTGTCACAAACTACAGTGGGGAAAAGAAAAAAAAGCTTTAAAGATTAACTGAAAGATATATGATAAACTCACACACACACACACACACACACACACACACACACACACACACACACACACACACACACACACACACACACACACACACACACACACACACACACACACACACAGACACACACACACTTCGGCCTACTTTTTAACTCTGCAGCTGGTACGGCTGGTATTTGTAGGATTGCTGGTGGAGAACTTCCTGCTGCGTTTCTGCCGTTAACAAAGATTTTGACAGCAGAGTACGAGACAAAAGTAGTGTAATTAGTCTCAGTCGTGTTGATGCGATAATCTCTTATTTTCTTACAATTACAGCCATTGGAAGACTGTGTTTCATTCAGACTGTACATCTCGGCATGGGGCATCTTCTAAAGAGCAGAAGAGACAAACAGCAAAGTGAACCACTGAACAAGGTCACCATGATAAACTGTGAGTGGTACAAAGCAGCACCAGGTGAAACAGAGAAATCTAAGATGAAAAAGTGTAACAAACCCTGTTTAGAAACAGTCAAGAGAGTTTTATGTGCCAGGTTTCAACTCATTCAAACTGGTGAGGTTGAACAGTTTCTTTAAACTTTTAAAATAGTCACAAAATGTTTATCTCTATTTGGCAACATTTGTTTTATAAAATGACAAGACAACCTGAAGCTTAAATTCTACTCTAATAGTTCAACGCGGACCTTAAAGGTAGGGTAGGTAAGTTTGAGAAACCGGCTCGAGATACACTTTTTGTTATATTCCATGGAATGCTCTTAACATCCCGATAGCAATGAATATCTTAAGTGCTTTGACAAAAAATCCATTAAAAAATGTCATCTGTGGAAGCCGTAATACTGTAAAAAGTACGACCAATCATTTTAGCCGGCCCGGCTAAAATAACTGGCCTACCTGCCTGTCAGCCTTCCATCTGTGCACAAACTTATCTCGTGCCCTCATTGGTCATGTGCGCGTTCGTGTGTGTTGGAGGAGGGGCTCTGTAAGGAAGTGGCAGATTTTCTCCGGTTGTGTATTTTCAAATTCTAGCGATCTCGAGCTGGTTTCTCAAACTTATCTACCCTACCTTTAATGGTATATATAATTAATTTTGCACAATAACCTCAAGCGAAATGTAGTTCTTTGCAGTCAAATTAAAAAAATGTTATGGTGTTTTTTCTCTGCAGTAGAAAGGGTTTAACTGCGTACATTGTGAATATAAGGAATTTACTGTATCACATACATAATGTCAGGAATATACACAGCATTTTTATTTTTTATTAAATGCATCCCTATATTTGTATGTAGCCAGTGGCGCCTCAAGACGCTCTGGGGGCCCCAGGCAGAAGAGACATGCCACCCAACACATCAAGCACAACTGTAGTAAATATGTATTTTTCTAATCTCGACCCAGCATGAATGTATTGGTGTTGTTTCCGGACACTGGTTTACCTTCCACGTTAGCACCACCTTTCGAGTCCCATTTGAAAGGGTTATATTCATGGTTACTTCAGGTATTTGTTCCAGCTCTGCAATAAAAATACAAGATAGTGTTAATAAGGCTAGCATCTTAAGGTTGCATCTGCTCACATGTTTCCATCTACAAAGGTACAAATAAGGAGCATGTATGCATTTTGAAAAACAAATCTAGGGCGGGCAGCCTAATGTTCTTAGGGAGGTGTTTTATAGGTGTTGAAATACTCATAACAACCTGACTGCTATTAATAGATCAAATGCTCTGACAAAGAACAAAAAGGTCTGATATCTGTGGCTGTCACAGGACTTCAACCAACCTTCCTGTCTGCGTGTGTCATTGTGCGTCACCATAATCTTCCACACACTGCTAGCTTGATAGCTGTGAGTACTAACAATGGCCTTTTTCATTTTTCATAAAGATAATTCTGGGATATTGGCTTTGAAAGGGAGTCCTGAAAGGGAGTCCTGAAAGGGAGTCCTGAAAGGGAGTCCTGAAAGGGAGTCCTGAAAGGGAGTCCTGAAAGGAGCGCTGTCAGTGTTACAAATTGTTGTTCTTCGAGCAACTGTCATTGGAAAATAGTTAGCAAAACTGTTCTGGGTTTTTAGTTTAAATGATAAAAATTAGACTAACTCTTAATGGCTTCTTAAGGTTACCTAGCCACACTTTGTAACCCTGGATAATGTAATGTTAAGGGGTGGTAGAGAGGACTGATATTTCTAGGATAAATCATTGAGTTTGAGTTATCCAGTGACAGATATCAGTACATTTTCTCTGCTCTCAGTGAGTCTTTGTGATTTGTGAAGCCACACACTTTATCAATCAGAAGTCTTTAGCAAAACACTTGAAATCAGGGAGTTTACCTGCAGGAACAGTCACAACAGGAGACCAGTCGCTCCACAGTGGGTTTAGGGCCTTAGTGGACCGGTGTCTGATTTTAACCTGGTAAGCTGTATCCTTTAACAGATTCTCAACAAGCACATGGTCTGTTGGATTAAAACAAAAACAGAGATATTTAATGAGTTTGAAATGTACACATTTTCTATTCTCAATTCATTTATATTTAATATATTTATATTTGCTTCCTATCGTCAATAATACCACATGAAATCGTCAATAAATCGTCAATAAAACCACATGAAAGACCCAAAGCTAACAAAGAATAACACTAAACACTAAAAACCAAATATATATCTGTTCCTCTTCAACATACATGTAGCTCTCCATTGTTGCACTGTTAAATCCTCCTACTTTATGATGAACCAGGCAACTGCATTTTAGTTTGAGTGAATATCACATTCACTGCCGTGCTGCTGTAAACACACACTTGTTCATATTAGGAGAATATAATCCTCAGGAAATGCACAATTTCTTCTCAGTGACATCAATGTTTGACTGAGCATCACAGATAAGACACTGTTGGTTTTGATCTTTTTAAAGAATTTGTTGTGGGAAATAAATATGAACTTAAAAACACTTGAATTATAAAGATTGAAGAGACAACTCACGCATTGAAGTGTCACTGGTGGTATTTGTTGTTATCTGTAATAGCAATACGGTTAATAAGTTAAATGAATTGATTAGCAACAACCTCAGTTGTATTCAACTTTGGAAATAAAATCGTCCTTACTTTTCCCCATGAATCTGTGCGGTGTGCATCTCTGCGTAACAGGATTTCTGCTGCAGCTGGATGCTTCTCTGATGCCGTCCAGCTCAAGCTGAGGTTGTTTTTTAACCAGGACATGGAAATATGTTTTGGTGCTTCATACTTAACTGTTGAGGAAAAGCAAAAATAAATGTTTTGTGATGTTTGTTTATTTACAATTATTCATATAAACGTTTGTACTTTATCAATAGCAATAGCGGCAATAACAGTGTTTTAAACTCTCATGTTGTTGGGTGAAATAAGAGGATCTTCCAGTACCTGTGTGTGAGAGCACAACAGACGTGTTGGTGGACGCGCATCTGGAGTTTCCTATGTGAGCTTCAACCCAAATCTTGACAGAACGATTTTTAAGTCGTTTAAATGGTTTCTCGTTGATCTCAAACCAGGTCCTTGCAATGTTCCTGACTCTTACTTCACTGTGGGTAAACATATAGATCTAGTTAATTGAAAACGACATAAATACATCCCACATGTCCTCAGAGTTAGAAGATACATTTAATGAAGCCCTTAACATCAAACTATTTTTTACTTTAATACTTTCTCTAAACGCAGAGTTTATTTTATTTCTTGAGCATTCACTCCAGAAACTTTACTTGGAAACTGGGATTTTCCTCCAAAGCTTCCACCATCATCCCAGCTGATGTCCGAAACAGTGATCAGTACTGACTGCGAGGAGGGGGGAGACAAAAGTTTTGCACTCCAGTTTTACGATAATACAGCTAGACTTGTTTTGTCTAAAGGTAACAACATCCACCTACCAGTCCCTCGAAGACTAATCAATTCACATGTGATACATATTATTTGTTTGAACTGTATTTTGTATACTTTTAAACAGAGGCAGGCTACCTGTTACCCACTGTTCCAATATTTACACTAAGCTAAGCGTCTCCCAACTGTTGCCTTTTTTTTTTCAGTAGTGCGGTGTCAACCTCCTCATTTAACTATAAGCAAAAAAGCTTGACCAAAAGTGAGACAAATGTCATAAGTTTGCAGAAGTCTGCTGCCTTTGAGGGGTTTATTGTCGAGACAATATGGAGAGGATGGATTGGTGTTTATTAACTATCTTTTATTTGCCAGATCAATACGTACTCACACAATAATAACAAAAGGTCACCTTGGACAATTTTTGGTTGCGATGCTGTCACCATTTTTAAATATTGCAGCTCAAACACAGAACAATACTCACTCAATGTAAAGATCAAATTTCACATTGCTCTCAGTGGTGTTCTTCATGCTCCATTCACACCTGTAATCGGGAGCTTCAGCGGTTCTTCTGAAGCACTCAGGACTGGAAGGAGCATCACATGCTGACCCTCAGGAGAGACACATTTCAAATGATCTCATTTATTCATTTTAACATTTATTTGACTGAGCCTAGAAACCAACAAACACAGCAACAAACACATAAGAAGGTGGCGCTGCAGTTTTTATTCTATTAACCTTTTTCATATTCCAATTGTAAAGTTACCTCTTGATAACATTCTTTTAATTTCATCATGGTATTTCAATTCGACTGTGATAAAAAAAAAAATGATAATACACTTTACAGACAAGGTTAGAGGTTTGGACCAAACACTGAACCCTTTTTATTCTAAGCAGTCAAACTGAGTCAACCTCAACACTAAGAAATCCTTTTGACTTAGTTACTTCATATATATAAAAATAAATACCCAACCAATATGGGAATGATCAGTTTAGACAAAGAGATGCAATCTTTAAGCGGAAACCACATGGTATTGATAGGCTAACCAATATTTTGTGGCTGACATTCCACTCGTACTGATAAAGAAAATTCACTTTTGTATGTGTGCTTTTTATTCTGCGGTGTTTTAAGATGATCAGATAGAGGTTAACAGTAAATGATGTCCTTAGGTATGAGCAGATCATTTATTTACCTTTGCTGACCGTTGTAAAGAGTATCAACAGGATAATGTATTCGTGTAGTAAACTCCAGCTTTTCAAAGATTCCATATGGTATAGTCTAAAAAAAAGTCTTAAAGGCTCATTCTTCAGCATGTGAGAGCCCATGTATTCAACCTGCCTTCACGTAACTCACTTGTCTTTCTCAGAAATGTCAGACAAAGTTTCATGTTCCCCAGACTATATGAGCTGCAGCAAAAACCACGTGTCAGGGGCGGGGGGGAGGTTTGTGTTTGGCACACTGGCAGAAAAAAGTGACAAGTCTTTGAAGTTGTTTTTTTTCTTCTTTTAAAGTTACTTTGCCTACAATGGTTGCAGGTTCCATATCACTGTACATCTGTCTGTGTTTCTATGTCTGTCACTAACTGTTCTTTGGTCACATGAAGATGGATTTGTTTTGTGAGGTAAATATCAAGTTATAGGGTTTCACCTTCCCAAATTCAAAAGCACTCGGAGTTGGATGGAGGTTAATGAAAGGGGTTTCCCATCTTTTGTTTTTCTTAATCTGTTGACAAAATTGAGATGCCAACATTGTTCTACCCAGTGTTAGTCCTGCCAATGATCATTCTCCCCATTATCCCTCTTCCTAAATCTTCATTTATTCCCCCATTTCCCATTCATACAAAGTTCCAATTTCCAGAGAGGGGCCAAAGGACGTGGACGAACACAAGCTCAAAAGACAGTTTCAGCTAATTGAATTGGGATTTGAACATATGTATTGTTGGCTGAAACTACTGTATCTTTCGAGCTTGATTTTGTCCTGTAAATGATCGGTTTACCCGTATAACAAAATGTTTTGTTGACTTTTATCATAGACCTCTGAGGATCATTTGCCCTTCTCCAGTGCTCCTCTTGTACAGAAGTGAACTTTTCAAGATAAAAGTCATTTTGTATGAAACTGAAACGTTGTGTAAATAGGAAACGGGGAAAGGAATGAGGAAGTAAGAAGAGGGAAAATGCGGGAGAAAGATTGACGGTTGGACCAAGGCAAGCTAGAAATATAGTTTTAAAATAGTTGTACAATGATGGCATCCCAATTTAGTAACAAACTACAGCATCATTTAGATACATATATTTTCAAAAACATTACGTAAAATGAAGATAACAATTTTTATGAATGGATCACTGTCCTTCAAAACACACAGAGAATCAACATTCCACTGTGCATTCTTAAAATTGTATTTATTGCTTTCAGAATATAAGCCAAATATTATGCTTTTTATGGTCATCGAACTCCATGAAATAAACATAATCAACTGTCATTTTGTCCTACTACCACATACTTTCTAGTTAGCTAAAGCCTGATATGTCACAGAGCTTCATTGTTGTCAAGAGTATTTTAAATGAATCCCACACATACACCACCCTGCTGCTGTAAATACTCACAAGAGCACATGTGTCAAACTCAAGGCCCGGGGGCCAAATCAGGCCCTTGGTGGATTTAATTTCGGCCCGCAGGATAATTTCTAATTACTATTAGATCTGGCCCGCCGGTATATTGCACACACACCTTCACTCAATCCTGAGGATTTCCTCAGCTCAGAGCCTGACCCCAAACATTGATGAACTTGCCCCCAAGATGAGATACCAAGTATCTGCTTGAACTAGCATCACAGAGCAGCAAACTGAGTTTCAATGGATGTTTCCTTCTGCACTTTTTCTCTTGCGACAACAGGGCATGTTTGGAAGCTGTTGTTGGCCTGTGGAAAAATGTAATCATAAGAAATGTCTCCGGAAAAGCTGCAGATAGAGCCATAAGAAATGAATGCAACTGATTATTTAATGTTTAATGTTGTTTTTATAGGCAATAATTTAAGCTTTGTTAGTTCCAAGTTTAATATGTGCAATAAGTTCATTTCAATAAGTTTTGCAATAAACATTGAACCAGTCCGGCCCTCGACTAGTACCGATTTTTTTATTTTGGCCCACTGTGTATTTTAGTTTGACACCCCTGGGAGCATTGAATGTGAATTATTCCTACACTCAATATGGACCCACACAAATATTATATGTATCTTGTGCAAAAAATACAGTTAACTGCTCTTTATATGCAATTACTTAGCTTTTTCAAGAATTTAAACTATAACTAATATGTATGTGTAAATGTCAAATTTTGAGCAATAATACGTTACATTTCCTTACCATAAATAAGAAATGTTCAATGCACAGAGGAAAGGATTATTTCGCTTTATACGGTTCTCTTTGCAATCTGGCAACTGGTAACTACATTTTTATAGAGGTTGATGCCCTAAAAATGTCAGTAACACATCAAAATTAAATGAAAAGAGAAAATCCAGGCAGATGCACATGTTCCCCTTCTGCTACAAACCCCTTGGACTAACTACCTTCTTTTACATTACATTACATTGCATTTAGCTGACACTTTTATCCAAAGCGACTTACAATAAGTGCATTCGACCAGGAAGATACAAACTTGAAGAAAAAAGAATCATATAAGTACATCAGGTTTCATAGAGCCAAAACATTTCAAGTGCTACTCAACTGGCTTTAGATAAGCCAGTCCTTTATTAGAATATAAGTGCTTTGTTTAGAAATTCTTTTTTAGTAATTCTATCGCTCGAAGTGGAGTCGAAAGAGATGTGTTTTCAGTCTGCGCCGGAAGATGTGTAGGCTTTCTGCTGTCCTGATTTCAATGGGGAGCTCATTCCACCATTTTGAAGCCAGGATAGCAAACCCACGTGTTTTTGCAGATGGGAACTTGGGTCCCCCTCGCAGTGCTGGTGCAGCGAGCTTTCTTCCATCCTGATGGTCTACATGCAGCTCACTTAGTGGCGGACATAGAAACGCAGACACATTACAGTAGGTGTCTGAACTCTGTTGCTGTATTTTCCAGAGTCTCCTTCCGTTTGTCTTTGATGTAGATTCTGCAACAATTGTAGGCAAATTATTTGAAAAGAAGGTAAAGAAATTACAAAATTGGTTTGAAATGTCATCACTTTCAGGATAACTGTTGTGTGTGTCTGCAAATGCGTCAAACCCAAACCTTCCCCCGCCCCTGACACTTGTGGTTTTTGCTGCAGCTCATGAGGGACGTGAAACTTTGTCTGACATTTCTGAGAAAGACAAGTGAGTTACATTAAGGCAGGTTGAATACATGGGCTCCCACACGCAGGAGAATGAGCCTAAGAGACTTTTGACACAATATCATGGAAACTTTGAAACACTGGAGTTTACTACATGAATGCACTGTTGTGTGCTTGCTCTTTACAACGGTCGGCAAAGGTAGATACATGCTATTTATCTTTTCTTATCTTACTTTAGTTAAGTGACTTAATGATAGCATTTACTGTTAACCTTTTATCTGATCATATAAAAAGAAGACAGTGCAATGTTTTAGTCACACATATGAAAGTGAAAATCCTTAATCAATAAAAGTAAACTGTCACCCACAACATGTTGGTTAGCTTATCAGCATCTGGTGGTTTCCACCAACAGATTGTATCTGCAGGGTGCTGCTCTGTGCAGCCGTATTGAAGTGCTATCATAATAGTGTTGTCTAACATGGTTATACACATATTGTTGGGTTAGTTCTTTATAGGATGTACAAACTAAAATATAATTCCTCAGTTTTTAACTTGACTTCTCAGTTTGACAGATCAGCCTTAAGGGAGGAAGAGGTTCAGAGTTTAGACAAATTGCCAAACCTCTAACCTTGTCTGCATGGTGCAATAAAAAGAGCCTCACAGTATACCTGAAATAACAGGAGACAATACATTTGGAGTATCAATATATTAGGTTAAATAAAATAAGAAAACAGCCTCTGTTTTATTTCTAGACTCAGTAAAATAAATGTTAAAATGGATAAATGAGATCATTTGAAATGTGTCTCTCCTGAGGGTCAGCATGTGAGGCTCCTTCCAGTCCTGAGTGCTTCAGAAGAACCACTGAAGCTGACGAATACAAGTGTGAATGGAGCATGAATAAAACCACTGAGAGCGATGTGAGATTTGATCTTTACATGAACAATGTGTGAGTATTGTTCTTTGTTTGAGCTGCAATATTTTAAAGTTGACATCTACTTAACCAACAACGTTGTTCAAGCTTTCTTGATTAGATGAGAAGATTGATATAACTGTGATGTCTTTACATTTAACACCGAGCCAGGAAATGGTTATTTAGCGTTATTTAAGGATAACAATTAACCTGGCTTGTTTTTAAAAAATCTTAAGGGAAACAATTTGGATGTCAAGTGGTCCTTCAGTCTAATGGTATACGGACATGTAAAAGGTTTTTCTTCTATTTTCAATCCATTCAATAAAGCCACAGAAACAAAAATGCGCCCAAGAAGACATCGATAATAATCACCAAGGATGAGCTTGGAATCGTAGAGGAAGAATATGTCATTAGGGTTGAAGCTCACATAGGAAACTCCAGATGCGCGTCCACCAACACGTCTGTTGTGCTCTCACACACAGGTACTGGAAGATCCTCTTATTTCACCCAACAACATGAGAGTTTAAAACACTGTTATTGCCGCTATTGCTATTGATAAGGTACAAACGTTTATATGAATAATTGTAAATAAACAAACATCACAAAACATTTATTTTTGCTTTTCCTCCACAGTAAAGTATGAAGCACCAAAACATATTTCCATGTCCTGGTTAAAAAACAACCTCAGCTTGAGCTGGACGGCATCAGAGAAGCATCCAGCTGCAGCAGAAATCCTGTTACGCAGAGATGCACACTGCACAGATTCATGGGGAAAAGTAAGGACGATTTTATTTCCAAAGTTGAATACAACTGAGGTTGTTGCTAATGAATTCATTTAACTTATTAACCGTATTGCTATTACAGATAACAACAAATACCACCAGTGACACTTCAATGCGTGAGTTGTCTCTTCAATCTTTATAATTCAAGTGTTTTTAAGTTCATATTTATTTCCCACAACAAATTCTTTAAAAAGATCAAAACCAACAGTGTCTTATCTGTGATGCTCAGTCAAACATTGATGTCACTGAGAAGAAATTGTGCATTTCCTGAGGATTATATTCTGTGTCCTAATATGAACAAGTGTGTGTTTACAGCAGCACGGCAGTGAATGTGATATTCACTCAAACTAAAATGCAGTTGCCTGGTTCATCATAAAGTAGGAGGATTTAACAGTGCAATAATGGAGAGCTACATGTATGTTGAAGAGGAACAGATATATCAGAGTACGGAAACAGGTTTTGGTTTCTAGTGTTTGGTTTTATTCATTGTTAGCTTTGGTCCTTTCATGTGGTTTGTTGACGATAGGAAACAAATAATACATTAACATGAAAAGTAATGAATTAAGAGTAGAACATGTTTAAATATCCAATTCATGAAATGTCTCTGTTTTTGTTTTAATCCAACAGACCATGTGCTTGTTGAGAATCTGTTAAAGGATACAGCTTACCAGGTTCAAATCAGACACCGGTCCACTAAGGCCCTAAACCCACTGTGGAGCGACTGGTCTCCTGTTGTGATTGTTCCTGCAGGTAAACTCCCTGATTTCAAGTGTTTTGCTAAAGACTTCTGATTGATAAAGTGTGTGGCTTCACAAATCACAAAGACTCACTGAGAGCAGAGAAAATGTACTGATATCTGTCACTGGATAACTCAAACTCAATGATTTATCCTAGAAATATCAGTCCTCTCTACCACCCCTTAACATTACATTATCCAGGGTTACAAAGTGTGGCTAGGTAACCTTAAGAAGCCATTAAGAGTTAGTCTGATTTTTATCATTTAACCTAAAAACCCAGAACAGTTTTGCTAACTAATTTTCCAATGACAGTTGCTCGAAGAACAACAATTTGTAACACTGACAGCGCTCCTTTCAGGACTCCCTTTCAGGACTCCCTTTCAGGACTCCCTTTCAGGACTCCCTTTCAGGACTCCCTTTCAGGACTCCCTTTCAGGACTCCCTTTCAAAGCCAATATCCCAGAATTATCTTTATGAAAAATGAAAATGGCCATTGTTAGTACTCACAGCTATCAAGCTAGCAGTGTGTGGAAGATTATGGTGACGCACAATGACACGCGCAGACAGGAAGGTTGGTTGAAGTCCTGTGACAGCCACAGATATCAGACCTTTTTGTTCTTTGTCAGAGCATTTGATCTATTAATAGCAGTCAGGTTGTTATGAGTATTTCAACACCTATAAAACACCTCCCTAAGAACATTAGGCTGCCCACCCTAGATTTGTTTTTCAAAATGCATACATGCTCCTTATTTGTACCTTTGTAGATGGAAACATGTGAGCAGATGCAACCTTAAGATACTAGCCTTATTAACACTATCTTGTATTTTTATTGCAGAGCTGGAACAAATACCTGAAGTAACCATGAATATAACCCTTTCAAATGGGACTCGAAAGGTGGTGCTAACGTGGAAGGTAAACCAGTGTCCGGAAACAACACCAATACATTCATGCTGGGTCGAGATTAGAAAAATACATATTTACTACAGTTGTGCTTGATGTGTTGGGTGGCATGTCTCTTCTGCCTGGGACCCCCAGAGCGTCTTGGGGCGCCACTGACTACATACAAATATAGGGATGCATTTAATAAAAAATAAAAATGCTGTGTATATTCCTGACATTATGTATGTAATACAGTAAATTCCTTATATTCACAATGTACGCAGTTAAACTCTTTCTACCGCAAAGAAAAAAAACATAAAAATGTTTTAATTTGACTGCAAAGAACCAAATTGCCCTTGAGGTTATTGTGCAAAATTAATTATATATACCATTAAGGTCCGCGTTGAACTATTAGAGTATAATTTAAGCTTCAGGTTGTCTTGTCATTTTATAAAACAAATGTTGCCAAATAGAGATAAACATTTTGTGACTATTTTAAAAGTTTAAAGAAACTGTTCAACCTCACCAGTTTGAATGAGTTGAAACCTGGCACATAAAACTCTCTTGACTGTTTCTAAACAGGGTTTGTTACACTTTTTCATCTTAGATTTCTCTGTTTCACCTGGTGCTGCTTTGTACCACTCACAGTTTATCATGGTGACCTTGTTCAGTGGTTCACTTTGCTGTTTGTCTCTTCTGCTCTTTAGAAGATGCCCCATGCCGAGAATTACAGTCTGAATGACACACAGTCTTCCAATGGCTGTAATTGTACGAAGAAAAGCATCACCACGAATGAGACTAAATATACTACTTTTGTCTCATACTCTGCCGTCAACATCTCTGTAATCGGAAGAAACGCAGCAGGAAGTTCTCCACAAGCAATCCTACAAATACCAGCCGCAGCTGCAGAGTTAAAAAGTAGGCCGAAGTGTGTGTGTATGTGTGTGTGTGTGTGTGTGTGTGTGTGTGTGTGTGTGTGTGTGTGTGTGTGTGTGTGTGTGTGTGTGTGTGTGTGTGTGTGTCTGTGCCTGAGTGTCACATATCAAGTATGTTTATCCTTCAGTCGACCAACAGCTAATATTTATTTTCTTCACGGCAGTTTGTGACAATTCATCGGATGTGCTTAAAAAATTAGAGAAGAAAACATTCGTTGAGTTGTACGAGCTTCAAGATGGAGATTCAAGGCCTGAAAATGTGACGCACTTAACAGCAAAGAGTACGAAGAAAGAAAGGAAGAAAGAAAGAATGGGTTAGTTCTGTCGAAAGACTACAGAAAGAAAAACAAGACTAAATCGTTTTCATTCAACAAATGTTTATCAGTGGTTTTTCTCCAAAAATCTTATTTTGTATATTTGATGTTGTGACTCACTATAAGAACTATTTTCTGTGCCAGGAAACTATAAATCTGTTTGTGTTACAGACATAAAGGACTACGTTCGCTACCTTTACTTTAAACACAAATGTGTTGGCCGGAAACTACAAACAGTAACAATGTGCATCTATTATGGAAAAGAGGATGGTAAGTTTGTTTAAATTAGATTTAAATACAATAATACAGTATACGTCCAGGATTTCACACAAATCACAAAAAGAGGTCCCCCTTGATGTCCCTAAATAAATAAATAAAACATAATAAAGTGTCTTATAAGATAAGGTTTCCTCATAATTAAACACCATATTGGCTACCATTCATGTACAGTCCAACGCTGATTTACACTTTAAGAGATGCTATAATCCCACTGGTATTTACATCAGGTATTGCCCATTCATGATAATCCTTACTCCTCATCTCATGTGTGCAACATCAGATACATTATTGTATGTGCATGTTATCATGACTGAGAAAACAGTTATTTACCTGTCTAATGTTGCCAGCATGCAGTGTATTTATGAGATATGATTCTGACACTGATCCAGGTTAGGCTGGTGATCAAGTTTCAGTAAGCACAGCTAAGTTTATTAATTAAGGAACTTTGACCAAACATTTTCTTTTTCTCTGCAGCTCCCCAGAGAGAACCAAAGGACTTCAGTGCTTTCAATGAAACACACACTTCTACTGACTTGTCTTGGAAAGCCATTCCCTCTGCAGACCAGCGAGGTTTCCTCACACACTACAGCCTGTGCAGCGTGAAAGTCAGTTCACAAGATGAGCGCAAAGGTTGGAAACATCGTTTTACTCATCTGTAGATTTTCAAGTAAACAATTAGATTTACTTGATTATGTATTTGTATGTATATTTGACCTACTTTTGATTGAACAACAAACTCACTTTCACAGCCAAGTGTGTTTAAGTGTCAGCAGTGTGTCCCTTTCTGAACGTTTTCCCACATCTCATTTCATCAGAGTGCCATAACATATCAGCCTCAGTGATGAAATATAGGCTGGGAAACTTGACGCAAGGTACTACATACCGGGTCAGCCTGGTTGGAGTGACCCGAGTAGGAAAAGGACCTGAAGCCACAGTCACTATCAACACGCCGCCAGAGAAGCCTGTGAACGGTATGAAAACTAAGCTGTAGTTTTGTATTTTTTACATACAGGTCACTGTAGCCGTTTTTACACATGTGGGAGCAAACACAATTTTCATTTTCTCTCCAAAATTAGTGTTGTGGAGTCTCTGCCTGCTGATTCTGTTTTTTTTACTCACAACATTGTGCACCTGCATCTTGAAGAGGTAGGTGAAGCCTCGTGTAAATATTCTACAGTTTGAGATGAAAATATTAATAAACCTAACAAATTATACAGACAGACTTAAAGCTGATTCAAACTCAGACTAACACATACTCCGGTTGTTCTGGCAATTGTTTTTGTGACCATATAGCAAATTGATGGTTTAAGTTGGTGAAGGCAATCTGTACTGGTTTTATTATATGTCCACTCAGTTTTTCAGAATATGTCCTATTTTGTTTTGTTTTTAACCCTCTTCTCACACTTAGAATCAAAGAAAACATCTTCCCTGCTGTTCCGACACCTATTATTCCAGATTTCATACCTTTTCAACCAGAGAGTCAGGTAAGAGACAGTTCTTTACGGGTTTGCAGCTGTTTCTTCTAAAACCAGTTGAATCTTCAGTTAGTTCCAGTTTCTCTAAAAGATGGGCCATTTCTTACTATTATGTTGTAAAATGCTGTCTTGTTTGTTTGAGTTAATTGCGCAACTATCTCACACTAAATATGGTATACATTTTAATGTGTTCACTTTTTGTGAGTGGAATAACTTAAATTCATTGTAAATGTATTAAACTTAAACCGATGTTTTGATTTTATACTTGCATATTATTTATGCTATTAATAAGGCAGCGATCTAAGAATATGCCTTTTACACTCTGTTCATATGACAATACTAGAGTTTAAAATCCAAAATTCAACATTCCTCTGCTAATTTGAACAGGATTTTCTGGAGAGAAAGGAGGAGGTGGATGAGCTGACACTGCTCCAGCTACATCCAGAAGGAAAGTCTGTCCCTGAGGACGCAGAGGAGAGCGCTGTCTTCGCTGGAGAATGGGAGGAAGACACTGATGAGGACGAGGACAACGAGAGATGGGATTCAAGGATGTCAGGAGGATCCAGTGATGAGTGTCTGAGTCCCGGCTCTACAGGGGAGGCACTGAGGAGCTCCAGAGAAGGAGAAATTACAGATGTGGAACAGCTGGACAATGAGATCGCCATGCTGATATACAAGAAAGGTCTGGTCTTCGATGTGAAGAGGGACTCCCTGTGAGATTAATTGAACTGTTCTTACAGCACAACATTGCACAAATGGGCTTTATCAAGGGTTGACATACTGTATTTGTTGACTTTCTCTGGAGACCTGACAAATACTTTTATCTGAAGAATTATTATGCAGGAAATATTTTTTTTCAATGAACATTTTTCAGCGTGCCTGTATATGAAAAGTTGAGCATTTATCAGTCACAGGTTTTGTCAATACACATTGTCAATACATCTTGTCCAATGGTAGAGAGCAAATCCTGGTTCAGACTTTTAGGATTTTGGCATTTGTTTTGCATATTCCCAATAAAACAAGTATTATTGCCAAAAAACCTTATTCAGTTACTAAAGGACTGAACGCAACTAAAATGTTGAGGTACTGGTTCTGTACTCACTGACTGCTCATAAATACTTCTACTCAGACCACCTTCTTCTAAAAACTGAAATTGTACATGTTGCAATGTGAGGTGCAAGTGATAAAACGGAGAGGGTTTTCTTTAAAAAAAAAGACAGGCATTTTATTTCTTAGCCTGCCACAAAGACATTATTTTAAAGAAACTGCTTGTTCACCAGCAAGGAAAAAAATGCCACACCGAATTCCCAGTCACATTTATAGCAGATTACCCGCCTTCCAAATTCAACCTGGCCAATCAGGTCATGACTCTGAAAAGGGTGAGTGAAGAGTTAAATACAGAAATAAACACTGTTCTCTACATTTAACAAAATCCTTAAGGCCAAAGTAAGTTCATCATTTATCAATACCAATATTACAGCTTCAAAAACAACAAGGTCTGCTTAAAACTGATAGTTTTTAAGCTAATTGAGACACATCAAATCACACATTTTCTGACCGATCACATCCAAGACTCCGCCTACTCATACGGCACATATAAGGAGGCGTGATCCCCTTTGAGCACTGGCACGAGATGGTAGGTCCATACTTGCCAACCCTCCCGATTTTCGCGGGAGACTCCCGATTTCATTGCCCTCTCCCGGTTTCCTCCCGGGGTCATATTTCTCCCGCATTTCTCCCGATTTCTGACAAAATCAGATTTACTCAGGACTGTTTCCACTCTGACTTTAATACAGCTACACCATTGTTTGGTTTCCATGGTAGCGTAGCGCGCGCAACTGAAAGTCTGAGAGGGTGAGGAAGATAGTCACAGCAAACAGAACAAGAATCGACAATTCTACCCTCTGCTCACTCCTTTCCTGTAAAATACAGGTCCAGCCCACACATATGGTGCTACAGGCCGCAAGGCAGTGCACTTACAACTACAATAAGCATGTTAATGTTAATCTAATACAGCTCCGGCGATCCACTAGCACCGCCCCCCACCGAATCTGTGGATATTGCATCGACCGACCAAGAAGCACGTCTCCGTGGAGAGGACGCGCTCAGAAAGAGAGATATTCTCTACAAACACCGGGTGAGATCGCTCCTCTGGGACACGCCGGTCCTGTGTTTCCTTTTTTTGTGTGGATTATAGCCTGAATAGGCCTACAAACATTTCTCTTTTTGCCGCCGACGGGCGCAGGAGCAATGAACAATAATGGCCTGGATTAGGCAGTAAAGACAATTTTGGTGTATCGCAGAGTGGACTGTTTAATTTTGTTTGTATTTGTTTGGCTGGAAAATTGTCAATATAATGGATCAATGCATGAAATCTGACTCTGTTTATTTTGTTTAAGGAGTATATTGGGCGTTAACAATTCTGGTTTGCCTTTTATAATATTATTTCATTCAAGAACCCCTTGTGCGTTTAATTAACACAGCTATTTTTGATAGTTGATCGTTACAGATGGCTACTGGCCATGCTACAGCAGTGAGCAGCAGAGGTGGGGAGAGGTGGGGCTATCGTTATTTTTTCAGGAAATATTCGTATAGAGGCGATTACACGGACTCGTTTGACCCCCCAGAGAGTTTCGTTTGCAAATCTATCCACCTTGGGACCCGTTAACGTTTGTGGGGTCCGTTTCTATCGGCCTCATGTAAATAATAGGGCTATACGCAAGAGAAACTATGCAGATACAAGCCGTTTTGTCCTCGTGTAAACGGCACCTTAGATGCATTATATATTAATTTGCCTATGTAAATTGGTATTATAACTTTAAATGAAATAAAGACAATTTTGAAGAAATAGTTAAGCCAAATGTTAGTGAGGGAGTGTGTGCGCTTCCTCACAGTACAATTTAGAATTATTGAATGATTCAGATTAATAATTAAACATGTAATCAACAAATAATCATACATAGGCCTATTATAGTTTAAGATAAAGTTTGCAGATCTTTTTCTAAAATGATATCTGACAGTCCAATACTTTTTATACTTTTGCGTAGGCTAGGTCAAATTGTAGGATTGAAGGACTTGTAATAGTATTTCAACAATGTTATGCAGGGTTGCCAACTCTCACGCATCTGGCGTGTGACACACGCGTTCACTCTCAATCTCACGCTCTCACGCTGCCCAAACTATTATCACGCCAAAAACAAGAATACGAAGACTAGAAACGGTTTTGAAAACTTTTGTCACGTAGTGATCGTCTTCTCAATAGAACATCTTTGATAATGTCTTCTGGCCAATCAGAATCACGATAACGGCGTGGTGTTGTTGCAGGAAGTCCCGACAGAAAATACTTTTGCGGTAGTACATCTCTATAGAGTGGCGAAGTCCCTCCCCTTCCGGTTGAGCCCCATGGGACCTTATTTCGGAAAAGTTATGCATTGAAGTCAATGGAGAGAGAAAGATTATCTTTCGATCCCAATTGAATTGTGCCACGAATTACACATATGATGTTTGTCAATTTAAAAGATAATTTTGCAAGTAAAAAAAAAAAAAATGTGCCGTAAAACTGTGAAGTAACACATTTGTTTGTGTGAAACGCTAAATGAACTACATCTCTGGTCAACCACACACGTCACCAAGATGGCCGTCACTACTGTCTTGTCAACAAACGATTGACTATCACCACAATGAAACACGTCCTGAAGAATGTCATGCAAAGCTGCCTGCCTGCCTTCCTTTGATTCTCTCTGAACTGCCTGGTCGTTTTAATGTTTAATGTCAACCATTTGTGCAGATAGCATGAAGTAGAAAAGATCGCCGATGCTAACGTTAGCGTTAGCATTTCTCCCCCGGAATTAAATGGTGTATTATAGAATGATCACACCGGTGACAGTACTATTCAAAGGGTTCACGAAATATGACTACTACTCTTACTGTTTGACATTTTGGGTTACTTAATGTTACTTCATGTTAAGGCTAATAAAAATGACAAGGCTGTAATGCTAACTAACGTGCTAACTACTAGCTAGGTAGCTAACTTGATCAAGCCACTCCTGGTCGTTTCATCAGACGGGAAGCAAAAGAACGAGCAAGACCCATTGCTGGTATAATAACAACCTGGTACTAAGCACACAGGCATCTTGTTAAAGTTATCTTATCTTAGCCAGCGCCATATAGATAGATTATATCTATATTGCGCTGATCTTAGGTATCTGAATGGTGGAGGTAAACAATTGTGACATCACTTACGCGACTCTGGGATTTGTAGTCTTTCTAGTTACGTATTTTTCATAGTCTTATATTTCAACAGTTTTACGACAAACTGTGACTTTTTTTACATGGAAATGATTTTTTAAGTTTGACAAACATCATATGTGTAATTCATGGCACAATTCAAACGGGATCGAAAGATAAGTTTTCTCTCCCCATTGACTTCAATGCATAATTTTTCCGAAATAAGGTCCCATACCCCGGAAGTAAGTGGGAGGGACTTCGCCACTCTATAGAGTGGCGAAGTCCCTCCCCTTCCGGTGGACCTCCATGGGACCTTATTTCGGGAAAAATTATGTATTGAAGTCAATGGAGAGAGAAAGATTATCTTTCGATCCCGTTTGAATTGTGCCACGAATTACAAATATGATGTTTGTCAATTTTAAAAGATAATTTTGCAAGTCAAAAAAAAAAAAATGTGTCGTAAAACTGTGAAGTAACACATTTGTTTGTGTGAAACGCTCAATGAACTACATCTCTGGTCAACAACACACGTCACCAAGATGGCCGTCACTACTGTCTTGTCAACAAAACGATTGACTACCCTCACTATCACCACAATGAAACACGTCCTGAAGAATGTCATGCAAAGCTGCCTGCCTGCCTTCCTTTGATTCTCTCTGAACTGCCTGGTCGTTTTAATGTTTAATGTCAACCATTTGTGCAGATAGCATGAAGTAGAAAAGATCGCTAGCGTTAGCGTTAGCATTTCTCCCCCGGGCTTAAATTGTGTATTATAGAATGACCACACCGGTGACAGTACTCTTCAAAGGGTTCACGAAATATGACTACTACTCTTACTGTTTAACATTTTGGGTTACTTAATGTTACTTCATGTTAAGGCTAATACAAATGACAAGGCTGTAATGCTAACTAACGTGCTAGCTACTAGCTAGGTAGCTAACTTGATCAAGCCACTCCTGGTCCTTTCATCAGACGGGAAGCAAAAGAACGAGCAAGACCCATTGCTGGTATGATAACAACCTGGTACTAAGCACACAGGCATCTTTTTAAAGTTATCTTATCTTAGCCAGCGCCATATAGATAGATTATATCTATATGGCGTTATCTTATCTTAGCTATCTCTATTTTAGTGGAGGAAAACAATTGTGACATCACTTACGCGACTCTGGGATTTGTAGTCTTTCTAGTTGCGTATTTTTCATAGTCTTATATTTCAACAGTTTTACGACAAACTGTGACTTTTTTGACATGGAAATGATTGACAAACATCATATGTGTAATTCATGGCACAATTCAAATGGGATCGAAAGATACGTTTTCTCTCTCCATTGACTTCAATACATTATTTTTCCGAAATAAGGTCCCATGGGGCGGAAGTAGATGGGCGTGACTTCGCCACTCTATAGAGAGAGAAAACTTATGCATCTTTGCACCACATTGACATGATAAGCTGCAACAATCACATTTAAATTAAATAAGTGGAGGTGGAGTGTGACTGTGTGTACGTACCATTTGACGATTGACCAGACGATGTGGACCCCATCTGCAAAGCAAAACAAGTTGATCTTACAAACACTTCCTAACATGTAAACAACGCTCTGTATGAACGTGTGAAGCAGAGTGTTAGCCCACCTTGGGGGAGCGTGTCTGGGGTAAGTTGACGGAGTGTTTCAGCCTTTTGACGGCCTCAGTGATGGCCTGGGTCTCCGTCTCGTCCAGAGCACAGCACAGGTTCTTCAGAGTCTGCACCACCCGCTCCACCGTCTTATACTGGGTGCTCTGAATATAGAGATACACGTTGGTCAGAGGTAGGAAGTAGCGGAGTACAAATACCTCGTTACTGTACTTAAGTACATTCCACTACTTATTTTTCTGATCACTTTTTACTTCTACTTCTTACATTTTGAACACAAATACCTGTACTTTCTACTTCTTACATTTTGAACACAAATACCTGTACTTTCTACTTCTTACATTTTCCAAACAGGCTGGTTACTTTAGTTTGAATGTGTGTTTGGTGGCGTGATCATTATTATTTAGAGTCATTGCGTGCCTATTGATTTGAACACGATCCGTGTATCCATCATTTCCTGGTCTTCTCTAAAGAAGAGGGACCAATGAAAACGTTGTCATGTTGCCGTTGTTCAGCATGGAAACATTCATTAGCTAACAATGACATTATTGTTCTATTAATATAAAGGGAGGTCAGGTACTCTTTAAAACAGCTGGTAGTTATGGGTACTTTTTACTTAAGTACATTTCAAAGCCCTCTTTACTTTTACTTAAGAAGTTTTACCAGAGTATTTCAAACACGAGTATCTGTACTTCTACTTGAGTAAAGGATGGAGGTGTGTGGCGCAGTGGATAAGTGCATTGGTGTTCGGATCAGGGGAGCACAGGTTCAAACCCCACTGCAGTCAGCATGTCGTTGTGTCCCTGAGACACTTCACCCCAAAGTGCTCCTGTGGGGATTGCCCACAGTATTGAGTATGTAAGCTTTGGATAAAAGCGTCTAACAAGTGACATGTAATGATTCAAAAAGCTTTTGAATATTGAATAACAAACCAATGTGGTTTACTTGTTATCCACAGTTTAGCTGCTAAATGTTTTTTAGCAATGCTTTTCTTTGTGCTCCACATATATCTAAATGTATAAAGTGTGTTTTCACCTCCGTTCCCTCCTGTTTGCTGCAGTATGGCAGCAGCGGTCAGGATGGACCGGGCACAGGGTGTGGAGCTGCCTACTCTCAGCGGGGGGGAACTGAACGTGGAAACTGTGTTTCTCTGAGGGATCCTCCATGTAGTCTGAGAAGCCTTCTGAGGAAACAAGGTCAAACTATTTAGGATAATACAAGGAACAATGTTTAGGCAGTAAATAGAATTTCAATTACATTTCTACTTAAATGTGCAAAAATATTAGAACATCAGTCTTTGTGGCATGCAGGTAATCAACTGTTTAAGCTTTTACCATTAACATGTAGAATGAATGTTGCAAATTACTTGAAATTAGAGCAACTACAATCTATTGTTTACCTCAGAGTAGCCACAGAGGTCCAGCTAGCATGCTAATTGCTAACGTTATATTATCGTTTTAGGGGAAAACTAGTTTCTAATCCTGAGAGAAACACCTCGCCTGAAACACACGATTAGTGCCATGAGTTAGTGAAGCAAATTACAGAACATTGCACACTTATTCACAAGTCAAAACGTGTTCATAGCGGGCATGGATGAGAATAGCTAGCTAGCTAGATGTTATTAGCCAGTATGTATAAGAGGAAACGTGAGGTGGAGAAGAAGGAAAGGGGGGAAGGAGAAAGCGGGCCTGGTTTGGTCCGGCCTGCTTAAACCGTGCTACGTGCTGCAGTGGAAAAGCGCCATAAGTGTGTTGCTGAACTTAGAGGAAAAATGCAGAAAAGTTAAATTAATTAAAATTATAATTGTTAAAGCTCAAATGCATTGCACTGACTTTGTTGGAAAACTTGAAAGTGAAATGTAAATCTGCATTAGCACTAATTATAGAAAAAAGACAAGTCACTCCAACTTAGCTGAAGTCACAAAGACTAAAATTAGATTTTCCATGTCGCGCAAAAACAAATCCGTCCAAATAACACGTGTCAGTTCATGTGACTTGATTACATTCCTTTCCAATTAGCCAGTTAGCAAACAACACCAAACAAACTCCAAATCAGGGACATGTTGCCATAGGCGGATTTTGCGGGGGGTCAGGGGGGCATTGCCCCCCCTAGTGGCTGAAATATGTTACAGCATTACTATGTCGAAAACTGTTCCAATACAAATATTTCGTATATCAATATTTTAATAAGGTAGGACCAGAGATGGGGTCGTTACTAAAAAAAAGTAATATATTGCATATTACATATTACTTTAAAAAAAAGTAATATATTACACTACTTCGTTACTCTCTAAATAAAGTAACTCGTTACTTTACTCGTTACTTTACTCGTTACTTTACTCGCAGGGCCGGCCCGCCCCTCCCTACAGGCAGATCACGCAGACTGCTAAAGTTTCAAATGTTCTCTTTAGTTCAGTTTCCATTGTCGCATAAGACTGATCCAGATAGCTCTGACTATGGCTGTCCTCTGTCTCCTGCTATCTGTATTTTGCGCAGTATATCTCTGAACGATGCGATGGTGATTCCACTGTGCAAATGGGCAACATTACCTCTACTATGAAGGATGCTACAAGCCTGTCCATCTCTGCTTTGGTTACCGGTCCTCCAAATTCTAATTTGTGCTGCTTCGGAGTCGGCGGCGGCGCACTCACAACATCCTCACTCTGGGTTCGGGGGTCCTTAGCTATTAGCTTCACCTTAGCATGTGTTCTTTGCTGGTGTTTGTTGAGGTTTGACGTGGTGTTTACAGCAGTGCATAACAGCTTCTGGCCTGGACACAGTTTGCACCTCACCGTTACATTCCTGTCTATTCTTCGGACAAACTCAAAATAATGGGCATACCTCCACCCCTCGAAAGTTATCGCTGACTCAGCCATGTTTATGCAGCACTGCACGTAGAGATGTGGACGCGCAAATCGCGCAGATTACGTACATATAAACCTGCGGCGGAAACCCCTCTTGTCTGTCAGTGTGATTATGACTGATTTTATATAAGTAACAAAGTAACGCGTGTCGGGGCAATTATAGTAACTGTAGTGTGATTACTGAATTATAAAAGTAACGCGTTACCGACAAAAGTAATATTATTACAGTAACGCGTTACTTTTTAACGCGTTACACCCAACTCTGGGTAGGACACTGGTTAATAATATTGTAGCGTGTTCAAGTAACCAAGGGATATAGTAGTTATCAAATAAGTATAAGATGTGCACAGTTATGATAAGTTTTACAGTTATGTAATGCACTGTGTTGTTGGGGGGAGAGACCGCCCCTTCCATATGAGTGTGTGTGTACGGCGGGCATGAAAAAGTCATACTCAGTGCGGTGAGCGCTGGCTTTATTGCTACTGTATCCGTAGCACCCCACGCAATAGTTGGGACTGTGTACTGACGTCAGTAAAAAAGGTTTGCCCCACCATGCGCAAATGTCAAACTATGCATGTTGCTCTGCTTCCCATCTTAATACCTTTCCTCCATCAGGGACAGGAACTTAGTGAATGTAGGTAAATTAAAAACACTTAAGAGGACTCACTACAGGTAAATATAGCATCTCAACCAAGAATCCAGGCTAATTAAAATAGACTTTATCATTTGGGGACTTGTACTTGGTAATCATCTCTCACCTGGGGGCCTGTCAAAGGCCCCCAGGTGACATTTGTCCCTCAAACATTATTCTTTTCAACAGGAGAGCGGACCTGTTGCTTCTTTAGAGAATCACAGAGCTCAGAAAAAGGAGAAGAGATGCCTTTAAACAGAAACGCATGACATCTCTCTTTCTGTCTGTTACTGCTTTCACACTGAGCTGCAGTCGATACTCCAACCTGTGGTCAGAGAGGTGAGTTATCGAACACAAATATCTGTCAAAGTGCAATCTATCCACTGTCTCACCATGAATACAAACAACAAACATATTCTCATGTACGGCTATTAGCCGCGTTCACACCGGAGTACTTTCACCGTACTTTTCGCGTTTTAGTTCCGTGAGTACCCCTTATGTCGCGTTCACACCAACAATCGTACTTAATCTCGGGTACTTTTACCCCCATTTTTAGAGCCAGCTCAGAGAGCGTACTTTTCTGTGGGTGAAAAGTGCTCCAAAAGTGCCCCAGTGCTGATTGGCTGGGCGAATTGCAAACCACGCCCGTACAACTCTGAAAATGTTGTGTGGAGACGCCATTGTTTTTCCTCGCTACAAAAACACAACGCTCCGTGCGTTGTGTTTGTTTTTGAAAGCAGTTATGGCAAGCATCAAGAAATGATGAGGAGGTGTCAGCGCTTCTGGAGATCTACGCCGAGGAGGCGACCCAGGGAATGCTACTGAAGCCAGTTCGGTAGCTTTCACTCGACCTGGGAATTGTGCACAGCCCCACCGGCTAAAAATAAAGAAACTCAGGCAGGACTACAAACGGCGGATTCAGTGGCCAACGATGACTACCACGACGAAGGTAAAATCAACTACATGCACTGGGGTTTTAATCTGCACAATAATGGTCTCGGATGTACTTTTATTTGCTCAGTAGATCAAGCTAGCCATGCTAGGCTCCGAGCTAGCTACATCTAGCTAGCTAGATATTCTCGGCCGCTCTGAAAACGTTTTGACTTGTGAATAACTGTGCAGTGTTTCTGTAATTTGCTTCACTAACTCATGGCACTAATCGTGTGTTTCAGGCGAGGATGGACAACTCTCGGGATTGGAAACAAGCGAGCTTTGCATTCTAGATCACAGCGCTAGCTCGTCCTCCTTACCAGCAACCAAACGCAAAGGTACACACACTGTAACTTTGTCTTGAAAGAACGTTACGCATCGAACTGATGTTCACAATCATGTTTATTTCATAATATTCATCATATTTTATGTTTAACTTGCCTCAACAACATTAAACAAAGTTCAAGCATACATGAAGCACTCTTCAAAAAGGAACAATCCTCCGTGTTTGAACCTCTTGAATCGCTGCATAGCCGATTTATTTGGACTGGATTATCCCAGAGAGGCCAAACATTCTTTATAACACAGTTTCAGATTTCTGAAACCTTAATTCTATTTGTGAAAATACAAAAAAGGGAGATTTCAGTGCTTTTTTTACATGTAGACCACATTAGACCACATTAGACCAGGTCCTGATCTAAAACCACTATACCTAGACTCATCAAATCTGGACTGGATTATCCCAGAGAGTCAAAAGATTCTTTAGAACACAGTTTCAGATTTGTGAAACCTTAATTCTATTTGTGAAAATACAAAAAAACATTCCTAGTATGTTGTAAAACTACATGGCGACTAAACAGATCTTGTATCTTCACTGAAAAAAGGTTTTCGAGCTGTACTCCATCCAATTTATAATTGTCCTTTCATTCAATTTAACATTATTTGTTTTATTTCTTCAACTAATAATTTGTTTTTCAATATATTTTTTTAATGTAAATATTTTTCATTCAGAGCTCAACTAAGAAATATCCGTTTTGACGAATATACAATCTTAAGGTTACGCATAGGCCCGCACATGCGCATTAAACAGAAAGCTATAAGACAGGACCGTCTTCAAACAACCCAGGCCGCCCAGGAAGAGAGCCTCAACACGACCGATCTTTTCCTGCACCGGAGAGACAGAGAGCAACCATTACATTGTGGTAAGTGAAAACAACAATTTAATTATGCTGCTGTATTTCGTAGCATACTGTTATTTCCATGCTATATATTTTGCCATTTCTCTGCAAACGTACTTGGTAACATTATTTGATGTCGACGTTGGTAAATGTTAAACTTAGTTTAGTTTAACGTTACACTTGCTAACATTACGTGATGTCCACGTTGGTAAGTCTTAAACTTAGTTTAACGTTACACTTGCTAATATTACGTGATGTCCACGTTGGTAAGTCTTAAACTTAGTTTAACGTTACACTTGCTAACATTACGTGATGTCCACGTTGGTAAGTCTTAAACTTAGTTTAACGTTACACTTGCTAACATTACGTGATGTCCACGTTGGTAAGTCTTAAACTTAGTTTAACTTTACACTTGGTAACAATACGTGATGTAGACGTTGGTAAATGTTACATAAATTAACTCATTTTATCCGTGACTTATTTTACAGCGGTAAAGTTAATTGGCTAGTTATTAGCTAGCTAGCAAGCAGCTAGCATACCACCATGTTATTAGCTAGCTAGCAAGCAGCTAGCATACCATGCGGGCCCGGTGGTTCTAATTCAACTTCAAGTTTTATTTTTGCATTCTATATATTTTGCCATTTCTCTGCAAACATACGTGGTCACATTAGATGTCGACGTTGGTAAATGTTAAACTTAGTTAAGTTTAACGTTACACTTGCTAACATTACGTGATGTCGACGTTGGTAAATGTTACATAAATTAACTCATTTTATCCATGACTTTACAGCGGTATGTTAATTAGCCCGGCCCGCATGGTGATATGCTATCTGCTTGCTTGCTAGCTAGCTAATAACTTGGTAGCAGTTGGTTCAAAGACTCCTGCATATAATGTAATTATCTTAATAAGATGCTGTGTGGTGTGATTTCCAATATAATAAATGCTGAAAAATAAGTGCACAGTATGTTTTATTAATTTAATTTAGTGATAAACGTAGCAGTTACTCCTGAGTTTAATTTGTTTGGCACCCTGTAACAATCTGGGTTTCTCATTTTGCCCCCCAGGAAAAGTAATTGCCCACCCTGCTAATAATATGAACAACTAAGATGGGAGGTGAGAAGGGTCTGCTCTGATCTGAGCATCTCAAAATGATAAAGACAATGGCGCACCCAGCAATTTGTAATGTAATGTCAATTTGACAAACAAGATATGAAATTTCCAATCGAAAAACACTGCTAACCTTACTATAGGTGTGTACAATCGTAGATAAAAAATATAGCTAGATGACTTCATCCTAAACTAAGCCTTAAACAACTATATTGATTGCATTAAAGTTAAATCATATTCTGCCATTGATTTGAGCATTTCTATTGGTGATGTTTATGAAGACTATGAGTTAATCTCTCTTTTTTTCTCCCTCTTTCAGACTCCTCTCACTCTTATCTAGGATATTGGTTTCCTCGGGTGGAAACATCTATATCTTCAGCCACAACCCTCTCATTGCTGCTGTTACGGTTGGACATACAGTAGAAACTTTGTTGGGATTTTTGCTTTTTTGGGGATTTCATTTTTCAATGGTGGGGGGGGAGTTATTGGTTATTTGATGGATGTGGAGATGCAAGGACTGTGGCTATTCATGTACCAGAAGATCTGAACTGCTAAAACATTATAGACTAGATCATCAACATTATGGAAGGCACCGTTCTTATCCCTGCCTATATGAAAACTGCCCATTTTCATGTAAAACATGGAATGCACTACTGAAGCATCTTTGTACACAAGACCCTTCTCAGCAATCCTCAAGAGCAGACATCTCACATTTTAAGTGCCATCTTTGTGACGACAATCAACTTGCTACTGAAACAGACTTTTTTCACCACATTGGCCAACATTTGAAAAATAATGAATTAGTTCCTTGTATGTATGTTGATTGTTCATATCAAACCAACATATATGGAAGTTTCCACACTCATAAATGGAGAAAACACAAAGTGTGTACAGTTAGAGATTTAAAACCTGCACTCGAAGTTCAAGAGGTACACTAACTTTACTCATAGTATGTATATATGTATATATGTGTGTGTAATCAAATGTACGTAAAGCTAAATCACATGCTTTTGCATGAGGCACATATCATTTGTCTGTCTTTGATATATATATATATATCTATACTACCTATATTCCCTAGGTGAATGAAGAATTCCTCAGAGTAACCACAATACCCCTTGAAGCAAGGTTCATGCAGAAACTTGACGAGAAGTGCAGTGAACTAATTCAAGTCGTCACAAAGAAGGGTGGAGCTATCCGGGAGAAGACAAAGCTCCTGCCAATTGTGGAAACGGTATGTACAGATGTTTTTTACTTTACTGCTCACTTACATATATGCCTCAATAACAATAGATATATTTTTCAATACATAATCAATTATTTATAGCATTGGTCACTGATCCGACACAGCAACCTTTTAGCCGGAGGTTTCATAGACTTGGCACATTCATTCTTCATGTTCATGTTTTTCTACATATTTATAGGTGCAGACATCCATTTTGGCGTAATGGGAATTCTTGGCTGTTTTTTCATGGCCTTAATATGGTTGACACACTAATTGACTGATATTGTAATCATTATTTTATCGACTGATATGAAAAAGTGTCCAGCCCTAACTTCACGCCAAACTATGCTCTTTTTTCATGTCTCTACTGTCTAAATCAGGGGTGGGCAATTATTTTTTACAAGGGGCCACTTCAGAAACTCGAGCTGTGTTGGGGGGCCGAATCAAAAATAAATTGAACTTAATTCTGCTCAATATACCAATACTGAAAAGATGTTTTACAGTATGTTAAAGATAAGAAATGAATCAGCTTTATACAAAAAGAAATGAGTGCTTTTGATTTTTGTTTTTCAGTTAATTTTACTTGTTCAGTGAGAAAAATCCAGTCTGTCTTGGGCTTGAACAAGTGCACGGAAATCTGGTTCAATGTCTGAGGTGGATATGCGAAGGACAGCTGAGAGGTGATCATCAGTGATAGAGGATCTGTATCTGGATTTGTTGAACTTCATCACTGAGAATGTCTGTTCACATATGTAGGTAGATCCAAAGAGGACCATCATCTTCTGAGCACGTCTCCTGATGTGTGGAAAGTTCTCCTCTTTCAGGGAAAAGTAAAACTCAGGCAGTGAGACTGACCTAAAGTGCTCTGACAGAAGTGTGTCAGACTGCAGGTCAATGAGTTCAAGCTGAACATCACTGGGTGCATCATCCACATGGCATGTAAATGGGGAAAAGATCATGTTCATTTCATTCTCAACTGTTTTGAAGTCTTTAAATCGCCTTGAAAACTCACCATGCAGTGCTTCTAACATGGATGAGTACCTCTGGAGGTGATCAGCTGATGGTGTGGCTTCCTTCAGTGTTGGCAAGTGCGTGAGAATGTTGTCCTCCATTTGGCTTGAGAGAAGCTGCAGCTTTCTCATGAAAGCCTTCACTGCACTGTACATGTCATGCACAACAAGGCCCTTGCCTTGCAGTTTGACATTTAGTTCACTCATTAGTGCAGTCACATCTACAGCAAAACCAAGGTCTGCCATCCAGTCTGCATCTGAAAGCTGTGGGATGTCGTTTCCTTTCTTCACACAGAAGTCTTGAATTTCTTCTCTCAGGTCCCATACTCTTTTCAGCACTTTGCCCAGGCTGAGCCACCTGACAGCTGCATGGTAGGGTATGTCACGATGTTCAGTCTCACTTTCCTCCAAAAGTGCAACAAACTGTCTGTGATTCAATGCTCTTGCCCTGATGAAGTTAACTATTTTAGTTACAACATCAACAACATGGTTAATTTTTAACACTGACTTACACAACACTTCCTGATGTATAATACAATGCAAAAATACCTATTTCTGCTCAGGGTTAATTTCTGTCACTTTATCCTGCATTCTCTTCAATAGTCCAACATTTTTCCCTGTCAGATTTGGACAACCATCCGTTGTCACGCCTGCCAGCTTGTCCCATTTCAGTCCCAACTCTTTTACACACATGCATTTACCTCCGTGAACAAATCACTCGCTGTTGTTGTCCCTTTCATTGACTGCATGGCTGTCAGCTCCTCCGTGATTTTGAAGTCTGTAGTTATCCCACGTAGGAAGATGAGTAGCTGGGCAGTGTCACGTACATCGCAGCTCTCATCCAAAGCCAAGGAAAAAAAGTCAAAGTTGACCGCTCTGTTCTGCAGCTGAAGCTCCAGATTTCCCGCGATGTCCTCAATTCTCCTCGTAACAGTGCGTCAGGAGAGCGGCACTTTCTCAAATGCCTCCTTTTTCTCCGGGCATATTAGTGTCCAACAAACACTCCTTAATGAACTCTCCCTCCGAAAACGGTTAACTTTTAAGACATAACTCGTCTTGACAGCTGCATCTCTGGATGTGGAATGTTTTGTAAAAATGTGTTGTTGGCTTTGCAGCTTAGCTAGCAAAGCATCTGACCCATTTGCCCGCTCTTCCTCAGACAGGTTCTTGTATTTATCTGCGTGTTTGGTAGCATAGTGGCGACTCAAATTGTACTCCTTGAACACAGCGACCTGCGCACCACAAACTAAACACACAGCTTTACCTTTCACTTCTGTAAATAAATACTTAGCGGTCCATGTCTTGTTGAAAACGCGGCATTCAGTATCGATCTTTCTTTTTTTCCCCTTAGCGGACATTTCGAGGACTAGCCGGCCAGCATCACTCGTAGCTGTTCACGGCATAAGCGTTTACGTAAATAAATAAAAAAAACAGCAGCGCCCTTTTCAAAATAAAAGCAACACAGTTAGAAAAGTATTTACGCCATGCAAGCAATACAGCTGTGTTGCTTTTATTTTGAAAAGGTTGCTGTTTTTTTTCATTATGTTATAATTTATGATCAACCTCACACGGGCCGGCCAAGGCCGGCCAACGGGCCGGGTGTGGCCCGCGGGCCGTAACATGCCCACCCCTGCTAGAGTATAGATGTGAACCATTACCAGTGGCGGCCGGTGGTCTTTTTTTTTGGTGGGGCTCTTGACGTACCGTAAGTGACCTACCCGGGGGGGTCCGGGGGGTTTCCCCCCGGAATTTTTTTTCGAGAAATGACCCCTTAAATGATGACTTCTGGTGATGTTAGAGGGGGGGGGAAAGGAGAAATCGAGGCTTAAAAATATGAGAAGACTGATCAATACCTCCATAATCTTCAGTGTGGAAAATATTATTTATCAACCTGAACATCTACTACTTTACCAGGAATTTGTGTTCTCAGAACTGGTCTGTTTTTTTCTTTCTTAAAACTGTTCATGTTTTATGAACCAACACCTTCACCAAGTAGCTTTACAGTGAACTGCATGTGAGATATAAAATTAATAGCATCTTTTCAGTAGCATTAATTATAAATATTTAAGTGGTTCAATACAAGTCACTACAGCATTTCAAACTGAACTGTGAATAAATGCAATTTAAAAAAAATAACCACAGCACAAAATGTCATAAATTGTGTTTTTTCTTTGTTTCTCTGAGGATTATTTACAAACAGGCTTATTTACATATAGCAATAACTCAGAAATGAAAAAGCTACATCGTCTAACACGAACAACCAGTTAGCATAATGATAATATATGTGTTATGTACAATGTAACTGGCAAGGCTAGAGCAAGAAAGAACATAAAGTTTGCAAAAGGTTTAAATAACTTCAAGTATCTGTCTTCAGATTACGTGGAGGTTTTAGTCCGATGGGAAGCAGATTTTAAGCGACACCGAAGATAAACCAAAAATGTGGTGGAGCTGCAAACCGTGTAGTGTTGCTGGGACAGAACAGGAGCTATAACCGTTGGAAAATACATCACAGACAATGCAACAAACGTGGAGACAGAACAATCACTTCTGTGATAAATGCCCACTTATTAATAAACTTCTAACAACCATGGGAAACCTCCTCTCTACATATAAAGTGATATCCAAGCATGGGAAACAAAAGACAGCATTTACCTGTTTGCATCCAGCTAGCCAAGCCTTTCTTGTGTACCAGCTACTTGTGAAGCCTCGTGTATAAATTTTGTCTTTTTCACGAGATTGCTGCGATATATTCAAATCGGGTTGGTCCGGTGCAAGGTCTTTAAGCAACAATTTATCTGCCAAACTTCTCCTTTCGAAAGGATTGGAGATTAGCTCTTGAACAGAATTAGGCCGGGACCGAGGTCCGGAGACTCCACCTGCACACGAAGCCATCCTCATCAACTACTGCGTCAACCGGATACGAGTCACTGTCCAAACTACTCACAGACTGCACTGGGCGCTGACATTGGCGCCCGGTGACCGTCATCTTTGACGACGCTGATTGGCTGAAATTATATTTTCGCGGCATAGTTTACACGTTACAGATAGCAACAGTCAGCTGCTGGTGGCTGCTGCTGCACTGGTTGAAGGCTCCTCTCTTAGCGCCCAGACGAGAGAAGGTGCATGGGCAAGGCCAGGCAGGAAACATGTGACTTATCAGTAACTTTAGACATCGTAACACAATTTTAAACGACATTTTATTGTAGATTATACATTTTACTGATACCAATTATATAATATTTACCTTGTTCATTAAAAATAAAAATAAAAACATATATATTTTTTTAAACATATTTTTTTTTTTTAATTTTAATTTTAATTATTATTTATTTTTATTTTTTTCAATATGGGAAGAGGTGGGGCGGCGCCCCTAGCGCCCCTATGGACCGGCCGCCACTGACCATTACCCTACATTTTTTTAATTGGTTGAACGAAATACTTTTACCAGTGTTGCTTATTTTCCCCTCTTAGGAAAGCGGACACGGGATGCGAATTTCTTTGACTCCGCCCAGGCGTTGGAGGACCGGCGTGCCGTGGTGAATGAGTCGCTGCGTGGAGATCAGATGGTGCTGTTCACCAAGGCCCAGGAAACGGAGGACAAGATGCTCACCTCGATGGAGCGCCAGGCAGAAGTGTTCAAGCAGCAGATGGAGCGCCAGCAGCACCAGGATGAAGTGTGGGCGCTGCGCCATGAGGAAGGATGAGCGACAAACTGCATTTAATAACAGTTTATTTGGTATAGTTTTTGTAAATGTAAATACTGACACACGACACACAACGTTGCACTAAGGTGTGTATGCTGCTGAGAATATCCCTACACCTGGGACATTTATTTTATATTGTTATTACTGTTATGACTTTATTTTATATATAATGTTTACTGACATGTACAACTGACACTTTATTTACATTTAAAATTGTTCTATTTAATGTTATGTCTTGAGAGTGCAATAAAGAAAACCGACATGGCGATTAAGCTTATTTCTCCTGACACTTTATCTTTAGTGACCTGTGTAGCATCCTATACATCACATGTAAGTGATTATTCTGATACCATCATGTTTCATCGGTTATAAACTGGCAAAGCTTTATTTGTCATTTATTTATCATCAATGTTGCAACCTTGTGGGGGAATGGCAGGGGCACATACACAAATATGATAATTTATATAATTTTAAATATTATTTGACCTAAACTTTTAATTCCCCCCCATTTCACACAACACAACATGGAGTCCACTATGGGCCAAAACTAACATGTATGTTTGCATAGTGTTTATGGCAGACGGATGCAGTGGGTCTCAGGAAGATATATAATAAAGGTGGGTTTGCTGCTGAGACTCCCTACAGCTGGGACAGTTTATTTTATATTATTATTACTGTTATTATATAGTACAACTGACACTTTATTTTATATTGACAATGTTTACTGACATGTACAACTGACACTTTAGTTACATTTAAAATATTTCTATTTAATGTTATGTCTTGAGAGTGCAATAAAGAAAACCGACATGGCGATTAAACAGATCCTGTATCAGCCATCCTACGGTGAAACATGGCAGTCATGTGTGCTTTCCGTCGGCCAATCCTTTTCCTAAAGCTTTTGAACTGCCTTTGATGCTGAAGAAACTTTGCGATTATAGCATTCGACGTGTGGCGGCTCCGGATTTTTGTCGGACGCCTAATAGGCTCAGGCTCTGGTCGCATTAACGAAGTTACAAAGCTGTATAACATGAGCACAAACAGCACAACTCCAGTCGACTCCATCTCCATCATGTCTGAGGTCGGAAGGTAAACAACAGACAGTATACGCGGGAAGTTTTTCTTCTTCTCTTGTTTTGTAGCGGATTGCAAACAACTTTAAGGTGCTTACCGCCACCTACTGTACTTGTAATCTTCCCTCAGGGAAAAGTACTCCGGTGTGAACGCGATCTGTACTAAGTGCCCTGGGGTTAAAAGCGCCAGGGCTCTTAGTGCCGGAACTAAGTACAGGAAAGTACTTGGTGTGAACGCGGCTATTATAATAAAACACGGAGGACGGAGATCTCTTTTTCTCCCCCTCTTCTGACAGCCCAGCAGCTGATCAGAGCACGTCTCCCCTCTCCTGCAGGGGGGCGTGGTCAGCAGAATCAGACCCGTAGACAGGCCCTACAATATATCATTTAAATATAGCATGATAGGTCCAGTTTAATGGTTTATTACTAAAGGAAGACGCCAACGGCCTTTTATCAAAGAAGTGCTTTAGTTTCAAATATGAAAGTGCCTGGAATAAAATAAAAGAAGAGCCATCATTTGTTTGGAGAAAGTGCTCTAGTGGCACATTTTACATGCCTGAGCCTTTTCTTTAAGTTGTTGGTGTATAAGTTAAAGCTCCCATGTCATGCTTTTCCGGTTATTACCCGTCCCCTTGTGTGTTATGAAGGTTTTTATGCATGTAAACGGTGTGCAGAGTCAAAACCCTGAAAGTACACCCTGTAGCGAGTAAAACTCTAACACAGAAAATACCTCCCCAAAACGCCTCGTTGGAGATACGTCACTGCCCATTTGATTCTTCCGGGTACCGCCTGATGTCATGCGGTACCCGGAACGAAATGGACCAATCCCGAAGAGCCACACCAGCAGCGGCGTGTTCCTCCAGAGGTTCGAAGAACCGGCATTTCACAGACGAAAGCTTCCAAAACATTGCCCAGTTTGAGGCCGGATATGCACAGCTTGTTTGGACCGTTTGGAGCAGGGGAAGATCCGGGTACACAACCTGTAAGTTTGCATTGTTATTTGTGTATTTATCAAACAAGACTGTTTAAATGTGTAAACTGTGTTGGACTGCTAAGCCATTGACACAGTGCTAACTGTGCTAACTAAGTTGCTAGAGTTTCCATATATCAACTCTAATATCAGCAGATGGCCTTGCATACATGTATCTCATAGCAGGAGAATGTCTGCATTCACATACAAAATACCTATTGACAGTATACTCCGGGTGATTTGCCGTGCGGTCAGTCGCGAAACGTAATTACATTATAGCTGGCGTAGCGTGTATGCAACCGATCTAACACGGAGCTAGAGCTAGAGCTAGAGCTAGCTTTGGTCGGAAAAACATTTTTGTGATGCTACGTTGCTAGCGTTTAAATATATCAACTACAATGTCAGCAGATGGCCTTACATGTTTGTCATGGCAGGAGAATGTCTGCAGTCACACACACGGAATACTCATACAGTATACTCCGGGTGATTTACGTACATTGTGACAGGACATATACTGCATGTATAGCTACGAGGCTAGCTGTATGCTAGCGCAAAACAATGTATTCATGACCGTTACAATGTATGACCGAACGTAGCAGACTACCCGTATAACATTGCAATTATAAACACGTTATTGCTAGCCTAATATGAACCACTAGCTTTTGTTCATAGTAGTTTTATTACTCTACATTATAGTTGCCGTTCCTCCGAGCTAACGTTAGCTACCAAGGTAAACAAAGCTAGGTTAGCATATTAGCTGACAAGCTGTTCATTAGATTGATTAGATAGATCCACACTCGGAAGGCCACAACGGAAAGACAAGGAGACATACACGAGTTTACAAAACCACGGCACATTTATTGTGGTAAATGCAGAGATACGTGGTCAGGGAAGAGGATTGCTGTGCTGCTTGGAGGGAGAGAGGCTGCCGTGTGACTCCCGGCAGCTGGCTAGCACCTCGGCTCCGGCCAGGTGTCCGTGATCGCGCTGATTAGCCTCTTCAGCTCCACCCCATCGTAAGACAAAGGCCCTGGGGCCGTCACACTCTTCTATAACAACAGTTAAACATATATATATGTATATAAAATATACGCCATGATAAGACTGATGTTCGGCTGAGAGCAGCCGTTTAGACATGGGCGCAGCCTCTCTGGTGGTTGACTAATCAGAACAGAGTGGCCGAGCTGACCAATCGGAGCACACTAGGCTCACAGGGAGGGGGGGGCAAGAGCTCCAACGAGTCGTTTAGTGGAGAAAGTGAATACTGCTGAATACACATGCTTGACAGAGATGCTGTATGCGAAACCAATGTGAGTTTGGAAAATTGCACAGTATAAATCTATTTTAGTATACCTCAACAATGTAATTATGATCAGTGGAAATGGCCATGACATGGGCCCTTTAAGAAGAAACTTTAAAGTTGGTGTTAAAAGGGTCCTGTTGTGCTTTTGGGGGTTTTCCCTTTCATGTGTTATAGGTTTGTCTGCAAAGGCTGAACTCCCAAAGTTGTGCCTGTCTCTCCTCCAGTGTTGGTATCAGCAGTAGGGGGCGCCAAAGGGAATTGTAAACTTGCAGTGACTTCTAGTCAATTTGAAATTACCCTTGATTTATTAAAGGTGATATTTACCTGCTGTTTGTTCGTTTATATAAGTAAAATAACACCCATTGCTATAAAGTTGTGAACTTAATATGAACACACACATTAATGTCATGAGATGAGCTTGGTATTTGTTAGTGTTTAATCGCATGTAAGACTTTTAGAAGTTTATGAGTCCTGAGTGCTAAATGTTAAATATTAATACAGAGACTCTTTCTCTTGGTTTATAAAGTTCACTCCTTTCTCATTCATTCAGCACAAACTAAAACATAACTTAGTGACTTTTTATTTATTTAAGTCAGACAGAGATATACAGGCTCACCAAATAACGTCTCCTTTAATTGATCTTTTTGTGTATCATGTATCCCTGTAAAACACACTTGGTGAACTTACAGGTGTTTTCACTTGTGTTGTAAGTAGGGCTGTGCAATTAATCGTATTTTAATCGCAATTACAATTTTGGCCTGCCACAATTACGAAAACAACATAATCGAAAAAAACAATTATTTTGCTTTGCTTGGTTGTGACCGTGCACTGCAACATATTTGATCTAATTAATTTTGGTCTCATTTATTTGTATTTATCATATTTATATATGTTTAGTAGCTTGGGGAATTGCGCTCCAAAATATTTGTTGATCTTGTTTATTGGTATTTATTATTTTGATATTATTTATTTAAATGTATCATTTATTTAATTTATTTTTGTATTGGTTTTTCAGTTGAATTATACGTTCAGGGTAATCAACAGTTAAAAAGATACTGTTCAAATTATTATTTGTATTTGTTTTAAAGTTCAATAAATGGATTTTTTCAAAGTCAATGAATAATCGTACCCAAATAATCGTGATTATGATTTTTGCCATAATCGCACAGCCCTAGTTGTAAGTACATTTATGGCGCATTTCCACTACAGGACCTCGCTCGACCTCGCTCGGTATGGGCCTCGTTAGGCCTTGTTAGGACTGGCTTATTTATGCTATGTTTCCATTACAGTTTAGTAGCTTGGGCAGTATCTATAGTGACGCAGTGTAGGCGGAGCCGTGACGTCATCTTCAATGAGAACCACAGAAAAACAACATCAGCTGTTAGCACTCAAGCTCCTCATATCTGTTCAGAAACTAGACAAAAGTTAAACAAGTACAAAGCACAGACTGTCTGTGTCATGGCGAATACAGTCGCTGGTTTATTTATGTCTGTATAGGCCGTTGTTGTGAGTGTGGACGGTCGGAGCATATACTGCGTTAGCTTAGCCGATCTCCATTTAGAAAACATGCATTTTAAAAGGTTTTTCGCCTGCCGTCAAAGCATTAATTCATGGTTTTTACTAACCGGTATCAGTATGTTGTTACTTCGGCATCATTTTGAAATGTGTATTACAATTAAATCACGGTCAAATATGTTCATCTTGTTGTAGTTGTAGCCCCCTTGCCAGCGATTCTCTCTCTAGTTTAGCATACTCAGCCCGACTCAGCCCGGTTGTTGGGCCGGAAAGAACCTCGATTTTATGGGGCCAGAAAAACTGTGAAATAGTACCCGCTAGCCGGAACTACGCCAAGTGGAAACGCAACATTAATCAATGTTAACTTGGAAAGCCACAATATTAATATTTTAACTCAATAACATAGGTGACATTATTGTGGCACATCAGTAAAGCCTTACATATAAATATATAAGGTGGCAGACATCATTTTATGCATTTTAACTGAACAATAACTGAATGAGTTTGTTTCATTCTTAGACCAGCAGGGGTACCAAATCTATGAAGACTGCTGCAATAAGTACATTAATTAAATGTCTCATCGATGTTTGTCTGAATTAATATGATAATATTAACAATCATATTATTCCTATCAGCTGTCAATCACTGTTATGATTCACATATTAATGTATTATTGAATAAACTATATTTTTTGGAGGAGTTAATGATGAATGTTCCTCAAGATGCTTGCTCACCCTCCTTCAAACTTGAAAGACAAGTAATTACTATCATGTATCAAAATTCAAAAAGATTCAAAGGAACAGTTCAGCGCCCCACGACTTTACTGCAAACAGTTACAACCTTGACTTTACATCAGAAAGAACAAACATTAAAGAAGTGACTAACTGCATCAGTTAGGGTTAAAAAACGTGTATTCAGCTAACTTAGTGCGTTTTGATTCAATGCTGAGTACAGCCAAACTTGAATGACAATGAAATCGCCGCCAATCATATTTCCAAGCTCGTGCCAGGGCCGGGGGAGGGGTTACAAGACTCGCGTCTTGTGCTGCATTCACTTGCACTCGGACATTAGAGATTTTCTCTCATAAATGTCCGATGAGCCACATCTTTTCTTTCAAAACAAAGATACCAACTGGGGTGGCAGCTGGCGTGGCAATGCTATTTTGCCAGTTGCCACCCCATGCCACCCCGGTAGATCCGCCCCTGCCTGCAGTACAGTGTGTACAGTAGCTTTGAGAAAGGCCTGCATGGATCTTGAACAAGTATTAGCCTTAAGTCCAGCTGCTTCCCGCCTAATGGCATCAATTCTATTTTTGCACAAACTAAACTAAAATCTTTATTCTTGTGAACTGGAATGTAAGAAAGGCCAACTGTTTCAAGTTAAATGGAGGACTGTCTAACCTTAAAGGGGCTATATTCTTCTTATTTTCAGGTTCATATTTGTATTTAGTGTCCCTACTTTGACATGTCTCCATGCTTTAATGTTCAAAAAGCTTTTCATTTTTCTCATACTGCCTGTGCTGCAGCACCTCTTTTCACCCTCTGAAATCTGCAATAAGCTTATTGTGCTCATTTATGTGGCTGTGACTTTGGAATAAATAGACTCAATCACCCCCCCCAAGTTTTGATGGGGAGGATAGGAACGAAGGGAAAAGTCACATGAGAAAGTGTTTAGCGTGCAATACTGAAAGTAGCAAGGTCAGGTGCAGAGACTGAGAGAATAAAAAGAGGTAGTCAGAACAGCACATCGCACCGGCCTTGAATCGCATGGGAGCCGCGCTCCCCCACAAAGCTAGGAAGCAACATTATGGTTTCCCGCTATATCTGAAGAAACGTTAGCGAAAACAAATTACGTATGATGATGCCAGAGTAGGGAGGGACTTCCACAGGCCGGCCGAATGCTGCTTGGAAGGTCGTGTTGCCAAGAGACTCTATCTGAGTCTGCGCACCAACCAAAGAGAACCAAGTCTAAACCATGGTATCTCTTCATCTAGTCTTGACCAATCATAAATGTACGGGCAACGCCCTGTGTAATAAAATGTATTTTTACGGATATGGTGCTGACAGATTACAGCTTTACTGTCTGTGATTGCTATGACCTGACGAAGTCCTTGGCCAAGTGATATATATATTTTGCTCTCTTTACAATAAATAGTTAAACTTAAAAGTTGTCTGTCTTTTCTGGAATTCTGAACCCAACAAGATCCACGACTCAGCTCATAAAATCTGATTTGGAGAAAATTCGCCCAAACTGAAGCACCTATACTTTAATATTCACTGAAGTTATTTTCCCACCAAAGACCTTACAACGTGAAAGCTTAATTCTTTAAAGAGGGGGATATAAAAACTGCACAATTGTGGAAAGAAGTCAATTGGAGGTTGAAGAAATTCCTTGGAGGGTTAGTGGATTACCTTTTTAAAATGGGAGAAATCATATGATCACAAACAAATAAATACTGTCTGATATAAAACAACATCCTTCCAATTTCAAGTCTTTTACATACGAGTACCCATCTCCCTCTAAGGAACACCCAACCACAGGAGGATACTACAGTACTGAGACCTTCATTATTTCATTGTGACATTAGCCAGAGATCGCTACAAAGACATGAAATCAACATTTACATGTTTTTATTAGGGCTGTCAAGTTAACGCGTTAATAACGCGTTAACGCAAAAAAAAATTAACGCCACTAATTATTTTAACGCGATTAACGCATGTGTATTTTTTGTCCTCGGCCGCCCCGTAGTTTCAGAGCGCATCGAGTTTAAAATACCATCTACAAGCTGATGCTTACAGCCCCGCTCCTGCCGCCCGCTTGTGGCAGACCACACTTCCACGCTCACCGGCAGGCCCGGACTGGCCATCGGGAGGACCGGGAGGACCGGGAGGGTGTGTGTATGTGTGTATGTGTGTATGTGTGTATGTGTGTATGTGTGTATGTGTGTATGTGTGTATGTGTGGCGCGACTCGCGCGAGCGAGGCACACCTTACGTGTTGTTGTTGTTAGCATCTGGTGCTAGCTAGCTGCGCTAACGGATATAAGGAGCTGTTTCAATGACATTTCGCCGACAACTGCGCCGAGCACTTGACTTTATGCAGGTAGCCAGACAGTGGGACATTGTACGAAAAGTCAGCACACTCAGCACGGATAGTGCGCGCAACATGATTGCAGCGTCCAGGCAGCGCCCGTTCGAGCAGATATGCCTTGAGCTGCACATAGCTCCAACGATCCATCACAGTGTCTCCACATTCTCACACACACACACACACACACACACACACACACACACACACACACACACACACACACACACACACACACACACACGTATTATTGTATGAGAGAGGTTCCAGGTTGAATCGAATATTTGTAATGTTCAGAGGTTGTTGTGTTTAATATTCATGAGAATATTTGTCATTGTTCAAATGATAATAAACAAACATATAAAGCATATTTGTCCACTCATATGTTGATAAGAGTATTAAAAACTTGAAAAATATCCCTCTAAGGTACATTTAGAACAGATAAAAAATGTGCGATTAATTTGCGATTAATCGCGATTAACTATGGACAATCATGCGATTAATCGCGATTAAATATTTTAATCGACTGACAGCCCTAGTTTTTATATTTACAGCTGAAACAAGGATATCAACACCTCATAAGTCCAACACTGTTGCCTGTTTTTGTTTATCAGTATATTCACAATTTACAGTAAAGCAACAGACGCACAAATCTGTCTCTGAGCGTCTCTGAGAGTCTCTGAGTGTCTCTGAGTGTCTCTGAGCGTCTCTGAGTGTCTCTGAGCGTCTCTGAGAGTCTCTGAGTGTCCTCTTAGCTCCGGATTCCGGAGCTAAGAAAAACGGTACTTTTCAGGCTCTAGCTCCGAGCCGGCGCTGAAAACGCGTTGGTGTGAAAGGGGCATGAGTGTCTCTGAGTGTCTCTGAGTGTCTCTGTCACACCTGCACTTTTGAAACAATATCCATAACATTAATCTGGCTGCAACTTAACAATTATTTATCTAATATATCATATTCCAATCACTTGTATATAGACTCTTATTGCACTTTTTCACTATTTTACAATTTTTACTTATTTACTTGCACTATTTTTCTGTTTTATTGTGTTGCACTGTTGGAGGAGCCTGTGACCTAAGATTGTCATTGTCATAACTACACTGTAGCTATGTACGTATGACCAATAAAAGCCTTGAACCTTGAACCTTGAAGAAAAGGAAAACATGCTAATAATAATATATATAATAACTGAGCAGATTAAAAAGTTTGGTGATGAATAATGTATCGTAACAGAGATTCCTTGAACATGACTTCTTTGTTGATTTAAATTTCCTTCTGAAAATATAAATTGTATATAATCAACATATTTGAATTGCAATTAGCTTAAAATCATATCTAAACAACTGCCACCCGTAAGTGATTCTTAACACTTGAGAAATCATAGAAAATAGACAAAGCAAATAAAAAATTCATCAATTTATTTCACATTTTACCTTAGGTTAATTAACATAATAGTAATATATTTAAATGCTTGAAGTGAACATGGTGTTGGGTATTGTTATTTTACACTTCAATTAAGAATCCATTTTGAAGGCCATGATAAAGAACATCCAAGCACCTACACCTCATGACATCCTCTGCTGATGATGTCATAACGTCATCACCAGATAAATTATGACATCATCTGCCTTGATGTTGGATTGGAATTCGGAACATTCAAAACATGCAAGGGTGATTCACATTTATACTCTGGAACTCCCTTGGAACAGGTCGTGTTAATTGCAGGTTATTCGGATTCACTAGATACACTAACTTCTACAGAAAACTACATTCAACATACGAACAATACAGTCTTTTACAGAGATAAAATCTACTAAAGACAGTTACCGTTTTCTACAAAGAAACACGGTTTCGTACAGACACACTTCAATTATTCTAACTACGCACAATTCAAGTCAAAACAAACTGTGCCATGGCTGGAATAATTAGCCCAGTAGTGTGTGAGCAGGAAGCCGCTCAGAGGCTCACAGAGGCCACAAATACCTTCAGCAAAGCTAAACTTGTAGAGGTTATCAAACACTGGGAGTTCAAATATGAACTTCTGGACAAGTACGCAAAAGACCTGGCAGTGAAAAACACGCACTGGGAGGTGAGTTGGTCTTATCACCAGAATATGGTGATTTCCAGGATCGAGCAGAGGGAAGCTGTAATAAAGGGTCTGACACAAGCACACCAGCTGCTGGTGCAAAACAATGCCGGATTTGTGCGAGCTGAGAATGGCTGGCAGGAACTGATCCACCAGAAGGACTCTGAAATCATGGGTCTGAAACAGGAAAAGGAGTCTCTCTCTCACAGTCTCTCAGTGTCCACAAACTGGCAGGAGAAATACAATGCACTGAAGGAGGAATCTTCAAAGAGCCTGGAAGAGAAAAAGGTGACAAACGTTGAAAGCGTTGAGAAAGATAACAAGTCCCTGGCAGAGAGGATTAGAAAAGACACGGCAGAGAAAAGAGAGAGCTGGGCTTCTCTAAGCAAATTGATTAAGGATAAATTCCAGAAGATTGAGGACAAAAAGTCACATCTGGAGGAAATGTCCACAAAGGTCCTGGCTGTGAAGCAAGAAATCCTGGAGGAGGAAGTCAAGGTCGAAAACAACCTGGAGGAGAAGTTAACCCAGGGCCCGGCTGAGGAACAACAAAACGGGGAGACAGTGATGGTGACAGAAGTCCAAAAGATGGAGGATCACATTAAGAATCCAGAGGAGGAATCCATTGAGGACCTAGCTGAGACACATCACAGCCAGGCAGAGGAAGTCACCTTGATCGAGATAAGTGAAGATCAGGAGAAGAAGTTCACTGAGGATGAGTCCACACAGGACGTAGTTCAGACTCAAGAGGTGGAGGATGAAGAGGAGGAGTCCACACAGGACGTGGTTCAGACTCAAGAGGTGGAGGATGAAGAGGAGGAGTCCACACAGGATGTGGTTCAGACTCCAGAGGTGGAGGATGAAGAGGAGGAGTCCACACAGGACGTGGTTCAGACTCCAGAGGTGGAGGATGAAGAGGAGGAGTCCACACAGGACGTAGTTGAGACTCCAGAGGTGGAGGATGAGAAGAAAGAACCAGAAGAGTTCCCAGTCTTCCCAAAGACCGAGGCAGCAGAGGAAGAGCTGCAGACAGAGGAAAGCGGAGAGGAGATCAAACTTAGCCTCGTGGCAGCGGTGGCCATTAAAGACCAGAGCTGTGAAACCACAGAGGTGGAGGATGAGAAGAAGGAACCAGAAGAGTTCTTCTTCTTAAAGAAGACCGAAGAGGTAGTGCTGCAGAAAGAGAAAAGCAGAAAGAAGAAAAAACAACAGAGGAAAAGAGTCAAGGATATCAAACTGGACGAGAAGTTCCCTGAGGCCCAGGCTGAGAAACAGCTTCGCTTGGATGAGGAATTGATCAAACCACAGGAGGAGTCCATAAATGACCTTGTTGTTGAGACACCAAATTGCTGGGAAATTAACTTCACACCGATGGCGAAGGTAAAACCGACAGAGGACAACCTGGCCAATAAAGACCAGATCTGTGAAACCCCAGAGGAAGAGGAAGAGGAGAAAGAACCAGAAGAGTCCCCCGACTTAAATCAGACCGAGGCAGGAGAGGCAGGCCTCCAGGAAATGGAAAGCGGAGAGGAGACTAAACGTAGCTGGGCAGCAGTGGTGGCCAATAAAGACAAGAGCTGCAAAACCAGAGAGAAGAAGGTGGAGGTAGAGGTGAAGGAACTGGAAGAAGTCTCCGACTTAAAGCAGACCGAGGCAGAAGAGGAAATGCTGCAGAAAGAAAAAAACAGAAACAAGAAAAAACATGAGAGGAAAAGAGAAAAGGCGTTGAAAGCGATGGGGATTATCGTAAATGAGATGGACAGCCTGGCCAATATAGTCCAGAGCTGTGAAACCTCAGAGGTGACGGATGAGAAGAAAGAAGTGGAAGAGTTCCCCGACTTACTGAAGACCGAGGCAGGAGAGGTGGGTCTGCAGAAAATGGAAAGCGGAGAGGAGAAAAAACGTACCTGGGCGGCAGTGCTGAAAGACCAGAGCTGCAAAACCAGAGAGAAGAAGGTGGAGGAAGAGGTGAAGGAACTGGAAGAAGTCTCTGACCTAAAGAAGGCCGAGGCAGGAGAGGAAGTGCTGCTGAAAGAGGAACAGACGAAGGACCCAGAAGAAGTCTCTGACCCAAAGAAGACCCCCGCGGAAGGAAAGGTACGTATGGGGAAGAAAAGCAAAAAGGATAAGAAGAAAGAGAAGAAAAGAGAGGAGTATGATAGAAGCCACTGCTAGTTGTCTACGGCGACAGTAGCTGCCTTTTCTTCTTACTCTTCATCTCTCTTCTCCTTCATCTTCCTCACCCCACCTCCATCTACCCTTCCTCCTCAACCTCTCTATCGTATTTCTATATAGGGTTTTCTCCCGGAGTGCCGGGTTTTCCCACTTTATATCGAGTGATATAAAAAAAAAACGCTTAAGAAATACCTCCACAAGTCCCTCTCTTTCCCCTTCCTCCTCCATCTACTTGAATCCTTTCTTCATCCACCTTATCCTTCTCCCTCTATCCACCCTTCCTCCTTCACCCTTTTCTTCTACACCCTCTCAATTATCTATCAGTTTGGGCTTTCCCTGGTGTTCAGGTTTTCCCGCATTACATTTGTCTAAATTAACTTTTTAAGTGCTCTTTTATTTTGTAGAATTGAATTGCCAAGTCTCAAAAAGTCAGGCATTGAATTCAGATATGTTTTTTCATTGAATAAAAATAAAAATAAATGTAATTAAAATTAGAAAAGTTTGTGTTAAATGTCTCCAACCCACTTAAAGGGGACCTATCATGCAAAATGCACTTTTGCACGTCTTTTATACATGAATATGTGTCCCCGGTGTTCCAGGGAACTCACCAAGTGTCAGAAAACACAACCCTCTCTATTTTCCTCCATACCCAAATCTCTAAAAAAGGGGCTGCAACGGATCTGATAAAAACTGATCCAGATTTGAACACTGTCCTGACGTCAGGACGGTGGCGCTACGGCTATTGGGCCAACTCCACCAATCAGGAGGAGACGGCCACGACCATTGCCGTTCGAAAGCGCTGGAGACGCTGTAGTACATATGCCAGGCATGTAGATGGCGCTGTTCTCACTGAATCTGCCCTTGCTAAAACAGAGCTAGAAATTGTCAAATTGAGCAAAATGAGGCATGGCTAAAATGCATGATCTGTTTGGTATTTTGAAAAAAAAAAAGTATAAATATGCCTTATATGTATGGTCCTACACTATATTATTCAAATATAGCATGATAGGTCCACTTTAAACATATGAACACATGTATGATATGTTGGTGACTAAGTTAAAGGACTGCTATCTGAAGAGGGAACACACTGTGTTGAATCACGGGCTGCCAATACAATTCAGGCAATTAGTCGATGAGTTGTCGCACGTTTATGATCATTAATATTATTGAACTGAAAAACTTTATTAATGACAATCACTCAAGATGTGTGGTTATTGTTCATGTATTTATTTGTGTTGTGGTTTGTTAAAGTTAATAACAATGCATTTAATGAGATACTGAGACATGTTGTGATCTTATCACTTTAATTAACTTTATGATCTGTGAAATACACTGTGTACTAATAACAAAGCAAGAACAGATGTTTATTATCATGTTAAAAGTTCATTTTTGCATCTCTGTAAACAATGCTGTGATCCTGCAAAGACCATCAGATTTAAATAAATAAAAAATCTTTCATTACTTTATGTGAACTTCTTGTCCAAATTATTGTTTTTACGAGTCATTGGGAGCGACTTAGATGATTATAAACATGAAGCTGAACATTACCCTAATATATCCTCCTAATGCAATCATTCTGATTCTAGAATGTCATATCTTGTCTTGCCTTATACAATTTTATTATGACTTTAGCATATCAGCCATTTTCATCGTTATTGCAACCAGCTGAATGTACCACAGTTATAGTATGAACCCCGATGTATCAGAGACAACAAGTTCCTGTTACCTATAAAACTCACTTGGTCCGTATTGTATGTTTGTTTGTTTGTTTATTTATTTAAAGGACAGTGCACATTAATCCACATTGCTTTAAAATGAGCCAGTATTAGCCAGCAGGCTAATTTTCAACTGTTGTCCTTGGCAAGATGTTAAATGACCACAACAAGACTAGAGAAGAACTAAAGATGTCTTTACTTTGAGATCCATCTAGATGCAACAAAGCGTTGGGATGGACCCATTATGAACATGAGAATATGTTTGTTGTTTGTATTCATGGTGAGACAGTGGATAGATTGCACTTTGACAGATATTTGTGTTCGATAACTCACCTCTCTGACCACAGGTTGGAGTATCGACTGCAGCTCAGTGTGAAAGCAGTAACAGACAGAAAGAGAGATGTCATGCGTTTCTGTTTAAAGGCATCTCTTCTCCTTTTTCTGAGCTCTGTGATTCTCTAAAGAAGCAACAGGTCCGCTCTCCTGTTGAAAAGAATAATGTTTGAGGGACAAATGTCACCTGGGGGCCTTTGACAGGCCCCCAGGTGAGAGATGATTACCAAGTACAAGTCCCCAAATGATAAAGTCTATTTTAATTAGCCTGGATTCTTGGTTGAGATGCTATATTTACCTGTAGTGAGTCCTCTTAAGTGTTTTTAATTTACCTACATTCACTAAGTTCCTGTCCCTGATGGAGGAAAGGTATTAAGATGGGAAGCAGAGCAACATGCATAGGCGTAGTTTGACATTTGCGCATGGTGGGGCAAACCTTTTTTACTGACGTCAGTACACAGTCCCAACTATTGCGTGGGGTGCTACGGATACAGTAGCAATAAAGCCAGCGCTCACCGCACTGAGTATGACTTTTCCATGCCCGCCGTACACACACACTCATATGGAAGGGGCGGTCTCTCCCCCCAACAACACAGTGCATTACATAACTGTAAAACTTATCATAACTGTGCACATCTTATACTTATTTGATAACTACTATATCCCTTGGTTACTTGAACACGCTACAATATTATTAACCAGTGTCCTACCCAGAGTTGGGTGTAACGCGTTAAAAAGTAACGCGTTACTGTAATAATATTACTTTTGTCGGTAACGCGTTACTTTTATAATTCAGTAATCACACTACAGTTACTATAATTGCCCCGACACGCGTTACTTTGTTACTTATATAAAATCAGTCATAATCACACTGACAGACAAGAGGGGTTTCCGCCGCAGGTTTATATGTACGTAATCTGCGCGACTTGCGCGTCCACATCTCTACGTGCAGTGCTGCATAAACATGGCTGAGTCAGCGATAACTTTCGAGGGGTGGAGGTATGCCCATTATTTTGAGTTTGTCCGAAGAATAGACAGGAATGTAACGGTGAGGTGCAAACTGTGTCCAGGCCAGAAGCTGTTATCCACTGCTGTAAACACCACGTCAAACCTCAACAAACACCTGCAAAGAACACATGCTAAGGTGAAGCTAATAGCTAAGGACCCCCGAACCCAGAGTGAGGATGTTGTGAGTGCGCCGCCGCCGACTCCGAAGCAGCACAAATTAGAATTTGGAGGACCGGTAACCAAAGCAGAGATGGACAGGCTTGTAGCATCCTTCATAGTAGAGGTAATGTTGCCCATTTGCACAGTGGAATCACCATCGCATCGTTCAGAGATATACTGCGCAAAATACAGATAGCAGGAGACAGAGGACAGCCATAGTCAGAGCTATCTGGATCAGTCTTATGCGACAATGGAAACTGAACTAAAGAGAACATTTGAAACTTTAGCAGTCTGCGTGATCTGCCTGTAGGGAGGGGCGGGCCGGCCCTGCGAGTAAAGTAACGAGTAAAGTAACGAGTAAAGTAACGAGTAAAGTAACGAGTAAAGTAACGAGTTACTTTATTTAGAGAGTAACGAAGTAGTGTAATATATTACTTTTTTTTAAAGTAATATGTAATATGCAATATATTACTTTTTTTTAGTAACGACCCCATCTCTGGTCCTACCTTATTAAAATATTGATATACGAAATATTTGTATTGGAACAGTTTTCGACATAGTAATGCTGTAACATATTTCAGCCACTAGGGGGGGCAATGCCCCCCTGACCCCCCGCAAAATCCGCCTATGGCAACATGTCCCTGATTTGGAGTTTGTTTGGTGTTGTTTGCTAACTGGCTAATTGGAAAGGAATGTAATCAAGTCACATGAACTGACACGTGTTATTTGGACGGATTTGTTTTTGCGCGACATGGAAAATCTAATTTTAGTCTTTGTGACTTCAGCTAAGTTGGAGTGACTTGTCTTTTTTCTATAATTAGTGCTAATGCAGATTTACATTTCACTTTCAAGTTTTCCAACAAAGTCAGTGCAATGCATTTGAGCTTTAACAATTATAATTTTAATTAATTTAACTTTTCTGCATTTTTCCTCTAAGTTCAGCAACACACTTATGGCGCTTTTCCACTGCAGCACGTAGCACGGTTTAAGCAGGCCGGACCAAACCAGGCCCGCTTTCTCCTTCCCCCCTTTCCTTCTTCTCCACCTCACGTTTCCTCTTATACATACTGGCTAATAACATCTAGCTAGCTAGCTATTCTCATCCATGCCCGCTATGAACACGTTTTGACTTGTGAATAAGTGTGCAATGTTCTGTAATTTGCTTCACTAACTCATGGCACTAATCGTGTGTTTCAGGCGAGGTGTTTCTCTCAGGATTAGAAACTAGTTTTCCCCTCTGGGATAAAACGATAATATAACGTTAGCAATTAGCATGCTAGCTGGACCTCTGTGGCTACACTGAGGTAAACAATAGATTGTAGTTGCTCTAATTTCAAGTAATTTGCAACATTCATTCTACATGTTAATGGTAAAAGCTTAAACAGTTGATTACCTGCATGCCACAAAGACTGATGTTCTAATATTTTTGCACATTTAAGTAGAAATGTAATTGAAATTCTATTTACTGCCTAAACATTGTTCCTTGTATTATCCTAAATAGTTTGACCTTGTTTCCTCAGAAGGCTTCTCAGACTACATGGAGGATCCCTCAGAGAAACACAGTTTCCACGTTCAGTTCCCCCCCGCTGAGAGTAGGCAGCTCCACACCCTGTGCCCGGTCCATCCTGACCGCTGCTGCCATACTGCAGCAAACAGGAGGGAACGGAGGTGAAAACACACTTTATACATTTAGATATGTGGAGCACAAAGAAAAGCATTGCTAAAAAACATTTAGCAGCTAAAATGTGGATAACAAGTAAACCACATTGGTTTGTTATTCAATATTCAAAAGCTTTTTGAATCATTACATGTCACTTGTTAGACGCTTTTATCCAAAGCTTACATACTCAATACTGTGGGCAATCCCCACAGGAGCACTTTGGGGTGAAGTGTCTCAGGGACACAACGACATGCTGACTGCAGTGGGGTTTGAACCTGTGCTCCCCTGATCCGAACACCAATGCAGTTATCCACTGCGCCACACACCTCCATCCTTTACTCAAGTAGAAGTACAGATACTCGTGTTTGAAATACTCTGGTAAAACTTCTTAAGTAAAAGTAAAGAGGGCTTTGAAATGTACTTAAGTAAAAAGTACCCATAACTACCAGCTGTTTTAAAGAGTACCTGACCTCCCTTTATATTAATAGAACAATAATGTCATTGTTAGCTAATGAATGTTTCCATGCTGAACAACGGCAACATGACAACGTTTTCATTGGTCCCTCTTCTTTAGAGAAGACCAGGAAATGATGGATACACGGATCGTGTTCAAATCAATAGGCACGCAATGACTCTAAATAATAATGATCACGCCACCAAACACACATTCAAACTAAAGTAACCAGCCTGTTTGGAAAATGTAAGAAGTAGAAAGTACAGGTATTTGTGTTCAAAATGTAAGAAGTAGAAAGTACAGGTATTTGTGTTCAAAATGTAAGAAGTAGAAGTAAAAAGTGATCAGAAAAATAAGTAGTGGAATGTAATTAAGTACAGTAACGAGGTATTTGTACTCCGCTACTTCCTACCTCTGACCAACGTGTATCTCTATATTCAGAGCACCCAGTATAAGACGGTGGAGCGGGTGGTGCAGACTCTGAAGAACCTGTGCTGTGCTCTGGACGAGACGGAGACCCAGGCCATCACTGAGGCCGTCAAAAGGCTGAAACACTCCGTCAACTTACCCCAGACACGCTCCCCCAAGGTGGGCTAACACTCTGCTTCACACGTTCATACAGAGCGTTGTTTACATGTTAGGAAGTGTTTGTAAGATCAACTTGTTTTGCTTTGCAGATGGGGTCCACATCGTCTGGTCAATCGTCAAATGGTACGTACACACAGTCACACTCCACCTCCACTTATTTAATTTAAATGTGATTGTTGCAGCTTATCATGTCAATGTGGTGCAAAGATGCATAAGTGTTCTCTCTCTATAGAGTGGCGAAGTCACGCCCATCTACTTCCGCCCCATGGGACCTTATTTCGGAAAAATAATGTATTGAAGTCAATGGAGAGAGAAAACGTATCTTTCGATCCCATTTGAATTGTGCCATGAATTACACATATGATGTTTGTCAATCTTAAAAAATCATTTCCATGTCAAAAAAGTCACAGTTTGTCGTAAAACTGTTGAAATATAAGACTATGAAAAATACGCAACTAGAAAGACTACAAATCCCAGAGTCGCGTAAGTGATGTCACAATTGTTTTCCTCCACTAAAATAGAGATAGCTAAGATAAGATAACGCCATATAGATATAATCTATCTATATGGCGCTGGCTAAGATAAGATAACTTTAACAAGATGCCTGTGTGCTTAGTACCAGGTTGTTATCATACCAGCAATGGGTCTTGCTCGTTCTTTTGCTTCCCGTCTGATGAAAGGACCAGGAGTGGCTTGATCAAGTTAGCTACCTAGCTAGTAGCTAGCACGTTAGTTAGCATTACAACCTTGTCATTTGTATTAGCCTTAACATGAAGTAACATTAAGTAACCCAAAATGTTAAACAGTAAGAGTAGTAGTCATATTTCGTGAACCCTTTGAAGAGTACTGTCACCGGTGTGGTCATTCTATAATACACAATTTAAGCCCGGGGGAGAAATGCTAACGCTAACGCTAGCGATCTTTTCTACTTCATGCTATCTGCACAAATGGTTGACATTAAACATTAAAACGACCAGGCAGTTCAGAGAGAATCAAAGGAAGGCAGGCAGGCAGCTTTGCATGACATTCTTCAGGACGTGTTTCATTGTGGTGATAGTGAGGGTAGTCAATCGTTTTGTTGACAAGACAGTAGTGACGGCCATCTTGGTGACGTGTGTTGTTGACCAGAGATGTAGTTCATTGAGCGTTTCACACAAACAAATGTGTTACTTCACAGTTTTACGACACATTTTTTTTTTTTTGACTTGCAAAATTATCTTTTAAATTGACAAACATCATATGTGTAATTCGTGGCACAATTCAAACGGGATCGAAAGATAATCTTTCTCTCTCCATTGACTTCAATACATAATTTTTCCGAAATAAGGTCCCATGGAGGTCCACCAGAAGGGGAGGGACTTCGCCACTCTATACATCGATACAACATTACGTGTTGATAGAAATCAACACGTAATGAAATAAGACCCCACGGTTTGATGGTTGATAGGTGTGTGGGCTGTCTTTCATTTTGACACACAGAACAATGGGGGCTATCCACCCTTATCCACAATGTAAAGTAATTCACACAGCCTCTTCCCTCTTCTCTCTGTGAGGAGCAGCACTGCTGCAGCAGGTTCAGCTTTCAGAACAAAGTAACAAAAAACTAATATGGCATTCATTTTTTTAAATGTGTAGTAATAGATTTATTTATTTTTCTTCTCAAGAGAGTACCAGAATGTGTATTTTATGTTAGTATTTAAAAAAGTCTGCTGCTTATTGTTCTACTAGGCCAAAATAGAGTCAAAGAGTATATGAGAGTGAGAGTGTGTTAATTAATATATTTGGCAGTTTGGAGTAAGTCTGTAGATTTGTTTGTGTGTGTGTGTTTCATGTATAGGCCTCTCACGATAATTAATTTTGTTGGATACATTTTCCCGGAAATTATTGCGATAAACGATAATATTGTCGGCACCGTTGTATGACCATTTTAGACCACTGACATAATGATAATATATAATAATAATTCAAGTACATCCTTTCAAACTGCTAGTCACATCCTCATGTAAATGGCAATTTATCGAGGTCAGAAAAGTTATCGAGTTCATTTTTATTTATCGTACGATAAGTCAATTAATTGCTTATCGCGACAGGCACACAATAAAACAGTGGAAACAAACATGTTTGACTTTCATTAGTGAATGAAACTTTGTGCCCTTTATAGTCTGTGTCCATTATTGTGTATTTGTATATATTGTATATATATCCTATATATATGCTAAGGTCCCGCTGCTGACACGATAGCAGTCATTTTGTGCGCATATGTGTAATTAAACCGAATTAAACCCATGATATCAAAATCTCACTCCAGCCAGGTACCCAAAGTTGGCAACCCTGTGTTATGACTGTTTTTATAGTAAATGATCTGAATACCTCTTTCCCCAGTGGGTGGGGGGTGGTAAAGCCACATGGGAACCAGTACACCTGTAGATATATGACCGCATATGTGACAGTGGAGCCTCCCAGCGGCAAGAGGCTGTCGGTACAGAGGAAGGAGGTGCAGCAGACCGCCGGTAGGAGAGGTCAGCACCGTGTTCCCACCGGAGACAATGCTGTTTCCCCCCGTGCCTGCATAACTGGCTGTGTTTATACTTTTGTAAACGGCATGAACAGGCCATTCGTGCCTTTGACCTTCTGGTAACATTACTGAAAATGCTCCATGCGTGTTGCTTAGTGCTAGAAGATGGCGGAGTCGGATGGCGGGGACTGTGCTTCGAAACACCCACAGAGCAGGTGAGTGAAGCCGGGTGAGGATGTGCTGTGTCCGCGGTGCTGTTTTGGTCCCTCGGTGTTACTTTGTGCGAAGCCTCCACGGCTCCATGGCTGCAGCCCTATCGAGACCCGCTGAAGCGTGTCGGCGTCACGGCTTGACTCCGGGAAACACCGAGGAGCTGTGCTGGCCTCCAGGCGTCCACACTGACTGCTATGGGGGTGGCCAGCAGTGGAAATAAAGTAAGGGTGTGACCATTCCCATTCAGTGGAGTAAACACACCGAAGTGAGCCTGCTGTTTGTAGCAGATTAACTTCAACACACTGTTGACGTTTGGTAAAGCATTCCTCTTTTACTACTTTCAATACTTTGAAATGTTAATAACGCCACCCTTATTAATGTACATTTTAATTTAGTAGGCCTATGCTTTATTTGCATGACTGTAACGGGAACAATATTACCTAAAAAGAAGAAAAGATCAAGGCACAATTCATTATAGTGTCACTGTTATGGTAAAATTGCGTTAAATATACAGCAAACTTACAAAAAAAGTTTGGCGTAGCAACACTAAAAAGCTTTCACTGGAAACTCGGCCAAATAAAGTTGCAAATTGTGAACATAAATGGTAAAAGTGAAAGTGTGTTTACTTGTTTTCATTCTGTTTTGAATATAATCTCATAAAACACACTGACTGATGTCAGTCATGTCTATTGGTTTCAATAAAGGCTGATAGTTCAACATGGGTTGTGAAAACTGTACATTTTTGTATAAATTATTTGGCCGTTTTCTCATGTTGACACCTCACTGTGGGAAAACTCACAGGTGTGAATACTTTGATAAATTATGGTTTAGTAACACCAGTGTTTTCAAAATGACTCCCGTACACAAAAAATGAAAAAAGTGGAATACTTCACACTTGTAGGGCTTTATAGACAAACTGTTGTTTTAGCCCTAATGTGAAAATTGTAATCTTATATTTGGGCATATTCCTCATGTAATGACAATACTGATTTGATTTGTTCAGATATATTGTTTTGATATCATATAATAATAATAAAAAAATATGAGGGGCAAGAAAGTCATTTTGTAAGTAATCATCTGTCTTCATCCAGAACAATGAAAATGTGTGTTTTTAATATTGTATTGTTTCAGCCATGTATACAAGCCTAAATGTTCCAGAGCTTTATTTTCATTAAATATTTCATGACCTGATTTCTGCTCGGTATTATATTCTAATCGGAATACAAAAGTGAAGGATTCTAACAATGGGATGTGTTAAAGGTGGGGTAGGTAAGTTTGAGAAACCGGCTCGAGATACACTTTTTGTTATATTCCATGGAATGCTCTTAACATCCCGATAGCAATGAATATCTTAAAGCTCCCATGTCATGCTTTTCCGGTTATTACCCGTCCCCTTGTGTGTTATGAAGGTTTTTATGCATGTAAACGGTGTGCAGAGTCAAAACCCTCAAAATACACCCTGTAGCGAGTAAAACTCTATCACAGAAAATACCTCCCCAAAACGCCTCGTTGGAGATACGTCACTGCCCATTTGATTCTTCCGGGTACCGCCTGATGTCATGCGGTACCCGGAACGAAATGGACCAATCCCGAAGAGCTATGGCCACACCAGCAGCGGCGTGTTCCTCCTCCAGAGGTTCGAAGAACCGGCATTTCACAGACGAAAGCTTCCAAAACATTGCCCAGTTTGAGGCCGGATATGCACAGCTTGTTTGGACCGTTTGGAGCAGGGGAAGATCTGGGTATACAACCTGTAAGTTTGCATTGTTATTTGTGTATTTATCAAACAAGACTGTTTAAATGTGTAAACTGTGTTGGACTGCTAAGCCATTGACACAGTGCTAACTGTGCTAACTAAGTTGCTAGAGTTTCCATATATCAACTCTAATATCAGCAGATGGCCTTGCATACATGTATCTCATAGCAGGAGAATGTCTGCATTCACACACAAAATACCTATTGACAGTATACTCCGGGTGATTTGCCGTGCGGTCAGTCGCGAAACGTAATTACATTATAGCTGGCGTAGCGTGTATGCAACCGATCTAACACACGGAGCTAGAGCTAGTTTTGGTCGGAAAAACATTTTTGTGATGCTACGTTGCTAGCGTTTAAATATATCAACTACAATGTCAGCAGATGGCCTTACATGTTTGTCATGGCAGGAGAATGTCTGCAGTCACACACACGGAATACTCATACAGTATACTCCGGGTGATTTACCGTACATTGTGACCGTACATATACTGCATGTAGCTAACGAGGCTAGCTGTATGCTAGCGCAAAACAATGTATTCATGCAAGTTACATTGTATGGTAGCAGAATACCCGTATACGATTGCAATTATAAACACGTTATTGCTAGCCTAATATGAACCACTAGCTTTTGTCCATAGTAGTTTTATTACACTGCATTATAGTTGCCTTTCCTCCAAGCTAACGTTCATATCGTGTTAGCTACCAAGGTAAACAAAGCTAGGTTAGCATATTAGCAGGCAAGCTGTTCATTACACAACTACTACTAACGAATCTAAAACAACTAAGTTTCTCTAATATTTTGTGATTTGCATTTGATTTCGTCCAGCCAGATCCTGGCGGACAATCCATGACTTCTACTACTACTGAGGCCTCGTGCTAAAAGGCACCGCACCGACTGTGCGCAGGCAAGATGCGAGGAGGAGGAATGGATGATATACCGTGTGTATATATGGATATTTATGTTCATTTTGTACATTTCTAAAAATAAAGTTTAATGGAAATACTTAGTAGGCCTATCCTTTCTTCCCTGAATTCATATATAGCAAACCATGATTTGATTTCTCATCAAACAGTAGTAGTTTATAACGGGTAAAAATAACTTACTCTTTGTTATGAGCCACAACGGAAAGACAAGGAGACATACACGAGTTTACAAAACCACGGCACATTTATTGTGGTAAATGCAGAGATAGGTGGTTGAGAGGATCGTAGAGTTAGTCTTCCTGCAGCCGCTTTGGAGAGAGACTGGGGCCGTCGTGTCCGGAGGTGTCCGTGATCGTGCTGATTAGCCTCTTCAGCTCCACCCCATCGTAAGACAAAGGCCCTGGGGCCGTCGCACTCTTCTATAACAACAGTTAAAAATATATATGTATATAAAATATACGGCTGTACCGACGCCATGATAAGACTGATGTTACGCTGAGAGCAGCCGGGAAAAGCACTGTTAGACATGGGCGCAGCCTCTCTGGTGGTTGACTAATCAGAACGAGTGGCCGAGCTGACCAATCGGAGCACACTAGGCTCACAGGGAGGGGGGGGCAAGAGCTCCAACGAGTCGTTTAGTGGAGAAAGTGAATACTGCTGAATACACATGCTTGACAGAGATGCTGTATGCGAAACCAATGTGAGTTTGGAAAATTGCACAGTATAAATCTATTTTAGTATACCTCAACAATGTAATTATGATCAGTGGAAATGGCCATGACATGGGCCCTTTAAGTGCTTTGACAAAAAATCCATAAAAAAATGTCATCTGTGGAAGCCGTAGTACTGTAAAAAGCACGACCAATCATTTTAGCCGGCCCGGCTAAAATAACTGGATGGCCTACCTGCCTGTCAGCCTTCCATCTGTGCACAAACTTATCTCGTGCCCTCATTGGTCATGTGCGCGTTCGTGTGTGTTGGAGGAGGGGCTCTGTAAGGAAGTGAGAGATTTTTTCCGGCTGTGTATTTTCAAATTCTAGCGCACTCGAGCTGGTTTCTCCAAAATTACCTACCCCACCTTTAAGCAGATGGATTTCTGTCATTTGTAATCTGCCTTTTATTTGATTGGATGCAATTTTGGTAATCATTTAACAAAGCATGTACATTAGGAAAGTGCCAAATAATATTAGCTGTCAGTACAAATATCTGATATAGTTTTTCTACATGTGGTGTTTGTTCAAATGTTTCATATTTGAAATTATGCCAGTAAGCTTAAATCTCAGGTAAAGTTTGTACCTTTTTAGTCTTCAAATATATTTGTATCTTTTGACATGTCTGTCCCCAGTGATGTAAACAAACAAGTTAGATTTTCTACCGCACACTGACCTTTGTTATTGCTTACCTGTATGCATGATCACGGTGTTTCCAACACCGTGATCATGCTTCTTACTGATGGTTTACATTTTCTGTGCAGCAACAGCGGATAGTCTAGACATGACATTTCTATTGATAGTAATGTTGTTTCTCTCCTGTGTGCAGATTTGCTCTCACTAATGCAAAGACACTGTACACCACAGATTGCATTTCCTCTTGGCCGACTGTGGCATATTAGATAAAATGTCCATCACTGTATTGCTGTGTGCAGCTACACCTTGAATTAACACCAGACATTAGATATCATCATACGGATCATATTTATATTTTCTTGAGCTATACAGCCTGCTCAACCAGAAGATCAGAGCATCTAGCTCTATCCTTATAGTGAAAAATGAAGAAAGTGTCCACAAGTTCAAGTTAAAACTATAGGAGGGTTTTATAGGATCCCTTTATCTATTCATTGTGACAGTACCATTTTTTTCTTTCCAGTATGGCTAACAAGAATAGCACCCTGCGCTGTACATTCTCTGCACCGAGCCACAGTGCCAGCCTCCTCCAGGGCTTGTCCGTCTTGCGCTCCCGGGGCCAACTACTTGACGTTGTGCTGGCCATCAATGAGGAGCGCTTCCAGGTCCACAAAGCTGTGCTGGCCTCCTGTAGTGATTACTTCAGGTTAGTATGAATCACAAGACTTCTCACTGTCCATTTACATTTTTTATTTGGAAGCACTTAGCTGATGCTCTTATCCAGAGTGCTCTGAGTGAGCTGCAATCTGCAGATAAAATAGGACATTAAGAGCAATTCAGTTCGGGGAAGAAGGTAAAGAGTGGAAAAATGTGAAATTCACAACAAGCACTAAAGGATGCGCTCACTTGTTTTCTTTCATTTGATCTTTAATCTGAACTAGGGCGTGATCATATATGAATGTTATAGTATAGATGTTGTGATATGAGACCAGATACATTGTGAGGATATGGTGAAGCGTGAGTGTTTCTTTTTTACTGGTTTAAAGCTGCATTACAGTAAAGTTATGTATTTTTTCTGAATTTATACTGTTCTAGCTCTTCTTTTTCCCATTTTCTGAGGATGACATTTCATGTCATACAAGTGCTCTAACTAAATCTTGGAATGTCATACAAAATTCAAATCTTGAATTTAGAAGACATAGATTTGTAAAAATGTGATCTAGCTCATTGACTTGTTCTTTTGTTACAGAGCAATGTTTACTGGAGGCATGAGGGAGGCAAATCAAGATACCATTGAGCTGAAGGGCCTGTCCGCCCGCGGACTGAAACATATCATTGACTTTGCCTACAGTTCAGAAGTCACTTTAGACCTGGACTGTATTCAAGATGTCCTCGGGGCAGCCGTTTTCCTTCAGATGGTTCCAGTCGTGGAGCTCTGCGAAGAGTTCCTCAAATCAGCGATGAGCGTGGAGACCTGCCTTCACATCGGCCAGATGGCCACCACCTTCAGCCTGTCTTCCCTCAAAGAGTCGGTGGATGCCTTCACCTTCCGCCACTTCCTTCAGATTGCGGAGGAGGAGGACTTCCTGCACATTCCCATGGAGCGCCTAGTCTTCTTCCTGCAGAGCAACAAACTGAAGAACTGTAGCGAGATCGACCTCTTCCACGCCGCCATCAGGTGGGTCCAGTATGACGAGTCTCGCCGGGCTCAAGCCAGCAGCGTCCTCTGCCACGTGCGCTTTCCCCTCATGCGCTCATCTGAGCTGGTGGACAACGTTCAGACGGTGGACATCATGGTGGAGGACGTGCTTTGCCGCCAGTATCTCCTCGAGGCCTTCAACTACCAGATTCTTCCCTTCAGACAGCATGAGATGCAGTCTTCGCGGACACGCATACGTTCTGAAGTCTTGTCAGTCATCACCTTTGGAGGGACGCCGTACACTGACAACGACCGCACGGTGAGCAACAAGGTGTACCATCTCCCTGACATGGCTTCTCGTCAATTCAAAGAGCTGACAGAGATGGACACAGGGTGCAGCCACGCCTGTGTTGCCGTACTTGATAACTTTGTGTACGTCGTTGGTGGACAGCACTTACAGTACCGAAGCGGCGAGGGGGCGGTAGACAGCTGTTTCCGCTACGACCCGCACCTCAACCAGTGGCTGCGCATCCAACCTTTGCATGAGGCTCGTATCCAGTTTCAGCTAAACGTGCTGCGTGGACAGCTGTATGCCACCGGAGGGCGCAATCGATCTGGCAGTCTGTCATCTGTAGAGTGTTACTGCCCAAAGAAGAACGAGTGGACTAATGTGGAACCATTGAGGCGCAGGATTTGGGGTCATGCAGGGACTCCCTGCGGGGAGAGGCTGTACATCTCGGGGGGTTATGGCGTGTCGTTGGAGGATAAGAAAACTCTTCACTGCTACAACCCAGCCTCAGACCAGTGGGACTTCAGGGCCCCCATGATTGAACCCAGAGTGTTGCATGCCATGATCAGCACCAGGGATCGGGTTTATGCTCTGGGCGGCCGCATGGATCACGTGGACCGTTGTTTTGACGTGCTTGCGGTGGAGTATTACATTCCAGAGAGCGACCAGTGGACCACCGTCAGCCCCATGAGAGCAGGACAGTCCGAGGCCGGCTGCTGCTTACTGGACAGGAAGATCTACATCGTCGGGGGCTACAACTGGCACCTGAACAATGTCACAAGCATCGTGCAGGTGTACAACACAGAGACAGACGAGTGGGAGAGGGATTTGCACTTCCCAGAATCCTTTGCTGGCATCGCTAGCACACCAATTATTATTCCACAAAACACCACACAACGCTAACCAACCGACCTGTGACTGTGAAGACTTTACTATATGTGATCTTTACTGCCGACCACTGACGCAAGGAGTGAACATTATGTGAGCAACAGGTGGTGTGTGTTTGTGTGTTGTTCAGTCATTTAATGGAATGGCCCGAAAAGCTACTAAGCAGCATTACTCATTTGGTATATTATCATGTGTCCTTGTTTTGGTCAAGAAGTGTTTAATCAATCAAACAAACCTTTTAGAGCACAATTTGATTTGAAATTACTTTTATGTAAAAGACGTCAGGATCTTAATACACTTATGATTGTGATACAGGCTTTCAAAGGACCATTTGTAACAGTATTATAGTTCTACCAATGAAGGGCTAAAGTTACATACAGCACAAATTGTCTAACATTTTGAATGGAAGTCTTAAGTTAGATTGTGTGTTTACAAAGGTATTAACAGACTGAACCTTATATTGTTAGACATTTTGATTGTATAGTTTTTGAATGTTAATGTTAATGATAATTAAGATTATCCTTTTTTGACCGAATCTCAGTGTTGTTTGTCTCCTCAAATGTACTTGTCAACAAACCACAACGGACAGTAATGATTGCACAAATGAACACGGGTAGTGTTTGTGTTTTATGTTGATATCTCATATTAAATGTGGTGTTAATGTTGTTTTTCTTTAGCTACCCTGAGTATCCTGAGCTGAAACCTGACAGTAGTTGTTCTCTCAGTCACATAAGAAGCCAGTTTGGACCTCTTAAGGCAGCTACATTAATCATTCATGTGTTTTTAATGTCAGTGTGTGCTGCTCTTTATGTTAAACAAGTGTTGCATATTGTGTGCCACACATGGTTTTGTCCCTTGACTTACACAATATAGTGCCATTTATTTATACAGATTTAACATCAAAACTACTCTCAAAAATAATTTAAACAATCTTTTTGCTGTGTTTGATACCGGGTGGCTTGGGTTTTTATTTTTACTGCATTGCTGCACTTTTCAGTATTTGTCAGGCATCTGATTCTGCCGCTGAATTTATTAATATACGTTATGTGTTTAAGGAAGACATGTTCTTCTTTTTAAATGTGATCATCTACACAATGATGTCCATAAATGTTTCTCCTGTTGCCTTAGTGTGTATTAGTCTTGTTTTATGTGTACCAGTAAAAGCACATGATATTATTGAAGTGCAATATAAAGGAAGCCACTCTTGTCGAAGGGGAATGTAGACATTTGTGAGGTTTTATGTGCATCCTATTAAAGGTGTATCATGTTTTAAAAATAACTTCCAGGTGCTTTTTCTGTCCTTATTTTCACAACAACTCAACTAAGGCACAATACATTTCAGTATGAAAGTTTGAGATGTTTATATCCACAAACCCCCAAAGACATTTGAGAAAAATTGTATGGAGCTTTTTAAGATTAAACGCATACAAATAAACCAACATTTATGTTTTTTAACGAGTAATTTTCAGATTATTTACTTCTATTTTCTATATTGATTTCTCTATAAATGTCTTAACTTTATTTGTGTCCAACCAACAGTTTAAAACTAAAAGATATTCAATTTACAGAGATATTAAACAGAGAAAAGTGTGAAACCTCTCAATTGAGACCCTTGTTTTGTCTTCGGGGCAATTTGAAGAGGCACGTAGAATAGTACAGCAACACTATGAAATATAAGATATTACTTCATTAAAAAAGCATGGATCTATACACATGATAAAAATATGGAATGATGATCTTAGTGTGAAAAATACCCTCATGGTAAGATAATATCGATGTGAAATGCTAATATTACTGCACAAAAAACTATTCACATTAAGATAATGAATATAATGATATGCGATTGTTGATCTTAGTGTGATAAAATTATAATAATGCAATATACACAGTAACCCCTCTGCCTGCGCAATATGGAAACCAGAGTGGGTATTTTTTTGAGTTGGTTGCCTGGATGTAATGGTTTTTGATGACCCTCTCCATAGCTTTCATCACAAGAGATGTGAGAGCCACATGCCTGAGGTAAATCAGGGCCTTAATAGTGATGGACCACCCATTTTTTCTTCAGAACTCTGTCAATAAGAACCGGTTTATTAAAACACACAGCCCACGTCCTTTTATACTGTCTTAAACCTTTCCTTCGAATATTTTATGAATTGTAAGGTGTCCTTGGGTGCTTTGAAAGGCACCTCTAAATAGAATAAATAATAATTATTATTAATTGAAACCTGCGTCTATTTTATTATCTGAAAAGTGTGTCCGATACACGTCTTAACTTCTAAAATGCAAATGCATTACTTTGCCTAAGCTTTATAAACAGTAAGATACTTTAGGGAATTTGCAATGATTTGCTCAGGAAAGGCGTGGCTTTATGAACACCTAAACCTATTTAAGGATTATAATTCTTATGGGATTTATTTTTTCATTACATTTTATATTGTTTATATGGTAATATACAGTATTGTATGTATGTTTTTTCGACGATATCTTGTAGGCCTATGTTCTTTATTGTGTGTTCAATAAAGTATATAATATACACCTTTGCAGTGTACACTGCTTGTAATTTAATTCCAGATGTATTATTCAAAGCATCCTTTTTTCACATTTCCACTTTTTAAATTGTAATGTAGCCTATGTATAGGCCTACTTTGTTTTGAACTATATCCACAATACACTTTATCCTCATGCTGTCTACTGTCAAGTCAACAGCAGGTGCAAAAGGCGAAGAACATCAATACACTACGCTGACCGTGCGTGATGACGACACCAGAAGGCCCTAGCGTGGTGCGTAACGTAACATTCCATTGAGAAGAAGAGGGGAAAGATGGCGTCCTCTAACAATCCTCGCAAATTTAGCGAAAAAATCGCTTTACATAATCAGAAACAGGCGGAGGAAACTGCTGCGTTTGAAGAAGTGATGAAAGAGCTGAACATCACCAGAGCTGCTCGGGTAAGAGCTGCACACCCCGGCTGTTTATGTTTTGTTGCATCGCTGTTTGGCAGCTGTCGAGCGCTGCGGAGATAAACCTGAACGCTGGGATGCTAAGTAGCTAAAGTTGACATTAACATCCTCTAATATCAATGTCAGTTCACCACAATCAAATAATGCTTTCACCGTGCCTGTTCAGCTTTAAATCCTGCCAGCGTTTTTCCGATATAACCAGCTATTCGTGTGCAGCGTTAGCTTAGCTAGCGTGCTGGAGCTGTGAATAATAATGTGCACCTGTGCTGGATTGACTAGTCACTGGTGTCCTTTTCGTTAGCAAACAAATCACCGACATGTAAATAATTGTATAACAACATGTTAGGAAAGTCAGCTGCTAGACAACATATGAAGCAATATCACTCAGAGGTCTAAGTTATCATTTGCTGGCCAGCCAGATGTTTTAACCAGCTTCTCCAGATGTGATTTTGTTTCCTTGCTGTTAACCATCGCTTAACAGTATGTGTTATTGATTACATCTTTGTGAAGACTTAGCGTTATTAAGGAAAATGTGGTGTTCCTTTTTTCTTTTTTAATTCAAGAAAAGTATAATTATGTTAACAAAAAAATCTATTAAAACATATTTCAGTTTTCTTGAAGGATGAGGAGCAATATGGGAAGCTACTTTCTCCTGTCAACAGTAAATAGTTTCCTTATTCGTTGAGGTTGTAACTTGGAAATGACTGATTTTGTTCAGCCATTGATGTGGAATAAATGAATTAGAAAATAAAGTATTTATAGAATAATATACGTGTAAATGCAATAATGCCAAATGTTTGGGTTCCTGCGAGGATTTGCTGCCATTCCCTGTATATGATAAAGCTAATATGTTTGCATTTTGTACCATCCCTCTGACCTTTTATAGAATACATAATTGATAAATTGATGGTGAAAATAATTAAATGAAAGCCTTAGATTACTGTGAAAATCAGAAAGTAATGTAAACCTTATTTAACATTATGGTGACACTTTAATATTATTGTATTATTTCAGGGAAATTACCAAAATGATCAATAATCAAAGTTGTTGACATTTAATTAACTGATAATCAAGTAATAAACACATTGTTTCAGCCACAGTAGGAGTGACATCTTGTTGCCAGGAAGTGTTTTGGCTAATTATTGGCCCAATTGCAGGAAATGATGGCCACTTACCACACGCCTTCATCCGTGTATATCTGAGCTGTACTGTCATTTATTGCAGGGAAAAAACTAAATTAAAGTCAGCTTATCGTCTCTGCCAGATTTCTTTGTGTTGCCATCTCAACATCAATCCATTGTATTTGTTCAGATCATTATCAACTTCATTATAAGTAACAGAGCACTTCCATCACTGTTTTTGTAATACCATGCATTACTTTTGTGACTGGTCTTGTGTTAAGACACATGGCTAATGTTATCACCAGGTGTGTTACATTGAAGGACTGAAATCACACCAGCTGTCAGTCAGGTGTCAGTCACATCAGGTGATGTGATTCTGTTTTTTGTTTTGCTATGAAAGATGTCTGCCTCTTGGTTGTTCTTGAAAAAGCCAATCTGCCTGTCTCATCATTTTTCATCTGTCAATCTATCTTCCATTTCACCACTCCAGTGTCATTCACTGGCAGGTGTCATTCATTTTTAGCATCACTTTATTTGTAAATCAGATCAATCATTCACTCATGCTTTCATGCAATTTTACTTTGCACAGTTGCAGTTACAGAAGACCCAGTATTTGCAACTAGGGCAGAATCGTGGACAGTACTATGGAGGCTCACTGCCCAATGTCAATCAGATTGGAAATGGCAACATTGACCTGCCTTTTCAGGTGAGCCCTTAGCCTCTCTCGGCTGGTAAATCAATGGTTTGTTCTCAATCAGTGTACCTTGCTAAGCTGTTGGTGATAATGAACTAAAACAAAGGTTGCAGTTATCTGTTGTTTTGGCTCAAAAACAGAGAAGTCTGCAGGCTTAGCTGAGTCTTGAACGGCTGCATAGTCCTACCAGGTTGTTATCATGGTCCAGGAGTGCAAAGAAGTGTGTAGTTTTACCCTGCAATGTAATTTGGTTCCTAAATTTTAAAGTATATCATTGCTTGTCATGGCTTTCCATCTTTAAATACATTTGCCAACTCGAGCATCAGTATGGGGGGCCCATGGCTTGACTCATTTTTGAAATGAACACATTTGCACCATTAATCCTAAGACATTTATCCTAAAACATCTATCCTAAAATAGTTTTTGTCCTACGAGAAAGCTGTTTTGCTGGCCTCATTCACCTGCTGTGTTCAAATCTAGAACTCTGTGCTGGACACCAGTCGGACTACTAGGCACCACGGGCTGGTGGAGCGTGTTTACCGTGACCGCAACCGCATCACATCTCCTCACCGCCGGCCGCTGTCAGTCGACAAACATGGACGCCAAATATCCTTTTTTTGTTCTTGGAAGCATTTTGGTGTTGTTTTACTAGCATTCATTTTTGTTTGATGCTTCTAAGTCGGCTACCGAAAGTTTTCCTCTCTAGTTAACTGTGTCATTTAAGTCAGCATGTTAAGAGGAACATAATATTTTAGGAAGGTTTGAACAGGTTTCATATAATTTACTGCTCCTTGTCTAGTGGTGCTATAATCTTCTTAGTACCGAAAAAGCTCAAAACCAGAAATATGACTTTACTTGTAGTTAGTCTAACTTTTGTGTTTATATCTAAATGATATCAGAGGCTCCTACAGCTGTGGATTTTCATTTATGTTTCCATACAGTGATATACAGGCTGTTCTTTACATGCTTGACCTTCAGTCAGTAACAAACCGCCAAGCTTTCCAGGAAACACTTACACTTTCACCTGTTAAAACATAGTCTATAAATGGAAAGCATCACACATAATCTCAACGTTAAACTAAATCAAGTCATTTCCCAAATGTGTTTTTAAATAAATAAAACAAATAACATCTGAGACAGATAGGAACAGAATAAATAATTGAATGTAGCTCTGCCTTGTTCCACACATTTGAGCCTAACATGAGACAATATAATGCGATACTGTGTTTTGTTAGAGTCTCATTGACAAGAGTCTTCTTAGACATATATTGGATAACAAGACACTGACTGAAGCCTTTTTCAAAGTAATTGAATCCTTACAACACTTGTGAGTGTGGTTAGTTATTATGTATCCGGTTGAATCAGCCAGCAGACATGAAAGTGTGGATTAGCTACGATCCATTTTTCATCCCCTCTACTTTATTCGCCTTAACCAAATTCACATCGACAGCTGTCCTTACAGCTCAGTTTACCTCTCCCCACCGCCAGACACTAGCTGGAGAAGGTAAGCTAACTCCCCTTGTCCATGTGCCCACATTTGAACTAAGATACACAACAACACAGCTCAATTAGAACGTTAAAGCACATGATTTTGTGCATCCATGTTTGTACAACATTTTAAAAGTAGCCCAACACAAAGGGCACATTTAGCTGTTTGAAGGCAAGTTAAGGTCTGTAACAGAATGTGGGTCTTCCTGGATGGGAAGCTGAAGAATTGGCTGTCTGCCAGCGTTGGGGATTTAGCTGGGATTTTGCTGACGTCTCATCTTTCTCACACATACAGGACAAATTCAGACTCTGCCTTACACCAGAGCGCCATGAATCCCAAACCCCAGGAGGTGTTTGCCGGGGGATCACAGGAGCTGCAGCCTAAACGAGGTAATGGAGGCTCCAGTTACAAAACACACAGAGCCGCATTCATTTATTAATGTGCAGTGTACTAATGCAGGCTGCAAACTTTAAATGACATAAAAGGGTTGAAGTAGATCTAGACTCTTGATGAAATATTTATGGAGTAAATGGATACTGATCCAAGTCAAAGAAGTGCTTCAGCAAGCTGCTATAGTACTCTGCAGAGAAGTAACATCTCTGAATGGAGCTGACTCAGTGTGAGCTACAGGGGAGGATCAATAATTCACTGATTATCCATGGATTATGTCTTTTTATGTGTGAGGCTCTCGTATAATGAAGCCAAGATTGGCTGGCATCCACTCGGTCTGTCTGGTGCTCACCTTGCTATTTTTAGACGCTCAGAAATATAGTGCACAGCTTTATTCTGCCTGACTGGCTCAGATATTGATGACTCATTTCTAGCCCTGATTTGTATTGTCATGCATTTTTTTCAAAGCAAAGCCTCTGTCTTGCTGTTTCCCTTATTAGTACTGCTGCTAACTGTGCCTGGGACCGAGAACTCTGAGTCAAACGAGGATGCGCAGGAACAGTTGTGGGATGACAAGAAGGTACTGACGGGAAAGGGAAGGGCTAACAAGATGGACACCTTTTATGTGAACCACGTCAGATTTACGGCTCATTATTATGTTCTCTCCTCAGGATGATTCATCAAACACATGTGATGTCCCAGGAATCAAGTGAGTGGTCTATTGTTTTATTATCTTTCCATCAGAAATATCTCTCTTACAAAAACTGCTTTTATCCTGCATAATAAATGATCTTTTATTTTAGATAGGCCTTCTAATTTACAATTTTACATGAGATGCACATCAAACCAATGGTCATGTCCTGAGTTATGTATGAATGGAATTTACTCCCTATACAAATCACAGAAGAACAGTAAGGTTGGATGAAACTAATATGTACTCTTGACACTCTTGATTTGATTATTTGCAATGAGTGGTGGACACTGGTATAAGTATCTGAATGGTCCAGAGCTTGTCTTGTCTGTGTGGGTCGAAAAAACGAAACTAATACACAATTTGATAGCCATCCCTGTAGAAACCCAAAGGGTGCTAATCATGTAAAACTTTTTCCAAAGTAGTTCAATATGAGAGCAGCTCTTCTCCTGTCTGACAGCACTTCTTGTCTTTTTAGTATATTCCCATCACCAGACCAGGAGTTGAACCTGTCCTTGCTCCCTGCTGCACACAACACCGGGGGCTCGCTGCCTGACCTGACCAACATCCAGTTCCCCCCCCCACTGTCCACCCCGCTGGACCCCGAGGACACCGTGGCCTTCCCCTCCCTCAGCGCCTCCACCAGCACGGGATGCCTGACCACCAACCTCACCCACCTGGGCATCAGCGCCGCCAGCCATGGTAAAGTTACTTTTAGAAAAACACTCAAAGTTAACCTGCTGTTAAAGAACATGATTTAATTTTTAACAACACAATTCATCTTTTAAAAGAGTTGAAGGTATTGGACGCTGCAACAATTAAAATGAAAAATGTATGAATTGATAGACAGAAATAAAATCTCCAACCATGTTGATACTCATTAATTAGCTTTTTTCAGCCTCTCAAATATGCTTTTACCATTCTTATATCATATTAGACTTGATATCCTTGGGTTTTGGACTGAAAAAAAAGAAAGACTTGTATAAAGACTGGAATGGACATTTTCCCAATTGTCTGACATTTAATACAATAAACAATTAATCACATAAATATCCAGATTAATTAAAAATGAAAATAATATCGCAGCCCTATAATATTTCACAGCAATTAGTAGGCAATATGAAATTGATCGATAAAGGTTTGTGTTTTAACTTTACAGCACTCAGTTGGTTTGAGTTGAGTGGGAAACAAAGAAACCTTTGTCTTCTCTATGATGATTATTATTATTATTATTATTATGTCCCTCCCCAGGCATTACCAGCTCCCCTCAGCCCACCATGACTGTAACGTCTCAGCGCCGGCAGCCCCCCGTGGTGCCGCTCACCCTCACCTCTGAACTCCATCTCCAGCAGTCCCCCCAGCAGCTCTCCCCCACCCTCTCCTCACCCGTCAACATCACACAGGTAAGGATCTGCTCTGAGAACTATGAGGGAACACTTTACCCAGAAGTAAAAAAAAAAAAAAAAACATGATGTTCCTCAGACCTGTAGTGCTGTCTATCAATCATTTTGTTGTGATTTGAGATTTTCACCAAATAGAATCTTGCACATCTTCCGGCGCAGACTGAAAACTCATCTCTTTCGACTCCACTTCGAGCGATAGAATTACTAACAAAGAACTGCTAACAAAACACTTATATTCTAATAAAAGACTGGCTTATCTGAAGCCAGTTGAGTAGCACTTGAAATGTTTTGGCTCTATGAAACCTGATGTACTTATATGATTCTGTTTTCTTCAAGTTTGTATCTTCCTGGTCGAATGCACTTATTGTAAGTCGCTTTGGATAAAAGCGTCAGCTAAATGCAATGTAATGTAGAATCTGTAAGAAAAAAAGAAAGAAAATGGTTCCTACATGAGACTGCTCACAGCGAGGCCTGAAGATTATCTTGAGTAACTGGGTCATGATTTCTGGAAATAGACATGGCTTTGAAGTTTTAAAGTATTTGTTGGCTCTTTGAGAGCAACGTGCCATCTACTTCAATTACATTTGAAAGTAGGCAGACATCTCCATGGAAACTCACACCAAAACAATGTAGATTGATAAAGAGCACCACAGGTAAGAGGAACAATATGTATGTTTTACTTTTGAGTGAAATGTTCATTTTAAACATGTGTCCTTAAGCTCTGTAGTTTTAGTTTGCTGCTCTACACTGTAACATTCAACTGGTTTTGTTGTTATCCCATCGCTTGCTAAAGAGAGTAGTAAAGAAAATCAGTTTTGACACAAGAACATCTCCAAACTATTACCTATGGTCATTAGAATTGGATGGTTTGACGTTTTTTTAGTAGAAGAACAGTCAAAATGTATACTAACGAAAGCCTGGCACTCGGAGGACGAGGAACTGAATTGCACTGAAATACTCTTCCGTACATACTTATGTCACATTTTTTGGGACCAGCCTAAACAGAGTCTATGCGTGTTCCTTCAGAACATGTCCACAGAGTCGCTGACCCTGGAGCAGCAGCTCTCCCAGCTCCCTCTGTTCAACCAGCTGACGGCACAGGCCCAGGCTCAGCTGCTGAACGACCTCCTGAAGCAGCAGCAGGCGCTGTCGCAGGGCATCCAGCTCATCACTCTGCCCCCCCTGGCCTCCCCCGGGACCACCTCCAGCAGCCCCTCCCCAGACAGCCAGAGTCAGACCACCGCCAGCATCAGCATCGGCTCGGTAAGAAACTAAGACGTTTGGTGGAAGCAGAGATAAAGACATTTTGTTTAATCTTCTAATCATTTTGCCGCCTTATTGTTCTGAAAGTTATTAAGATACACAGAATACATGCCAGGAAATATCAGTATTATTTTTATGTCACTGGGTTTTGAGACTGATTTTGTAATCCTTACTAGGGGAAATGTATATAAACTCATCATCTGATAAGTATGCCTTTTTAACTTTTTTGTATTACTTGTGTTATGTTCATTTGAAGTAAGATTTCTTCATGTCTTTTAAATCTGATTATATGTTCTCAATATTTAGCAATTTGTAAGCTTTTGTGTAGGATCATTTTCCTATTTTATTGGATGGTTGAGTGTGAAATTAGATGAAATAAGCTTATGATACACAGTAATACACCACTTTACCTTTACCATTTAACCAAAGTAGGACTAGCAGATTCCACAATCACATTTTCCAGAATCACATCAGAAACAGCCGAAGAGTTTTCCCTATTGATCTGGTGGTGATTGGTATCATTTCCTACCCAAACACACTGTACATAAGGAGCAGATCGATGCGTGATGCCCTCTCACATTCCGTCCTTTGAGATTTGTGTGTGAAAGGCATGAAGCTTAGTGCTAGCTAACCCTCTTCCCTCCAACAGTACCGCAATCAGACTGGCTCACCAGCCACTCAGTCTCCAACCTCCCCCGTCTCCAATCAAGGCTTCTCCCCCGGCGGCTCGCCTCAAGTAAGGGCCCACCCACCGAGCTAGCTGCTGTTTGGGGAAGGTCTTCGCGCCTGGGGGAAAGCTATCTGTAGATGAGTTTAGGCTGCTTTTCATCCTCTGCACCTGCAGTAACCACTCATGGTGTCAACAGCTGCATAACTCATTCTTCATCACCCCTGTCCGTCACTCCTCACTGTGTGCATGACAACATGGCGATAGTGGTGGTTAGACTTCAAGTTAGTAAACGTTAGCAGTTAGCAGTTAGCTGTTATTGACCAGTAGAGCTAGGTTTCATAAAGTTGCACAATGGTGCCTTCATGGTCTCTTCAGTAAAAATGAATAGTCTGACGTCCCCTTTATGCACCACACAGGATTTAGACACTTCTCTCAGGATGAGCTGCAGTTATGATGGGTCTCAGGTTTTTTGTCTCGTTTTGTTACTCCTTACGAATAAACAAATAGACCAGGGCTTCTCAAACTCCGGACCAAGGTCCGGATCCGGACCGAACTGCAAATCAATCCGGACCGAACCCTGTCCCATTATTTAAAAAGAAAAAAAGATTCTGATAAATTAATGTACATCATCATGTACGCGCGTCTTGTGTCTGACGCGTTGTGAGAATGAACGTGCATATATATTTACTTGTGTGCGCGAGCGTGACACACATAGCAGACCGCAAGTTTACCTTGACATACTGTATGTATGTATTGAATGTGTGTGTGCATACAGGGGCGCCGTTTACCGACAGGCAAGGCAGGCAAGTGCTTGGACCAGAAGGGGGCCCCCAAAGAAGGTAGATTAAGAAGGTCCACAGCAACAACAACATGAAACACCCTTTAATTTACTGCAAAGACATGTCGGGAAACCCCCTCAAGGGGGCCCCATGCATAGAGCGCCAAGAAACTGCTTCTTAATTTCAGTTGCGTTTCTCCGCTCGGGGGGGGCATTGATCCGGACCAGTGACCTTGTATAAAGTTCACAACTGGACCTTTAATAAAAAAGTTTGAGTACCCCTGAAATAGACCAACAATAATGTTCTTGACTTTTTTTAAATCGTACTATGATCCTTTATCAGCAGTCAGACTTGAAGGGAACATTTGCTGAATTTAAACCGGACTTTACCATTGCAATGTGCAAGTGAGAGATGTTCGGGTTTCACTGCTTGTCACTGGAGCCCAGAGCCCCCCAGACAATAACATTGTTTATTGGCTCAAACCAACCTCATTGGAACGATCCAGAGCTGGTTGAAAGGCAATGCTTCCCTTTAATGGTAAAATGAGCCGTTGGTCTATTGTGAGTCAAGAACACCGAGCTGCTAGTCGGAGCAAAGAGCTAAATTCAGTTTACATCTGTTATATACATACACACAAACAAAACATATCACTCTCTCCACTGGGGGAAAGTCATCAGAGCTTATCCTGACTTCAGTAAAACATTTGGCAGAAAGGCAAAGACAGCTTGCATGTGTTTTAATAATACACTTTCTGTGTTTAGTGCTTTTCAAGGTGCAAGGCCACATCAAGTAAAGCAATTACTCTGTCAAAAGCTGAAAATGAAGTTATCAATGGCAATTTAAAACCAAAATATATAATGTAATTGTTGAATAGCAGATCATTTGATTAATGTTACCCTTGGGAGGTTGTTTGTTAACTAAAAAAGTTATGATTGAATTCCATTTCACTCCCACAAAACGCAGCGTGTGTATTAATGTATCGATTGTGTTGGATTTATTTCCCTCCTTAAAACATTTGCCTAGCTGATTTTAAAATATTTTTAATTGAATCACTGTTTGCCTCCATATTGACTTCTTCAGTGGACTGGAAGGATTTCTTTGTGGGGGGCTTTTACTATCGAATTAAGTTGTAAAGCCCTTCGGTTCAGATTTGTTTCAGTTTTAGTGCTTTCCTCACTGCAAGAACATTTCCAAGGGAAATTCCAGTATTTGACTATCTGACACTTTGTCAACCTTGACTACCTAAATAAACTAATATTTTCCCACCATCAACAATGTAGAGATTTAGGAAAGACTGTCTTACTTTTGATCTACTGCAACTTGACAAAATATATATATATATATATATATTAGGGCTGTCAGTCGATTAAAATATTTAATCGCGATTAATCGCATGATTGTCCATAGTTAATCGCGATTAATCGCAAATTAATCGCACATTTTTTATCTGTTCTAAATGTACCTTAGAGGGATATCTTTCAAGTTTTTAATACTCTTATCTACATATGAGTGGACAACTATGCTTTATATGTTTGTTTATTATCATTTGAACAATGACAAATATTCTCATGAATATTAAACACAACAACCTCTGAACATTACAAATATTCGCCTCAATTCAACCTAGAACCTCTCATACAATTGTGTGTGTGTGTGTGTGTGTGTGTGTGTGTGTGTGTGTGTGTGTGTGTGTGTGTGTGTGTGTGTGTGTGTGGTGTGTGTGTGTGTGTGTGTGTGTGTGTGTGTGTGGTGTGTGTGTGTGTGTGTGTGTGTGTGTGTGTGTGTGGTGTGTGTGTGTGTGTGTGTGTGTGTGTGTGGTGTGTGTGTGTGTGGTGTGTGTGTGTGTGTGTGTGTGTGTGTGTGTGTGTGTGTGTGTTTGTGTGTGTGTGTGTGTGTTGTGTGTGTGTGTGTGCTATGTGCAGCTCAAGGCATATATGCCTGTGTGTATGAGCTGTGTTGCGCGCACTATCCGTGCTGAGTGTGCTGTCTGGCTACCTGCATAAAGTCAAGTGCTCGGCGCAGTTGTCGGCGAAATGTCGCTCCTCTGTTTTCATTGAAACAGCTCCTTATATCCGTTAGCTCAGCTAGCTAGCACCAGATGCTAACAACAACACGTAAGTTGTGCTTCGCTCGCGCCACACATACACACACCCTCCCGGTCCTCCCGATGGCCAGTCCGGGCCTGCCGGTGAGCGTGGAAGTGTGGTCTGCCACAAGCGGGCAGCAGGAGCGGGGCTGTCAGCATCAGCTTGTAGATGGTATTTTAAACTCGATGCGCTCTGAAACTACGGCGGCCGAGGACAAAAAATACACATGCGTTAATCGCGTTAAAATAATTAGTGGCGTTAATTTTTTTTTTGCGTTAACGCGTTATTAACGCGTTAACTTGACAGCCCTAATATATATATATATAACACACTGTGTTCGAATTTGACTGATGTCAAAAGATGAAATAAATGCTAAAATAATGAAAAGAGAGGTGATCCAATGAAGCAGGAAGTTGTTTCAGCCTGAAAGTTCATCTTCTGTAGATACGCTTTGCAGTTTGGTAAAACTGTTTCTTAAATACATCTTCGTTTGGAAAGCTGCTGTTGCCACGTTTGTGAAACAGCCAGAGTGAGATCCAAGTGCTACGCTGACCGATAGTTGTAAAGGACAAACATGTCAGGATATCACTTCGGTGGAGAAATACTAGAACTTCCCTTTAACAGGTTGATTGTGTTTGTGTTACAGTGAACAGGGCTGCTGCGGTTAAAACAGCACTGTTGTGTGTCCTGTCTTGAGCGATGGGGAAAACAGCCACACTTTCATATTTCCATTTCATGTTTTTTTCATTTAAAGTTATTAGGTGTTTAGGAGAATCACTTTTTTAAAATTGGTTCATCAACCTCCTCTTTTGTCTCATAACCACGACAGCCCTGGTCATGAAACCCATTTGCTTCTTCGGGCGCTGCTCAGACTGACTGTTGTGTGTTTGCTTGTGTTTTTCCATCGCTGAACTGTCTGCCTGTGGGCCCAGATAACTTGCCTTCTGGCTCATTTAATTACAGACTTTTATATGTAGCTGCGTTCCTGACATTTGTTCTGATTTGTGGGACTCACTTCTCTTTCTCCAGCACATTCCCATGGTGGGCAGTATATTTGGCGACTCCTTCTACGATCAGCAGTTGACATTAAGGCAGACCAATGCCCTCTCTCACCAGGTGACAAAAGCAACAAAAAGCAACAATGACAGAAAAGTGTTCCCCCCTCTGTACCTGACTTTATCTTTCTGTGCTAAAGCTGGAGCAGTTCAACATGATCGAGAACCCCATCAACTCCAACAGCCTTTACAACCAGTGCTCCACCCTCAACTACACACAGGCGGCCATGATGGGCCTCACCGGGAGCAGCTTACAGGACTCGCAGCAGCTCGGCTACAGTAACCACGGCAACATCCCCAACATCATCCTCACAGGTAGCAACACCACCTGTCCATCAGATACACCATATTGTACATGTGTGCAAAAAAACCTCTTACAGTTTTTTGCCCCCGTCACGTTTAACACCCTTTATTCTCTTCTATGGAACACAATCATGGTTAAATGACAGAGAACTGTACTGTATGACGAGTATCACGAGAAGTCTTACGTTTGACTTGCTTCCCCAGGATCAAATTAGCCTAGCAACTACAGGTTCACTGACCTAATGCTAAATGATACTGTGTTGCAGTAGTTGCACTTTAAATACAAAATGTATTTATATTTGAATGCAAGTTTAAACAACTTATTTTGTTATTTTAGTTGCCAGGTAGTTTATTAATTGATTTTGGTGGACTCGCCTGCCTGTGTTCCTCACTGTCAAACTTTAGTGAGTTTAAAGGGTGCCTGCCTGTTTGTTTGGGATGTCAGTTCCCACTTGTTCCTCTGACGTCACGTGTCTCAGTCACAGGCGAGTCTCCGCCCAGCCTCTCCAAAGAGCTGACCAACTCTCTGGCGGGCGTCGGGGACGTCAGCTTCGACGCAGACTCTCAGTTCCCATTGGACGAGCTGAAGATCGACCCGCTCACCCTGGACGGACTGCACATGCTCAACGACCCCGACATGGTGCTCACCGACCCCGCCACCGAGGACACGTTCAGGATGGACAGGCTGTAACGTGAGAAGCTGGTCGAGAACAAGGAGAAGAAAAAAAACACACTAACTTGTGAATGAGAGAACCAAAGGGCCGGATGAACCCTCTCCCTCGTTGCATGGCCGTCCAGCTGTCCGACCTCGCCCTCGACTCCCTTTGAAACGATGCGCCACCAAAAGACAACAGGGAAAAAGACATCCAGTGGCTTGCCGGGGAATGGCCTCGCTGTCGTTTTGAATGAGATTCGTTGCTCAGCGCTTTCGCTAGCCTGCTGTGTTTACAGTGTACCATTACATGCCACATATATTCCAAAAATCGCACATTTGACTTTTTTTTCTTTTCATATCCACTTTTGTTTTGTGATATTTGCTCGTAGCAGGAAGCTGCTCGGACGTTGGGCTCAACCCTACCTGTTGTAGCGGCTGTATTAAAAAAACAAAAGAAGAAGCAAAACAAACCACAGCCGGTTCGCTTGTCCCATCGTGCCGCGACGGCTTTCTATTTCACACTCAAAGCTTTATTTTTGACAACCAAATGTTTTTTTCATCATGTACTGTATTTTTTTATGCTTTATGTATTTTCATGTGTTATTTATTTATTTAGTTAAAGATTTTATATTCCATTTCATATTTAAATTTGATGCCAAAATGCTCTCTGTACGCATAGTGTAAAATTGCACTGATGTACTTTGTGTCTATTTATTAATTACTAACATATTTGTATATGTGTTTGTTAAGCTACTTGGTTAATGAAGGAGTGCAAAACCTCCCCATAGTTGCTCTTTGGTGTTCGATGTGCCATTCTCTGATGTAGGACTTGTAGACGTTGCCATGCTGCAGCCCAACGGTCCAATCTGAATATCATAGTTTTAGCACAGCTCCACAAAATGCTGCGTGCTCCAGAAAAGGGTTGGTTTAACGCCACTTGAATTAACTTTTTCTGAGAAAATCATCAGGTATTTCTATTTAACTAGAAAGCAAGAAAACACGTCCAAATTAATTTTCTGCCAGTGAAAAGCCAATACATATATATATCCAGACTGAGCGTCTTCTCAGTGAAGAAAGCCGTCTGTTTTTAAACACTAAAATCTTAAATCTTTTTAAGTCGTCACTGTGAAATCACCTGATTTTGCCTTACATGAGTATTCTACTGTTCTACTTAAGTGTCTGATGTGACAACGTATTTTCGTAACTTATTGTAACATTTTCTTGTATTTGAGAGGAACTCAACTTTTGGTCAGTGATATTTGTGATTATGTTGTGTAAGGTTTGACAAATCAATGTACTGTATTTTGTATCGGTACAGTTTATAGCCAAATTGTTGATGTTTTTTTAAAGTGGGGCGAAAACACTAAAGTAATCAAAGGATGGGTTTAAAGTGTTTGAGAAGGAGCGCAATTATGGGGAGGCTTTTTGCTCCTTGACAGGGAAGCTCTAACAAAAACGCTAACGACCTTTGCCATAGAGGTCGTCAATAACAACAGTACCATGCAGAGTTTAGGATTTATTTGTCCATTGTTGGATATTTAACAGTATCAACTGCTCTAAATCAGGGGTGTCAAACTCAAGGCCCACGGGACAAATCCGGCCCGCGTCTTAATTTGCAAAGAATATAATACGTTTATTATACGGTTACATGCCGCTTTACAGAAGCACGTTGTCCATAAACTACATGTCCCACAATGCATCTCAATTTGGGACATGCACACTGAAGAGACTTTCAATGATTTGCCCTTGACTTCTGCTTTCAGACGTAGTTAGTTATGAAGGTATTATTATTATTATGTGATAATAATCCAATGTAGAGGCAATAATGTAATATAATACATTACATATATAATATATATTACATTTATATATAGTCTTAAAGTTACAACCGGCCCTCTGAGTGCAACCATAATGCTAATGTGGCCCGCGATGAAATGAGTTTGACACCCCTTTCTGAATGGTTGTTTTCGTATGATGCACATTTTAATTTATAAATATGAGGATATTTTCATTGTAGAGCGTCTGTGATTACTCCCATGTTGTAAACTGGATGAAGTACATACCGGGCCTGTTTAAGAAAGAATATGAGTGTATTTATATATTCAGTATTGTATGCAACATTTCAGAAAGCACCGACATCGGCCCAGCTCCATTCAGTGTTAGAAACGGCAAAAACAACCAGGGATGTAGTCGAGTCTAAAACTGTTTACCGGAAAAATGTTTACACATTTCATGTCAAGTGTCATCTGAACATGTACATATTGATATCATCTCTGACTACATCCATGACTTTGCCAAAATGTGTTGAACAAATTGTGTCAAATTCTAATCTGCCTTGGCCTTTGGTCAGAGTTTCCCTGGGAGGTGTGTGTCAGTGTGTGGGATCATGTTTGGTATATTGTAATGTTCATGTACAGACGTGCTAATCATTGACTCGCCTAAAGCGCTGTGGGAAGGTTTTCCAACCCCCTCCCCCCTCCCCAAAAGGAATCACGTTTGGTTTACTGCACACCTCTATCTACTGATGTTCAATTAATTCAGTCGAAGTGTTAATCGCCTGCTGTTTCCCTGCATCCAATGTTTTGTTTGCCTTCTTCAGATTTGTGATTCCTATGCAAATGAGACACCAACAAAAACAACCCTTAAAGGAAAAATCCATCTGTAATGTTTTATTGTTTATTTCTGGACTTGAGCTGGATTTATTGTTCTGAAATGGTGTGGGAAAGCAGGCAAAAAAATGAAAATTACACCGCAAATATACTGAGATAAAGAAAGATCTGTTGTGTTCGTATCCGGCTGTTTTCTCCTAAATGTGACTGATGTTGGCAGAGATGGTAGATTGGAGGACAGCTTTGAGCGATTTGAAGAAAAGGCTTAATATTCTCCTTTTCAATAATACTGGACACATTTATTTAGTTTTCTAGCAAGGCCCTTTACAGTTCATCCACTTTCTCTATGTTACAGAGCCCCTATGTATCATTTGTATTTATAGAATTGAATTGAATATGAATGCAAAACAACAAATGGCCATTCTAGTTGTCTTCTTTTCAGTCAGTGGACACATTGGTAACTGAAGGTTTAGCTCAACATCGGGGCTTTGGGTTCAAATGAAAGAAAAATGAGTGTTACAGTAGTGCTATGACAATCAACGAGTGAAATCGTACACTGAACTACAAATGTATTCCTACACCAGAGTAACAAGAAACCTAAATCCAGCTTTACTTTAAACGTTTTGTTTCAAACCTATCTCCCTCCATATGTATCCCTCCACCTGCATCTCTTCCTGTGTGACTGTTAAACATCAGTGCAAAGTTGCTGCAGAAGAAAGAAACCCTTTCTCTTTAATCCTACACTGAACTGATGCTGGACCTTACTTACAATGTTTAGAATTAATCAAACATTTCACTTTATTTCCTGAAAATATCCGGACATTTGTTACCAGGCCTGTCACATCAGAGGAAGAAAAAGGCCCAGAAATTCACAACACTTTCCCATAATCTGTTGGATTTTTCCTTTAAGCCACTAAAACAAATGTATACAACTCATTCTCTACATATTACATGTTTCCAAATGTGTTATCCCTAAAACAAAATATGTGTTCGAGCCCAAACTCCAGTGTTGCATTGCTATTAATGCAACAATTAACAGTAATGCAACAGTGATTTGAGCCCCCCCGTCACTTCCTTCCTGTCATCCTGCTGAATACTAGTCATCCACACTGACCTTGTACATATGCTATAGCTGAAACAAAATGCATGTCTAAACTGACAGTCAAAACCTCTTAACGAAGGCCTTCTATAGCTCCGCAGGTTTGATTTGTGTAACATAACGCTATCACAAAGTCTAAAGCAATGCATGTATGGGTTTCTCCTGTGGCTCTGTTACCTCCATCTCTGTATAACGCTACTTCAAGAATGATAAGAGAATGTATTTCCTGTGGCAGCGTCCTAGTTTGAGCCTGTTTGCCAAATTCTGCTTGGAGTTTTTATTTTAATTTTGTTTCTCTGCTCTTCAGTCGCCTTCTTCTCTGAGGAATCACTCAGTCTCTCTTCTCACTGTAGCATCTCACAACGTACGAGTGTTTAAAAAAAACCCGCAGGCCCTCTCCTCTTCTTCAGCACAACCCTTTGGCTTTCTTAAAACAATGGAATCGGGTTGTGTTTTGCAGATTGGCACGTGCACTGATTGTTTGCATACGTGGACTTGAATCTTCTGAAGCTTGTGCATTACGCAGTCGACTGACATGATAGACACATGGAGCTGATTCTTCTCCCAAGTTATGTACAGGAGTTACATCTGGCTATGCTGAGTTATTGTTGTTGCCTATCATGTCAGCTGTGGGACTGTGTGAAGTGTTTTATTTGTTTGTTTTTGTGCAATGTTTAGTCAATGCTTCGCACTTTATTTGTAACTTCCTGGCTCTTGAGCAGGGACTGTTCTGCCCGATGTGAATGCTGACTGTTTCACTCCGGGTGTAAACTCCGGAGGTATTTTCATGTCAAAGAAAAAGATGAATACTCTATTTTCCTTTGTAAAATATTTTTTGGCTTGTCTTGTTTTTTTTTTATCTGTGAAGATTTTAGGGGATGCAAAACTAGAAAGGGCTTACTCCAGTGCAGCTTGCGCTCTCGTGTTGGAACAGAACGGCACTCCGAATGTATTTCTTTGTTGGTCATTTCCCCCCCCCCCCCACATTGAGCGAGTCATGGTTCTTACAGTGAAATAGATGATAGTGGCAACCTGAAATATACTCATGTGAAGCAGTCTCTGCATCTTGACTACACAACACTAGAGCACACTGTAACTCTAGGGTTCAGGTCACATGAGAACAATGAGATTTAATCAAAAGGAAAATGTTTCAAAACAACTCTGCTCCAGTACACCATCCTTTATTTAATGTAAAATGCTGCAGAAAAACATCTACCTGCAAAATATTTGGAGGTAGAAAATGTTGTAGGCCTACCACTAAAAAGTTGATGGACTCCAACTGGTCTGCACTTCTGTTGTAGCTCATCACAGATAGAAAATAACATATAGTGTAAAAAAGAATTAGATTCCTTTTTTAATTGTCTTTGGTTTGTTGTCTATAGAGTCAGCTAAGAGCCAAACTTACACAAATAATGTATCTCAAGCTAGGCAGCTAATTCAATTAAATTCAAGAAATAAAAAAGACAGTAAACTTTGTTCGGCAGACTTGAATGTCTTTGCGTGATCCTTTCTTGGTGGTGAAACATTCTCACGTGTCGAGCATGAATTAGCATTTTGAGACATTGAGGTCATTTCACAAAAAAAGGCATCTGAAGCTAAACACTGAAACACTTTTATGGCTACTGAACGAAATTCCGTTTCCGTCTCGAGATGAACAAATCACCTCAAAATGAATTTATATTTTCCAAGTTATGCAGTGTTTACTCATCTGCTTGTTATGGTCTGAGCCTCCACTGACTTCTTGAGTTACTTGTTAGCGCAGTGTATGTTGTGTTGAAAAGCAGTGAAGCTGATATCTTGTCCCAAACTGAAGAAGCAGAGCAGTCTTAAACAGGAGTCCTGTGTTAAAAGGTGTATCATTGATCCCACGTGAAAAAGAAAGAGTTGCTGCTCCGTCTTTACTGCTTGTTCCCAGGGTGTTTTAGGTCTGAATAAAATGTCCCTTTAATAACACAGGGTTTTCTAAATGACTACAACTGTCCCTGGAAAAACATAGTTTAAGTTCCACTTAAAGCTTCTAGTGATAATAGCATAAACCACTGTTGTCCTGTGAGTCGTAGTAAAAGATCTGTAGTAATTTCTTCGTTGCCATGTGATTCTCCTTATGTGACCATTTGTTTATAAGATGAAAGAAAATGTCAATTAAATTGAATGTGGAAGACAGATGTTTCTCTGCACATAGTCTTGATTTTCAGAAAATGCTGATTTAAAAAAGCGGCCCGATGTCATTTTACAACGTCACAGCGTGTTTGCTGTGGACGTGCATGGTGTTCGATCCTGTTGTATATTGTCTTTGCTATTGTTTCTATTTTGTAATCTGTATTTCCAAATGCAAAATTTAAAAGATTATTTTGGATATGTGCATGCTTGTGAAATGTTCAGAATGTTGATTTCCACTAAAAGCTGTCTGTTACTTAAAACAAAAATGTTTGACTTCTTCTGCAGTAAAGCCATTAACATGTTATTTCTAGATATTTAAAGCTGCTTTACATGACACAAAATATATACATATATCATGGTAATTTAAATAACAATTGACTATTTTTGAAAACATTTTCTCCGCACTTCTCTGACATGTTGACACTTTTAAGACTACCTTCCTCATTAGATATTTCATAATTGCTGGTTAATATTCAAATATAATGCATAAAATGTATAATGCACATTATTTACCAAAATCCACATTTATTCATCAGTGACAGTTAAATATTTTCAATAGTTCTTTCAAAGTATAAATTGAAATTTGAATATACAATATAGGACAATATTTAGTCACAAAATTATTTATGACAGATATTTCCGTTTGCTAAACAATTAAAAACAATTTGTCTTCCTGATGCTGCTCCGAAGATTTTTCCCTGATGAGGCGTGTCCTCTGTTGTCAGGAGTTTATATATCAGTCTTTATTTTAAAACATATTTGGTTGACTTCTTACAAGCCTTTGTATACAAGTGATGGTTTTATTTCTGATCCCAGCTGTGCTTTGGAAAGTGTTTCCCAGAATTCCCTGGGCTCGCTCAGTGTCTTCAGACCGCCAGCCGGACCTGCTGGGCTCGGTAAGTGTCGAAGTCCTCAGGGAGAGTGTCTGCACAGAAAACAGCATTAGGTGAAATCACTGTTTGGTTTACAGTCTGAGCACCTTAAGGGTAAATACTCAACAGGCATCAGAAGAGTTACTTTGGCATTTACGACTGCATTCATATCTTTATTTGGCATTTATATTTGCCTATTTCCACAAGCCCTTTATTTTCTGTTAAACAGGTGAGTCTAATGCTCAGGCATACATTTTTGTCCTAGCTGCATACTTGGATTAACAATAATGGAAAAGGTATCTCACCATTACAGCGATAACGCAGGTTGGCCCAGATGATATTCTCCTGGGAGAAGCAGAAGACTCCCAGTCGACCTCCTCTCATCGTGGCGTCTATGATGACACCTGTGTCCGCCACCATCTTAGGACCCTCGTAGAAACGTACTCTGCGACAGGGAGAATGTAAGTTAGCAACAAATAGATTTGTATTCATTAAAAAACAAGACTATTTGGACTTGAAGTCTATAGACTAAATGTGAATCACCAGACTGAATGCACAGACTGATACAATTTAGTAAAGAAGTTTTTTTTCCTGTACTGTTTTTCGGTACCTGATGTAGCCGTCTGCGGGTCGGTGCTGGAGGAACCAGCGGTAAGAAGTCTTGTCCTTCCAGCCGACATTGCGAGCGTCTTTCCAGAGGAGTTTGACCTGATCGCTGGTGTCTCCGGTGTGCCACAGGGCGTTCCTCAGGTTCTCCCCTGGACCCGTGTTCGACTTAACGGCCTTTTCAAAACCACAGAAGACAAGCAGCCTGAGTCTCTGGAGTAATCTGTCATGTCCAGTGAGCATGTAATGGGAACTCTTTGTGCTAAAACTACTTTAATGCTTTAGAAAGAACTGATTAGTGTAACATTTAAACACAGTTGCACTAAGTAGTTAACAGCTGGTCACTGAGTTTAGCCCGAACCAAGGCATTACTTCTTCATCTAGTGCAAATACTGGTATTCAGTTCCACTAAGACACACGAAGACAGCATTTATAAAACTATAACTGTAATTAATGGGTTTGTTAATGTTTAGTTAATAATGAACTAATGCTTTTAGACCATCTGTAAGCCAAAAATAAGAACAACTTTTTGAGTTCGAGGGAAAAACTTGCCGAGCATGCTTTTTTGATTTGGCTCTGGACTTTCAAACACTTAACTTCTGGACCAAATTTCCTTTATAAACATTTATACATGTATTACAAATTACAACTGCAGACTTGATGGGATTTAATGGATTCTAAGAACCCTTTACTTGTGATGTATTCACATGTATGACTTCAGATGACTAACTTTTGCAAAGTGGTCCTAATTAGGATTCTCCACAACGGGGCAACACAAAGGTTGTTCTTAAAAAAGCCTTAGAACTGATCCATAATTTGATCAGTAATAAATAATTTATTTGGCATTATTAAAGCCATCATTGCCAGCTTAATAAACCTTTATAAATGGAGCCTTATCAGAAAGTGGTACTTGTTTATCTTATAACTATGATGATTAATTTCTTGCTGGCAGGGGACTACCTTCAGCTGGATGCCAGGTTCTGCCACGGCTCTGAACGGGTTCGCCTGCCAGTAGATCTGTTCCACCTGCTTCCACATCACCACGTAGAAACTGGAGCTGTCCTGGTAGCCGAAGATAAATCCTGCATAGTCATCGTCCGTCACCGTATTTACATGAAAGGTCCCTTCAAAGTCCACACCGCTGAAAGCCGTGTAACCTGGAGGAAACATTGTCAGATATTTTTTCACTTTTTTGCCTGCAGTTGGTTGAAAACATTGTCAATACAATTAAAGAGAGCTTTGATCCAGGTAGTTTTGGATTGCTCTATGTTGCTCTTACCCACTGCCAAACCAGGATCACTGTTCATAGTCTGGACTATCTCTCTTCCCTGCACAAACAAAAACAAATCTTTGAGATAAATTGTATCGCACCAAGAAGATATTAAGGATTTTGGGATCTAAAAGCACATAAATAAAACCTAAACAAGCTAGTTACTTGACCTGGTTCAGCACCACCCAGTTGGGGTCGATCTGTGCGTCGCCCTCCGGATCCAAAACGACGGTCTGGTACTCCCTGAAGTCAGTGTCGGTGACCTCAGCGTTTTCTGGACAAACGTCGATAGTGTCGATGATGGTGTCATTGTCGAAATCCGCCTCGCAAATGTTGCCAACGCCATCACCTGAGAAGATAGAAAGAACGTCTTAAACCCTTTTCGTTATTGTTTATTTACTAGATTTAGTCAGGCGTGTTACCCACCGTTCGAGTCCTCCTGCAGCGGGTTGGGGATCAGACGGCAGTTATCCGGACCGGGGGGCAGCAGGTCAGGGATGCCGTCGTTATCGTCGTCATCGTCACACTCGTCCCCCTGGCCGTCCTTGTCCGTGTCCAGCTGGGAGCTGTTGATGACGGCCGGACAGTTGTCCCTCGAGTCCTGGTGCCCGTCACCGTCACTGGACAAGAGAGACTTTTACTGACAAATCCAGCTTTTGGTCTCCAGTACTCTTGTTACATAAATCATTTAAATTAAATATATAGTGGGATTGATGAGGTCACAAGGTACCTGTCTTTGTTGGTGTCACAGGGATCTCCAATCAAGTCGTTGTCAGCATCCATCTGAGAAATATGAAAATAATAATGGTGAGTATGAGAGAGAACAGTCAGGTCAAGACTAGTCTGCTGTTAAGTTGTTTTTAGGCTTTTTTTGCAATCATTGGCAAGTGTTCTAAGAAATGACATTTCTATTTATCACAATGACTGAATACATAAATTACCGTGCAATGAACTATTGAAAAACACAAACTTCTTTTGCTATTTAAATGTAGTTAAAACACCCACACTGTCCAGATGAAGCAGATTAGTTAAATTGACTGTTACATTGTAAGTCATACATTTTATTAAAATGTTTTAGATTTGGATTATTCTACATTAAGGTTTATATTGGCTATAATTGATATTTTCTCACAATTTTCCTGAAGTTGAAACCAAAGCATTCCTTTTAATTTAGCGTATCTGAATTGTGTGACATGCATGTTACTTTGTTCTGTCTGTTGAGTTATACAGTAACTGTTTGTTCTCAGGCTCTGGACTCAAACACAGTCGACACTTCTTACAACACCGGAGAGAGATTTCTGACCTGGTCTGGGTTTGGGATATAAGGACAGCTGTCGCAGGCGTCTCCCACTTTGTCTCCATCACGATCCTTCTGGTCAGCGTTGGGAACTTTTTTGCAGTTATCCAGGTGATTAAGGATTCCTTGAAATCAATGTTGGAACCAGTGAATATTCATGTAACCACTAGTACTGTCTTTCTCTCAATTTTGGTATATAGCATTTATTGAGCTGTATTCACTATATGTGTCACGTTACAGTCCTCACTAATGTTAGTGTTTACAATTATATATATACGACATGTGTTTTTAATGTATCAACAGATGTGTTTGTAACTAATATGGGAAATACTGACCATCCCCATCGATGTCTTCATCACACTCGTCACCATATTTGTCCACATCCGTGTCTCTTTGGTCGTTGTTTTTCACTGCGCGGCAGTTGTCGCATGCATCGCCAAAGTCATCTTCATCGGCGTTCCTCTGGTCAACATTAGGCACCAACACACAGTTATCCTGCAAACACACACATAAACAAAGATGAACACAGGCTTATGTGTTTAAATCATGTTTTATACCATCTCTGTCACTTCTGTTCATGAACCTGCATGTTGAAGATCCCGTCCCCATCTGCGTCTTCATCACAGGCGTCTCCCATGCCGTCACCATCGGCATCTTCTTGACCAGAGTTGGGAACAGTGAGACAATTATCCTAAAAGACAAAAAAGTCATTATTAAAGTCAACTAAAATCAGATTTATGAAATGCTTTGAGGACAATTTAAGAACCACTAAAGCTCAAAGAGGTTTACTTGTGAGTTATTTTTGGGGTATTCCAATAATACATAATTCCCATCAGTATTGTATTCTTTGCAGATGACTAAATTGTGATCATTTGTGCTGTTTTTGTGTCACTCTTTTTTTTAAAGATTTCTCATGGAGGCTCTCAGGAGACTCACCTTGTTGCAGGTCTTCTCAGGACAGGCCAATTTCTCATCAGGGATACCATCGATGTCAATGTCAGGGCCGCAGTGGTAGCCGTTTCCAGCCCACCCGACTCCACACTGTGAGTAGAGATAATGTTTTATGTACTGTACAGTCTGTTTTTATTGGCCCTGCTGCGTACTGCGAACAGCACCAGATTACCTTAAGCGCTCAAACAGACCTTTACATTCACAAAATCTGGCACAAAAGTTATATGATTCAGAGAGTTGGGCCTTTACATGTTTAACAGCTTCTTACAAACGTAGTAAATAACTTTGAAGCTCTTCCAGACTGTCTCATCTGGAACCTACAAATAATTGCAGCCATAAGAGAGTTAAAGATTGAATGCTCTAATTTTAAAGCAATGTTGGGCTGCAACATAATCTCAACTTCCCACATCAACTCCAACTGTCATTAGTCCCTGTTGAGCGATTTATTCAGCAAGGATAAACTAGTTAATTAATAACGAAGGTCACACTCAATCCTAAAATATATAAATCCCTCACTCCTTCTTAGGGATGCTGCACAGTGAAATTGCTCATTTTTTGCACTTAGAAAAGAGTCTGAACAAGAAGTAGAATGTTTGATTTTTCACCTGACACTCGATGCGACCCTCTCGATGGACGATGCACTCGGCGCTGGCGTGGCAGGGGTTGGGCTGGCCGTTTCCACAGGCTCTCTCTGGCTTACAGCCGCGCCGCTGATCTCCAATATAGCCCGTCTTGCAGGGGCCGCACCTGTAGGACCCCTGAACACACACAGGGAAATGTCCTGTTATATCACTGACAAGGGACAATCGTCAGGCTAGGTTTGTATGGTAGTATTGTTGTTGTAAAGGAATCTCCATGGGTGCGCTGAGCAACTGAAGGGAGAAAAATGCACTATCTTGGGTTTTACGTAAATTATACTGACATATTACTTACTGATATTGAAGTGCCACAAAACACAGTGGAAAATCTCTCAGTAAAAAAACTAGGAAAAAACATTTTCAACACGTGAGTGTGACATAGATGGATGTCTCTGCTCGCATTGTTTGCCTCAGAATGAATAACACAGTGTATTTTACCCATTAAAGTATGTCATTGTGACATGCAATGAACCTTGCAGGATTGCTGTGTTCTGTGCAGAGGCTTTAAAAGTGCAGTCATTCAATCAGGATTGTAAATACCTGAACGTTAACCCAAATAAAGCCTCCCACCTTTTAGATTTAGATGCTACCAATGCTTTCTCTTAATACATCAATAGCTTTCACCCTATCTATATATTTGACCAAATATCAAATGTTCATGATACTCCTTCTGTTTAAAGTTAAAAAAGTTGGGATTTTAGTTTTTTGTATCTCTACATCTTCCTTTCTTCTCAATATTCAGTGAGATTTTCTGAATGCATGCACTGAATGCATGAAGTGGCTCTTTAGAAACATGGTTTGTGGTATAATGCAAAAGTGCGCTGAAGTCATCTATCTTATTGGTTGTAGTTGTGGGTTTACTTCAAAGATTGACTCAGTGTTGTAAGTTTATATAGTGATTATACTCACAGGCGTGTTCATACAGACAGAGTTCTCCACACAGCCTCCATTGTTGATGCCTTCACACTCATTGATATCTTTGCAGACCTTGAGAGGACAAACAGACAAAAAAGGATCAAATATCTTCCATGGGCTTTCATATCAAGACGAGAAAAAGATCAAAAATGAGGTGCAGCGGATTGAAAACAGTCCTGTGTGGAGGATTAATGTGCTGCTGAAGCAGACCAGGGCACACTGTGTGACATACTGTATGTACAGAAGAGAGAGAAGAGGTGCTGATGATGAGTTTAGACTGGAGCTAGTGGGAGGCAAAGACAAAAATGTTGACGTGCAGAGAGGAGAGTTTCTGATCCCTCAGCTTTAATCAGAAACTATTAAATATATTGTACGATTGCCTCAGTATTTGTAAATTAAACTGCACTTGGAACAGATCAATTAATCGAGTAAGTTTGGTTTGTTTTAAAAGTATCCAACTGATAAGATCCCCTTAAGGCCTCCCTCCCGCCCTTGTTGTAATAGTAGGCAGTAGAAGAGTTACAGAGAGCACAGATTAGAGGAGCTGAACAGTGAGTGTTTGTGTGTTCACCGCTGCGGACCTGTTTGTTGGCGGTGGCGTAGGCGAGTCCGACGCCCTGGACCTGGGGGCCGGTGTACCCAGCAGGACAGGAGCCGCAGCGGAAACCTGGGGAGGTGTTTATGCAGCGCACACCCATGTGACACGGAATAACTGTACACTGCAGCAACAAAGACACATAAAAAACAACATTAACTACATTTAGTTAACAAATTCTGTACTTGCAGTCTGGAATGTGTACATAGATACAATATCCCTTATGACAAACAAAAAGAGGTCATCAATTGTCAGATTATAAATAATTCTTTTCTGTAACTTCCTGATTTTTTTGTTAATTTATTATGTATGATTTAATTTCTTTGATTAAACATGTTTAAACTCAAGCAGGTTTATGAAAACTAATTTAGCTGGTTGACCAAAACACCAAAACAAGTGGTTTGCGTGTTCTCTTGAAGATAATCAACTAGACAAAAAAGTAATGTCATGCTTTTTAGAAATATATATATATGAATGCTTTTTATTTATCTCTGTTCATTTCAACTAACTCACGGCAAAAATAGTTATATTGGGTAAAAACTGCTTTAGAAAACCAGACTACTGCAAGAAGACGCAAATAATCACACTGTCAAACTTCACAATTAGTATTAGTATTAGCATATGACTTGGAGGTTATGAATCCTGTAAACCTAAAAAACAATTATTTAGCCATCATAGCGCTGTACTCTATTATATATTATATATAATATCTGTGCGTACCTCGTCGACATCAGTGCAGTGGGTACCGTTGCCCTCCATGCCGTCAGGACAGGGTCCGCACTTCACACCCTGAGGTGTGTCCTTGCACTTCACCCCTGGGTGGCAGGGGTTCGGCACGCAGGAGGGACGAGGCTGCATTCCTCCCATCCCTGAGGAGAGAGGCAGTATGCTCACTATAGTACAAGAGTTCTGCAAATTTGTATAACCTTGCTGAGAAGTTCAAAAATTAGAAGTCATCATCAGCATAGAAAGTACTGAGCGAGCTTTCAGTTCTTTGAAATTAATGAAAAGTGAAATACAGAAACAGAGTTTTATGTATTTGGTCAACTCACCACAGGCTTCACACTCCATCACTGTGTTCTTCAGGAAAACAATCTCTTTTATCTGAAAAATAAAAATCAATCAAATGTTTGTATGATGCCTCGATCCCTATCCAACATTTGAAAACAAAGAAAATGTTACTAAAATAACCTACTATAGAAAAACAATATCATTTTGAAATTGAGATTATTCCAAATACATTTCTAGCATTTTTTAAGAATTTGAATTCCTGATCCAATTTTTATATTCAAATGCATCTGATATTAATCTGTGAACACAATATTAAAGCATCTCTGCTCACATTCAGTTACACAAAAGCCTTAGCATTACAGACACATATTGACTCAATGTTTGTGGTTTCAATGTTAAAGCTCCCCTATTATACTGTTTTTCATCAATATATTATAGCAATCAGATATATACAAAACATGTCTCTGAAGTGTTTGGCTCGAAATACCAAACAGATCATGCATTGTAGCATCCCATAATTCCCTGTTTCAAAAGTGCTGATTCTGTGTCTGTTACTTTAGATGAAAATAAGGAGCCCCTCCCCACGCCCCTCTGAGAGATATTTGGTTAAAAAGAACACTATGGTGCTCTAGGAGGAGATTCAGGTGATAAGGGGGGGGGGGGGGGGTTACCTTGGTTGGTGATTGGCTAATGGTTACACAAGCCAATAAAATCGTTATGACATCATGAAGTGGCCAAAATCTGATCAGCTCATTTTCAGACAGGTTTTTATATAAATGGATCAGGACAAAAAGTGAGCGAATCTTTTTTCCTGAAACTTTCAGAATCTCTTTACACAGAGGGGACACATGCTTATGTATAAAAGACATGAAAAAGTGGATTTTGCATAATAGGTGACCTTTAAAACTATTTCACCTGTTGTTTCAAAAGCTCTTTAATCTCATCCAGTGCGAAGTTTGTCATTTTTATCTGACTGATAATTTCCCCATCTGAAAAAAAAGAAATCATCATAACAAATTATATTTCACAACCACGACAATAATGACAAACTGATAAACCCTGCCAACATCACACGTACACAATGTAACACAGTTAAAACAAATGTGACCTTTCCCTGTGGGCTTTGGACTGTCATTTTTAATAAGTGAAAAACCCTCAATACATTATGTCACATCTTGTTTTTTGTTTAGATAATGTGGTCTAAATGACAAAGAAATACAACTTTGAAAACAAGGCCTCAAATAACAGCCAGTATAAGACAGAGGACTGATTGTGTGTGTGACTGGCGTATGTGTGTGTGTGTGTGTGTGTGTGTGTGTGTGTGGCATGTCACATACACCTCTTGAATCTCCCTGTTTATACTTCATACTTAATTCAGGACCCCCATTAGTTATTACCGCAGAAAATTCTGGTCCACATAAAAGACAAAACACATAATCATCACATTCTTGACAACCCACAATACCAACATAACCAAGTTTCACAAAAATAAGAGTATGTAGGTTTTTCAAACTCCTGTTGGCTCAACATCTGGCATCAGAAGCTCAATTAGGAGCAAATATGAAAGTGTGGGGGGGGGAAACACACACATCCTCCTGTACTACATGATCCAGTGCCTGTCCAATACCTGACGCTCCTCAGCCACCAGGCCTCCTTTTTATCCAACGCCCACGCATTCGCTGGAGTCAGAGATGTTTTGATAGTGAAATTGATTTTCCAGATATGGAATGATACAAGATTTTCTGGAGGATACACTTTTCGAGCTTGTGTGCCAACAAGAACTAAACTGTGTGCGCATAGCGTCCTTGTGCTTCTGTTTCTTCAGTGTTACAGTGTGAGTGTTGATCTGGATTTTCAAAAAAATCATATCAACCATCCAACAATGCTGCAGATAAATATTTATTGGGTTTGTCCCAGAAGTTTTACAATCAACAGACACAAGAGTCTTAGAAAATGGAGGGAAATTTAGTAGGGTCACTCCCTTTTAACCATAACCATATTTAATGTCTGTCATTTTATTTCAGTTTCTAAATTGTGTTACTTTATCCACTATGAAGCAATCTCGGTATGTACTGACGTAACTGGCGAAAACACATTAAACGGTCTCAATTTTGTTTTTAAATAAGTAAAAGTCAAATGTGAGTGGCAGGGAAGAACCACGTGTTTTATCCCTGTGGTTTTATCTGTGACCCCTTTCACATGATCAACAATACAATACAACATATTGATCGGGCCTCTAACTTTTTTTAGCCCTAGTGCCAACAAATGGTTTCTCTGAAAGACATGTTTATGAAGCTTATGGTTAAACAGCAGGGGGATGCTCAGGTGGGGTGAAATCCTTACACAACATATTGCTAATTGACCACATCGCCCCCCCCCCCCCCCTCTCGCTCTCACCATCCCCTCCCCCGGAGGAGTCGTAAGATGCGAGGGCAGAAACCTCCTGAGCGCCAGGAGCAGGAAATGTGGTTTCCCCATTATCAGCAACTCTGTTTACTGAATGGATTCCACAGCAGAAAGATGAGATACTGCAAATAAATCACTGCTAATAGGAAGGTAAATGGGACTCTTTTTGTTCTACCACAGAAAGCTCACAGTGATTATTTTTCCTCATTGTGAGAAAGTACAGACATGTACTTAGAAAGGCTTTGCACAGAAAACAAGATTTTTTTTCAGAATCACCCAAAGGTTGAATACCAATAAACATTATAGAAAATATTGATGGAAAAATAAAATCTAACAAACCAAAGAATCCTAACTCAAGTTTTACATTTATTATCTCATCCATCTTAGACTTTTTTGGTCTTGATATTTCTGTTTTCACAAATTCTTTATCCTGGAGTGGTAGATTTTGAATGCCCATGGCAACCTTAATTTATCAATCTCAATGGCACACCTTTAATATCCCTTATTGTTTCCCACCTGCGCAACATAAATAGAAATCAATAGAAAATGTAAATATTCTCTCACCTCTCTGTCCTGCTGCAGAGTGTCCTCCCATGCAGAGCGCACAGTTCAGCAGCAGAAACCACAGCATGGTGAGTCTGAGCTGCAGATGGTGACTGTTCAGGTAGCTTCTCCTCTCTCTTCTGCCTTCAGACTCTGTGCTCCTCCTGCAGACCTTGTGCCAGCACTCGGTTTTAATACCCAACCCCACCCCCCTCTCTGGCTTACATCCCCATCCTCTCCCCTAATACTCCTTTGCTTACCACCATTTTGGAACAGCCAAGTTAAGGGAAACGTTTGCTCAATATTTTAAACTCCACCTTTAATACATGCGTCAACATTTTCTGTTTAAATGACAGGGCTTTTTGGGAAACTACGCAAAACCAAAAAGGCAATTTGGCTGTTTTTTAAGTTTAAATGCTTCTTTTTTTTTTACAAAATAGGGGGTTTGATTGTCTTTTTCTGTTGTTGCTAGATAGATTTGGCCTGTTGTTAAGTAAGTACAACTGGACACAAAACATTTAACTAAAACATATTTATGTTTGTACCTTTTTATTATCATTTTACTCTTCATAACTAAACTGCTTTAGTTCATGTTTTAAATTATTAGTAAACAACCATTTATTTGCTTTACAGTTGTATTTTAAATATATAATGTATATGCATTTCTTTTATTTTGCTGCATTATACAGTAACGATGATTTTGTCCTAATGAATTGAGATCAAAGTAACACAGAACAACGTCTCTCTGAACCAGGCTTGTGTGTGTGTGTGTGTGTGTGTGTGTGTGTGTGTGTGTGTGTGTGTGTGTGTGTGTGTGTGTGTGTGTGTGTGTGTGTGTGTGTGTGTGTGTGTGTGTGTGTGTGTGTGTGTGTGTGTGTGTGTGTCCATGTGTGTGTTTGTGTATCTGTGATGGGATTAGCAGATGTTACATTCCTCGCAATGAATATTCTGAGGTTTTATGCCCCGATCACTTTGATAATCTCTCAACACCTCCCCTCTCTCTGTCCCTGCCGGCTCACTGCCTTGCCCAAAGGAGCCGGGAAGTCTCACTCTAGAGCCTCTGCTGTGGAAACAAACACAGCAGCTTAGTTTTGTTGCAGCATGCTGGAGACCTGAACGCTTTACTCTGAAGCTGAAGAAACCACCAATCCCTGAGATCTTTCTTATAATCTTTTCACTGTTATCAACAGTAAAGTAATGTTTGTATGGGCGGGTCCGGCGGGAAGTCAGTCAATTAATTGATTCCTAACAGTGGCGGCGCCAGATATTTTCTTTTGGGGGTGCTGTGGGGTAGCTTGACGTTTCATAGAGGGTGCTCAAACATTTAGGGTTTCCCATTAAAGGTAGGGTAGGTACGTTTGAGAAACCGGCTCGAGATCGCTAGAATTTGAAAATACACAACCGGAGAAAATCTGCCACTTCCTTACAGAGCCCCTCCTCCAACACACACGAACGTGCACATGACCAATGAGGGCACGAGATAAGTTTGTGCACAGATGGAATGCTGACAGGCAGGTAGGCCATCCAGTTATTTTAGCCGGGCCGACTAAAATGATTGGTCGTACTTTTTACAGTATTACGGCTTCCACAGATGACATTTCTTTATAGATTTTTTGTCAAAGCATTTAATATATTCATTGCTATCGGGATGTTAAGAGCATTCCATGGAATATAACAAAAAGTGTATCTCGAGCCGGTTTCTCAAACTTACCTACCCCACCTTTAATGTCCCGGGCGCTACAGTTGAATTTTCTACTGCAACACTCCCCACACGCATACAGATTTTTTTTTAAATATTGAAATTAAATACATCAATCTGGTGCACTTGAAGAGATGAAGAGATCTATGGATACATCTCTCAACACCCATGAAACAGAACTGTAAACAGATTTTCTTTTTCTTTATGCATATTTTACAAATCACTCCCCTTTTAAAGTGTATTGTTGTTTTACTGTCATAGTATTTCATACCTGTTTTTCATTTATGCTCTTATTTTTTTATACCTATAATGATCATATAAACGTGTGCCTCAGAAATACTTATTTACATTAATCGTGACCAAACCATTTTGAGACCCACTGAGATAACTAGACTAAAGTTAACTATCTAAACACTGAGAGAGTCCTTTACTTCACCTGAGCTGAGGTTATCTGAGACTCTCACGGACCGTCTCCACGGCAGCGTTAAAAAAATCTTGGAGGTGGGCGTATCTGAGGCTTGGGGATTTTTTTGCGATCAACCAATCACATGAATCTCCCGCCCGCGACATACGAAGCCAAAAAGCCCGAAGTAAACTGGATATAAACTCCCCAAAACAGGCGAAAACATACCACTGTCTCTGCCACCTCCCTCCATGCCTGGCTCCTCCGGTTTATATCCCGGTAGGTCTGGTCATAAAGCACCGGGTGATTGATTCGCTACCGCTAATTTCTCCTCCATTTTTTGGAATATGAGGAAATGACCTGCGGTATGTCTCTCCCAGCATACACGCCGTTTGATTGGCTAGAGCTTGAACTGCCAGATTTGCGTACACAGGATTTGATTGGCTGCCGCTTCCACCTCAGCTTCAAAAGTTGAACATTGTTCAACTTTGAATCTTGAAAATCCTGAGAATCTCCGCTCGCCTGCCCACAATGCATTTCGGCGAAAAGTGAGGGAAAGTGACGTCACCCCATTCAAAGTGAATGGGCAGAAGCGTTTCAAGATTTTTTAACGCTGCTGTGGAGACGGCCCGTCAGTCTGACAGAGAAGAGAGTTCTCCCTCCACCTTGTTGTGGAAAAAGCTCCTTATATCCGTTAGCGTAGCTAGCACCAGATGCTAACCACAACGATCTCCGGTACCGGTGCACGCTCGCTCACGCACGCACGCACGCACGCACGCACGCACGCACGCACGCACACAGAGCAGAGCTTGAATGAAACACAGAGACCCAGAAGTAGGCTACTTGTACTGTACTGTACTGTAGCATATTATTTTCGAATCAAACCATTTTCAAATAATTAATTTCTCACATAAAAAAAAGAAAAGACACCTACATTTCTTGGGGGTGCTTAGGGGGTGCTATGGCTATCCTGGGGGGTGCTTCAGCACCCCCTAGTGCCCCCCTGGCGGCGCTACTGATTCCTAATTCAAGAAAACAGTTTTAGTATGTAAAAACACCCCGAAAAGTATTTGAGTATTCATCTTGTTCCACACTGTCTGAAAGTAACACACATTATTTATCAGTAGAGTCCAACTCAAAGCTCTATGATTATTATTTTTTAAAACAATACCCCACTTATTTCTTCATTTCCCAGTTTATTCAAAGGAAGATTATTATCTAAATTTCCCCCAACATTCAGCCTGGCATTTATCATACCTTTATAAATGTTGTATCGCTGATGCAATATAAAACAAAGTTCTTATTGGAACAGTGTTTGGCTGCACAGAATGCCTTTAAACTAAATTACACAGTATGTTTACAGGTCTTGGGTAGCACTGCTGCATAAAGTGAAGTAAGTTATAACCCCCTTTGTGGATCCACAGGGCAGCATGCAAAATCTAATACATTGCCTCAAGTGAAGTCAACTGAGTCCGTGTTAGTTGGGTCTGCAGACTACAACATTTACAATTTAAACAAATTGTGGATGCGAAGTAAGTGAACTTACCAGCCCTCTGTAGCACACTCCTCAGTTTAGCTTGACACTAGCCGATAGAGGCCACGTTAGCTGCTACAAGCATAACACACCTGAAAGTCCAACTGAACTCGTGGTGAATTGTGGTGAATTGTGGGTAATGTAGGTGCCAAATCTTGACAAAGAAGAAGATGTGGAACAAAAAATTGTTTCACATCACAAGATTGTTTCTCTAGTTGTGCATCGATGCTAGGTGTAGCTATTTGAGCGCAATGCTAAATCGGGGGAGTCTCAATTGTTGAATAGTTTGGAACAAAGACATGGTGCTGAAGAGAACACTGCCAACTCCTTTTATAACTGAATCCTTTTAATCTAAGATACAAACAATTGTTTCAAGCAATTGTATAAATGCTTTTAAACGGTGAGCTGTAAAATGGTGTTAAATGCTCTTAATGCTGTCCTTTTTTATTAACTATGATTTTAGCTAGTGTAGTGTAGTGGGTCATTTTCTTGAGCTGTTTCAGTTCTTAATGACTCTCATCTGCATCTTCTAAAGAGAGTATACAGCTTGTTCGTGCGTTGGTATGAATAAAGATCCGTCTTATACTTAAGGGTACTTAAGATGCAACAATCTACCTCCCTGCTCTTCTCTGCTGCTGTGAGGAATGTGAGGGTCAAAGTTGGAGTCTAACAACCTCCTGCAAACTTCATTTGGGATGTTTTATTGCATGTGCTACAAAAGTTTGTCAGCACAGCAGGGTGCGTACTAGTTTCTCAGGACGTGACCTCAGGTTGACCTCAGAGCTTTCCTGTCACCTCCCCACAGCCTTTGAGTTACACAACAGAGTTTATGAAGACACACATACTCCTGGTTCCCCAATGAGTCGTGGACCAGCTTATGTCTTATTAACTCTTCCTTAATGGAGTTTTGTCTCCTTATTCTTACAGCTAAAAGAGCTATGCAATAATGTGAAGTCAGATGGCTGAGTGGCAGCAAGGAAAAGGCGCTATTCACCTTTGAACAATTATTTTGAAATGCAAAAAAACAAGTAATGTAAATTATTAAAGGTCTGCCCTGGTGTCCACACACCATGAAAAAGTTATTAACGAATATGAAGACAGTAGCCCTGAACATGTTCAACTCAGACCTCAGTTATGACCATTTATCACATTTATCAACAAGGGAAAAAATATCAATGAGAAAAGTAAATTAAAACCAAAGAGACACAATGTTTCTTAAGATGTTTATTTAAAGAATTGATGTTGTCCTCATGTTAATGTTTAAAGCAGCGATGTTCTGGCCCTTAATGCTTTTTCACATTTGCATTTCTTATTGAGAGTCAGATTCTTCTTGATTTTTTTGATTTTTCAATTTCTTTCTGAACGGTAGTGAGGTTTGGTGGGCTTCCCTGACACCCGGTCACACAGCTACTAATGTGGATCACAGGCTATCCTAAACAAACACACAGCTGCTGAACGCGGGTCACCACACAGTGTTGAGCACAGATGCAGATGTTCACAAACACATTCATAAATAGGTTTAAAAGGTCCTGGTTGGGTTTAGTTTGAAACATTTGCCGTTGTATTTACAGAGTCCTTGTTCTGTGTTAATGCACCAAAAAAAGCACCATTTTGCTCTAATAGAAAGGGTCTCATTTGGTTGAACGTCAAACTGCCCCTTTCGCTAGAAAGGAATGGGAGGTCCCATCATGTGGAGGCCATGATGCAGTTTTCAGCTCAGCGTCCTACTCGGCTTTCTTGGCCTTCCTCTTGCGGGCACCTTCGCTCACCTCCTCCTTGGTTTTGAGAGGTGAAGATGGGGCAGCGGCGGGAGTGTGGTGGTGGTCTTCCTCAGATCCACCCAGAGGGGAGCCGAACAGCAGATGGCAAATCCAGGACTCAATGAGGGCGAAGGGCGAGCCGTGAGAGTGACGGGCGGTCATCACCACCTGAGGGAAGAGGGTGTTGGTTATGAGAGATTTGCCTGATTTTGCGGTAACTGAATTTATTTTTAATATTAAGATCAGTTTATGAAGTACCACTCAGCCTGTGAAAACTGTGGTAAAAATGTCTGCTGGGTTATCTCAATTTTTAAACTTAATGTGTTTCATCCGAGAGCCCAATCTGGGGCTTGTAGAGGTTAATTGCTGACATTTTTTACTCATTACTATTTAACTCTGAGTTTAAATACCTAATTTGTTTTTCTAAACTAAACGTGCACATGACAAACAAGTGAGAGTGGTATGTTTTGTTCCTGCACTGTCACACTGGAATTCGCACATCCTCTGTTAGGCAACACAGTTTCAGGCTGAATAATAAAAGCAACATTGTCAACTACACTTAGCTGATCTTACCTTGCTTGTGACCATGAACAGGGTGAAGATGAGGATGAGGGTGCTCTTGGCCACTGGCAGCCAGAGGGACTCCTGCAGGGTGAAGAGGATCGCTCCGTACAGACTGGCCTTGGTCGGGCTGCAGAGACAAAAGGCAAAACTGTGAGTAAAACATGCAGAATGCAGCAGGGATAAAAAGAAAAACTAGTCAAGGATATGATTGGATATCAGAGGTAGAATCAGTAATCAGAATGAGAAATCCTTTATTTAATAGATTTTATTTGAATTATTAGCAGTTTAATTTGAATTGAAAGGTAATGTATGATTGAGGCTGTAGCGTTCCTCTGTAGGTTGATGGGGTTTTATCAGGGGATAAGAGATTTTCATCTAACATTGTTCATGTTGGGTGCATTGCAGTCTGTTAAAATGTTGTTGTTTTTATAACCACTAGGGGGCACCAAAGAAAATTAAAGTTTTTACACATAGTGGCATCAACAAACCTGCTATTTCTCAACTAGTCTAGATATTTGATGTCCAATTCAGTCACACAACTTTTACGTTGTAGTTTTCCCCTTTAAGTTGAGAATTGGTTTCATACCCCTGCATGCTCGAGGAGGCAGAGATGAGTGTTTTTACTCCTTCAGAAGGACACTCAGACTTACAATGACATGTTGAGGATCTCATTGGTGTCGGGCCTCCACACACCACGCAGCAGCTGCTCAAAATTGGAAATGAGAGCCACTCCAGACCCTGCGAAGATAAAAATAGACGTTGAAAAAATGTGGACAAAAAGGTCTGTTACTGTCTCGTGTAACTGCGTTTCTCTGCATTCAGCTTTCTGCCCCCATTTTCAACATGGACGCCTGCAGGGCCTCACTATTGTAGCAGAGACCAAACCAGCACAGCCCTTTATATGTATTTCTAAGGAAATCTCTCCACGATTGGATGGTTTCACAGTAAAGGCATTTGGGAAACATTTGGTTAAAGCCTGCAAAAGAGAAATCTGATATAACTTATAAGATAGATAGGTATTTATCTATCCATCTATCTTATACACTTGATAGTATTCTATATACATAAGAATCATTGCTACAAACATTTTCACAGTTTCTATGGTTAAATACTGGGCTTGTTAAACATTCTTCTTTGAGGCTATTTTAGATATTTTCTATCTCTGCACTTTCTTTATTCCAGCAAATCTGAATCGACATCAGCTAAAATGTACAGGAATTTTAGTCAGGTTTTAAGGGACATCACACTAAGCTATAGTGAATTCAACTTTACACATTACATCATGAGTATCTTTTCAATTGAGCTACTACAAAGTAATGATTATATCCTCCTAAGCTGGTGTCTTTCAGTTATTAGGTTACTTGAGGACTTGTAAACGCACAGATCATGAATGAACAGCAAATGTGTACACTGGCATGTACATGTGTGACGTTCACTCATGTTTAAATGTGGAGGCCCTTTGAGGGCAGCTGTCAACACAGAGAGCTGCTGTCAGAGTGAGGAGGACAGACTGAAAGCTCACCAAGCAGTTCAACAGAATGTATTCTAAAGATTAAACGATTATTTAATTAGACACTTAGTGGATCAACAAAAAAAATAATCCAACACAACCATTCTGATAATACAAAAAAAAGACATTTCTATTAGAAGATTTGCTGCTTTGTGCTTTGTAAACCTAATATCTGTGTCTGATATATCTGTGTCTTGGCAATTAACCGACTGATTAAGGAAATAGTCGACAGATTCATCTATGTATAGAATAATTGTTGGTTACAGTCCTTTTTTCTTCATGGTAACGTGCTAATGTCCACACAAAAATAAGCCAAATGTGTGAATACATTCACTAAGTCCATAATGTTCCTTAAAAAATTGGGAAATCTGCACCACCACATTACTTCAGAAACTATGATTTTTGTAATCATATTATAACAATTTGCAGTCTTTCATTAAGCTATGGAGAAAACAACACATTTTGTTGTCAACCCATTTCAAACATGACCACATGTTGTGCCATACATACTGTCATACTGAATACTATAAGTAGTAAGTTCGTAACACCCATCAGTTTGAAATCCCACATGAAACTAACCTTTGACGTATCCAACGATGACCATGATGAACAAGCCGTGGTGGTAGGCGTGATGGGCGTGATGAACGCCGGCTGCGATCTTACGAGTGCGGACGACTTCCTTCAGGGCGACCAACACCAGTTTGACGGGCAGGAACGCCACGCATTTATAGAAGAGGTTCAGTGGGCAGTAAAAGACGAGGTACCTGAGAAACATGGTGGAGAACAAGACATTAGAGGGAGGGTCTGTAATTCAGCTCTGATGGTTAGGTTTGAATTCAATGTTAACAGTATCCAAATCACTTACAAAAACTACTTTCTCATTTAGCACAAGTAGTTTCTGGGAATAGAGATACGTTTAGTTTTCCAGGGTTTTGAGAAAATCCACTTCTTAAATGTTACATGTTTTTAATTCCTTTTTTTGTATTTTATTTTCCTGTTTTTGAATGTAGAAGTTATGCATATCATTGTCTTATGTGTGGCACCAAGAAGGTGTTGGAAACTGCTGTTACTCCGGTCAGTGGATTATCCAGAGTGACTGGGGCATTGTTTCTTAGTTTCTTGGAATGATTATTTGTGATTTGGCTGAATATTTCCTTTAAAGACGTCACTAAGTTACTTTCCCTGTAATAAGCAGGAAAATAAATTCAGAATTTGGACTGGGAATCACTTCTAAGCAGTGTAGGGAATGCAGTCTTAAAAGGAAAAAGCCGAAAGCTCTTCCCCTGTCAAAGGTCACGTTGTTCCGAGGATTTCTCACCAGACAGCTGAGGCCAGCAGGATGTGGCTGTTGTGTTGGAAATAGTCGATGGGGCTGCTTCCAAGCAAGATGTCTGCTAGGATGTAACTTCCAAAGCAGTAGAGCATGGCACAGAGCCAGGAGGCCACGGGACTTCTGCGAGAAACCTCCACCGAGCCTGCAACACAGAGAATTTAAATATCACAGTTTGTGGTTGAGAGGGTCTTTCAGTGTGCATATGAGTAAGGTTGAGGGCATTAATGCACTTAGTGTTTGATATGTCTGTAGTAGTGGTAGTAGTAGTAGTAGTAATATGTATTTTAATTAATATAAGATGTCAACTTGTTAAAGGATTAATTATAGTGAACAAAGTCCCCCAAAAGAGTATGAAGAAATAAACAGGTTAGCTAGTGGGGAAAAAGTTTCAAACATGGTTGATGTATAATTTCATAATGTTTGACTTTGGGGCTTAAGAATTTTTTACTAGCTTAATTTCTCTGACCAAAAGAAAATCTTTATTAATCTTTGTTATTTTAAAGTAAGTCATCAGGGTCATTAAAGTTAATTTCAAGAACTGTTAGCGAAGACCCTTAACAGCCATTATCAGAGGATACCTCGTGTGTGTATGTGCTATATCTCTGTACACGCCCAATCCACTGCTTCAGTGCACGCCCTGATAATCCACTCTTTATTTATCATAACCTAATATTGACTCGGGACTTCTCCAGTCATTTATGAGTTGTCAGTTAAACAACTCAACAGATGACAGAGTCTTTCAAAAAACAGAACAGACAGATCAAATTAAAAGCCCACGCTGTGCACTTCCTTTTTCTCTTATTAATCAGTAACTATAAACACACTCCTATTTTCTTTTTGAAACTGTAACCAAACTAACCCTTAATCTTTAACCTTTTCATATTGTGACATCAGAGTGTCCAAACTTAATGAATCCAAGTGTATTCATTCTTGTTTCTTTTGGTATATGTTCAGGCCTTGTCCCTTTTACTATGATCTTTCCAACAGGTTGGGGGTCTCAGTCTTGCAAAATCTTTAAAGCCAATAATACGATAACCCTGTAAACCACTGACTCTTGAACGCTATGTTTGTCTGTGCCTTTCTTTAGTCTTTGTCATCCATACTGTACTTTTATTATGTTGGTCTCTACACACAACATCTACTGAATGCACCTGTTGAGAAATCCCACCCTCTTTCTCAGTTTTCTTCCATTCTTCTCCCACATTTTTTGTGGAGTTTTTCTTTATTTAAATCAAGGCTCTAGACTTAAAACAGATTGTAATGCCCCTTGAGTGACATTTGTGATAATGAACTATATAAATAAAATTGGCCGGATTTGGACATGTTGTGTGTGCCTAATTGGCTGGCAGGTAACCATTACAAATGCAATTATCAAAACACTTAAATAATAGCTGCAGTCAACAGTTTGACCCTATCTCTAAATCAGTATGCAAGGTATGCTAAACTGTTGCTAACTTTGGCAAAGATGTTAATGTAAACCAATCTATTAAAATAATGGGTCTTAATCCGAACTGTAATGAGCAACGACAAGTGTCAACCAAATCTAGAAATTAGTTAAAAGAACCAAATGAAATGCGGAATGGGAGTATAACGTACAAGGCATACAGTGTTAATACTAATGTGATGTACAAATACCCCAGATATCTACTTTAGAGCTGTTTTTGAATACATTTACTCATCTACTTTTCTTCTCCTGAGGTGTCCTGATATAAAAACAACTCATGTAGAAGATGAAACACAATAAGGTAAACTCTTTTAATGATGTATACAGTCTAAACCTTACCATGATCACATAAGATAAGTAAGAAGTGATTCCAACTGTGTGTATGTTTCCATGTGGGTAGAAACTTCTGGGTGTTAACTCTGTTAGAGAGTTTAGTAAATGAGAAATGGAGATGTGAATTTGTGCGGCTGCTTCACTGCACAAATCTCCCACAACAGGTGGGTGTGGGTGTCGGGGTGAGACTGGCACAGTTTGAAAGCAATCTGATCCTGAGAAATGCCGCACTATAAATATATTCTGCTCAACTGCTTCTCTTGCCTTGCAACTGTCAGGCCTTAATCTCTGACCCTCCAACACTTGTCTTCCCCCCCCCCCCCCCCCCCCCCCAACTCATTCATGTGCTTTTCTTCTTCTAACATGTACTGTGAACTAGGACTCTACACTCAACTACATGTAGGGAAGGGTGAACAGAAAAAGATCTGGCAAATGTTGGCACCAGGATGCATTTGACTGTAAAATGAGATGTGAAGTAAAGCCATGAAGTCATTTGTTAGCCACGTGTTACAGCTGCCCTGAGCTCTGATGGATGGATTTGAACTCTTAAACAGACACAAATGCTGATTATATCAATTAACTCTCTCAGAATGCTTGACCCTGCTTTTCATTTGCTACAAAATATATCATATATTTTAACGATAAAGTAAGCCATTCTTCTTTACCTCTTCTATGAGAGATATGTGCTACAGAATCACATGTGCTTTTTGACACTATTAAACTTGAGGACAGTAATAACTTTATATATATGCACATAACTTTGTTTATGCACAACTTTTTGCATGCTTTCAAATAAGCAAATTACAGCAGTTGTGATTGTTAAAGATGACTCATCTCATCAAGCATTGCACTTTTAAAACACTGTTTGACTCATGAACAGTTTAAAAACAACAACAACAACAAATGTAGAACCAGAGTTATCATCCTTTTTACTCCATTCTTCTTCCATATAAAAACCTGGTGCCTACATTGACCGCTGCAATCGACCATTGTATGTTCATGTGTGTTATGCTTTTAGTGGCTAATGTAGCCTCGAGGGAATAGCTTTAGGTGGATAAGAGAGGCCACAGAAGACTAATGAGATCACTTCTTTCCAACTTCAAACCAGAAGATTTCCTTTTTTTATTTAAAACGTTTCAAACGTTAAGTCTGAAGACTCAATCAATGCTGACTCAAGAGACATCTCCAAACGAGATTAATGGAATAGTTCATTTCAAACATTTTATTCAATTTGTAATCTATTTATTTCACCCTTATAGTAACAAGCAACCCCAAAAGCAAATCAAAGATGTAGAGATATTGAGAATAGGATAGAACAGGGGTGTCAAACTCAAATACACCAAAAGAATCGGTACTAGTCGAGGGCCGGACTGGTTCAATGTTTATTGCAAAACTTATTGAAATGAACTTATTGCACATATTAAACCTGGAACTAACAAAGCTTAAAGTATTGCCTATAAAAACAACATTAAACATTGAATAATCAGTTGCATTCATTTCTTATGGCTTATATGCTCTATCTGCAGCTTTTCCGGAGTCATTTCTTATGATTATATTTTTCCAAAACAATTTCCCTCAAAGAAAAAACCAAACATGCCCTGTCGTCGCAAGAAAAAAAGTGCAAAAGGAAACATCCATTTAAACTCAGTGTGCTGCTCTGTGATGCTAGTTCAAGCCAGATACTTGGCATCTCATCTTGGGTGCAAGTTCATCAATGTTTGGGGTCAGGCTCTGAGCTGAGGAAATCCTCCGGATTGAGTGAAGGTGTGCGTGCAATATACCGGCGGGCCAGATCTAATAGTAATTAGAAATTATCCTGCGGGCCGAAATTAAATCCACCAAGGGCCTGATTTGGCCCCCGGGCCTTGAGTTTGACACATGTGGGCTAGAACCATATACTGTTTGAAGAAGAAAAAACAGATAGTATCCAATAACTTTCTCAAAAGAGCTCATATATAGATTTTCTTCCCTGAAAGCAACTTGAGCAAGATGTTTCTGGAAGATTTGATGGACATCTTGGTTCTGAGTTTGAGATGTATTTGGTGTTCCCACCTTCTTCACTGGAGGGTCAACTGAGACCAAATGAGCCGACAATGACTGAACTTTCATGCACACAGTGAACTTTTTCTTTATTGTGAGGTTAGTTATTTTAAAGCTACACAAACCTAAGGTCATGCTCGGCGGCTAGTTAAACAGCTTATTTCTTGTTTAACATTCACACCCAACTGCAGCCTAAAGGCGTACAGCAGAGGGGCTTCAGAGGCCCACTGACTGTCTATTTCAGGATCTTCTATTTATTGCCTAAGTCTTTGGTATGCAAAGGCATTTCTCTCAGGTTTCATGCTCTTCAGGCTCTGTTGCTCAAAGAAGTAAAATCTTGGAAAATATCAGGCTTTACCCAAAGCAAAAAGGTTTAAACTACTCTGGTGATTTCCTCAGTAATAATGAGGTCATGCTGGTGCTGCAACAGACATATCCTCACACCGAGCAGGCAGAGCAGCAAGTGCTCCTGCTGGAGTTTATGTAACAGGTCATGCTTTATAAGGACTGGGTTGGCCTACTATAACAGATATAGGGAAGCAGAAAGTCCCTATAGGGATATTGCAGAAAATCAACTCAATATTACATCTACCATTAATGTCTCACACGAATATGACCGTTTCAAAAAAAAATCCTAGATACAACTTAAAAGGGATAAAATATTGAATTATCATGTTATAAAATATGTTATTCTAAGTATATGTTTACTTTGGCTGGTTGTAAATAAATGAATGTTTATGTTCAGGTCTGGTGAGTGTGAAGTATGTAACATCTTTATAACCTATCAATATACAAGCAGAACAGATTATAGAAAATCCTTTTGATCAAATAAGCATCATAATCATCATAATCAAGTGAATAATCTGAAGGAGAAAAAAGCAAAGACAAAAGTGTAAAACACACTTACCTGGCTCATACTTGAGGTAGAGGATGGACACGATGTAATAAGCGACATCAAACACGGGAAACATTCCCATTTTTGAGAAAACTTGGGCAATATCGCCCAAATTGAGAGCTGCCAGGACCTCCATGTTGCTTCTATGGTATTCAGAGAGTGTCTGTGTGTTTGTTTTGTATTCCAACTGCGCAGTCTGGTTCGTAAAGCCCCCCAAAAAAACCCGGTCCACTGACTCTCCACGAAGCCCCCCGGTCTCGACAGTGAAAGTCTGTGACACTCAAGCCCTCCTATTAATACCTCTCATCTGCACAGCCTCAGCAGCAGCAGCTTCACGCGCTCCGTGCCAGCTGCTCCGCTTTTTACACCACACAGGGTTTACATGTCAGCTGCTGGACATTGGAAAAACAAAGGGCTTCTCCTCGTGTGTGCATCATCGATAGACAAACTCGTTATTTACCTGAGCTACAATCATAGACTGTATACAATACGCGATTTGAAGTGATTGTAGCCTGGAAACACAACAGAGAATGAGACAAGTGTGCATGGTTTAACATGGACAAAGACTCAGTCCCAAACCTCTTAATCCGGATCCTGCACGGAGGCTGCAGACTCACCACCGCCATGTGGCGATATCACCTGCTGTTTACATTCTCAGATGATGCAATCCTTTTTTTATTAAAGGCTAATTATTTATATACTATACCACACATAAACAGCAGGGCAATGTTATGTATTTGATCTACATACATTTAATCAAACCATTTTATATTTTTGCTCATTTTGGTTTTAATCCTTGAGGAGAATAACAATGAAAGCAATGAGCTCTGCCACCACCAGAGGGCAGACATTACTCACAATTAAAAACCTAGTGGGTCTATGTTGGTCTATCTTCAAAATGTCAATTTAGTAAAGTTGACATTTATGGATAAACATTTATTACTCCGTCTGAATTATTCCTCTCCTTTTACATTCCTTATTTGAATCACCAAAATCAAGATGCTTCTGTGATATTGCAAGACAAAATGCTAATTTAAATAATGCAAATTAATGAGAGATAGTGTCTGACTTTATTAAAAATATATTTTAATATTCTAATATCGTATGTAACAGAATTTAAAATGAGCTTAATGGAAGAAAAAAAACAGCAACCCTCTTCAGTTCTGAACCTGCAGCTGTTATTGCGCTTCTTGTCTAAAGGTGGCGCACGTGGATCAGGTATAATTTATTATGAAATGAAAATGTAGAATTTGTCCTAGTTTTCGCTTTGAAAGTTTCGGCAGGTTTTTTTTCAGCCGCTTTATTACTGTTATCTCATTCACCCCAACCTGCCTCTAATCATACCCTTTAACATTAAATGCTAATATAATGAACTCTACATTGAACCATTCCATTGTCACAACACACCCCCTTAGAAGGGTTAAACCGAATCTAAATTGTTCTTACCATGATGACGGATTTAATGTTACAATAGCCGCGTTCACACCGGAGCCTTTTCCCCATTCTCTGGAAAAAATACTGGTTATCTCTTAATTATTGGCCTAAAATGAGTTTATAGTGTTTTATAAGTCCAATAATATTAACATCAAACTACGAACTATGTTGTAAGTTTTTGATTGACTAGACCCATTGCATATTAGCTTTAAATGAATTATTGGTAGGAATCCACACTTTTAAAAAACAAACATGAATTGTCCGAGATGAATCTGAAGACACAACAGTACTACTGCCCATGGATGTATAATAAGAACGGCTACCATATATCTATGCTTGCTACTGCCTGGCAGGAACGACCTGTCAGTCTAGCATCAGGGCATAAAACACCACGACAGAATACTGAAACGGCATTGGTCACATTCCTGGTTGCGTGGCGAACACGGAAGTAAGGCGTCTCTCTGATGTGATGTGAGCAAAATGATCGGGGATCTGTTGATATTCGGGTAATTTCTTTGACATTCACATACAAGTACACATTTATATAATTGAAATGTTATTTGTGTGTGTTATCATGCACTGTATTGCTGGTAAGATGGCGATAGGCCAAGCTAAATAACAAGCTAGCTCCGTGCTAATGCCAGCTCAGCAGCTAACGTTAGCTGAACAGGTAAATAACAAACAGTTCTCTCTCTGTGTCCTCCAGGACCTTACTGGTCAATGCAGGAGCTGTGCTGAACTTCAAGCTGTGAGTATTACAGTTACTGTCACATTGTGTAAAACAGCTACAATGCTCGCATGTGAGGTTAAAATAAATAGAATCAGTTAAAGGTTGACTGTGGATGTTTTACAGCAAAAGAAAGGAGTCCCAACAAGGATTCGGAGATGAGTCCAGATCACCCACAACAGGTGTGTATCGTGTGTCTGTGTCTGTGTCAAAGAGTAAAATATGTATGTCACAGGTGAATGCAGTTCTCAAAGGATCTGTTTTTCAGGTGACAACATCAGAGAGTTCCTGCTCAGCCTCCGGTACTTTCGTATCTTCATTGCTCTATGGAACATCTTCATGATGTTCTGCATGATTGTGTGAGTATTCCACCCTGAGTTGATGCTGCTCATTTACAAGTAGATGTGTAATGGTTGAACTTGGTGATTTCGACCAGGCTGCAATGTTTTAAGAGGCAGTCTCTCTACTAAAATGTTACTTTAAAGCATAGTTCTTACTGTCAAAACATTACAAGATAATGTGTGTTCATCACATACATGCATATTGTCTGTGTAGCTAAACACTGATGTATCAGTGTAAGTTCTATATATATTCATTATAACAAGTGTCTAAATAAAAAAGGGACCTACATCAAATACAGCAAAGTCATTGTTTTGTGATGTTGTAAAAATGTTTTAATAGTTCAAATAATAATAATAACTGTTGAAATAATTTTTATTTTTAGAATAAAACAATGCTTTATTTCCAATAAGAATTATCTTTTGTATTCATTTTTTTCAAGTTAGTGTGGAACATTTGTGTGATATCACTGGCATAGTTATTTAAAGTATTTATGCTTTCTTTTCCTCGTAAATCTTGTTTAACTGTGCTCCAATTTGTGATTCCCTACATGTGCCAGAATACCTTTTTTGACATTCCTTAAAATAGGCTCTGAAGTTGTTGCTTTTCTAACTGTCTGCATGTCTCTAATCCTCACAGATTGTTTGGGTCATGATCCACCTTTGTGCACTGGACTTTCATCAGGATGCTGATTTTCTAGGGTGGATGCTATAAACTTCTTCTAAACTGGAGTTTACTGTTCTTTTGGCCCTTACAATTGTATTTATGGTTCATTTTTTATTAACAACCCAAAATCATAAATCTGCTTCCGGCTGTACAGGAATTTATGAATCACTGTATTTATTTTGTCTTATAGAAGTTGTTACATTTGTACCCTTTTTGGTTGAACTGTATCTACACCAGCACACGTGCCATTGCTGGAAATGTGTTGTCTTGTGCCCATGGGCTTCAATATTGAACAGGAGCATTTTTCTCCAGCATATCAGTTTTGAAACGGAGATGAAAATGATAAACAGCCTTCACTTACAGGATTAAAAACTAAATAAAAAACTTGCTAAATAAGCTGAAAAAGCTGCAGGGAACTAGATTTAATGTGAGTCAAAATGATCTGTCACTTACAGAACCCTACATCCCCTCTGTACAAACATGTCCAAATTTACTCATCAGCTTTTATGCTCCTTATTTCAATCTGGAAAAAATATCACTTTTTCCTTTATTCGGGGGCACCTGTGCTATGACTAAATGTTTAAGCCCTACAATGTAAATGTGTCCTTATTCCTAACAATAAAAATACACAGTTTTCTTATGTAATGTCTGTTTATTGACTTGAAAAAATGGTTTTGACTGTATTGGGACAAGTCAAATGGGCATTGGCCCTGACGTGACTATTAATGTCATTATCAGATTCCCTTATAATACTTCATATTTAATACAGATAATAACTGTATATTCTATAGACTGTACAGTGCAGTTTATATACAATAGATTAACATACTTAGAATCTGTGACTTTAGAATGCCACTGACAATGATGATTGTCTCTTCAGAGCAAAAAAGGTTGCAGATTTGAACCCACTGGCAGATGACATTTAATGTATGGATGGAAATAAACTGAATAGGGGTTTCTTTGTGTAGACTGAGAGCCACTGCTAAGGGTTAGGTGTGGAGAAGCAGGCAAATAAATGCAATAGACACAATACCTTTTTTACCCTCTTTATTCAAACCCCAATTCAGAAAAAACCAAGGCAGCTTAAAGCGAGCATTAACATGCACATGCATTTCATTTTTTATTTAGCAGTGTCTGAGGAGTAGACGAAATATAATAGGCTAGCCTACATAAAATAAAGCAATGCAAATAAATGAAAGTGATTTAAATTGAAAGTCCATTTATTTGTATCTTACTCCTCTTTGAATTTATTTTTTAGATAATGTACTCCTATACCACGGAATTGTAATATTGCTTTGTCTTTATATTATTTATTTATTTAATCTCTTGCGAATGTGAACAATTGGTTACGTAAAATTCTCCCATCATGCTCTGCGCGACCGCTTGACAAAAAGCCGGATGAGAAGGCAGAGGAGGAGGAGGCTACCAGCCGAGGGGGGTAGCCGATTCCTGGAGAGGATTTTCTGTTCTCGTCGTTATTAAAACGTAACGGCGGCGAATGAAAACAACAATAAAAGCATCATAAAACATGGTGCTTACTCCCAGAGAAGCTCTGTCGTCGGGCCTGTGAGTGTCGGCAGGTTTCGCACCGCCGCCTCTTCGGGGGATTCTGCTGTCTGGGTCCGACCTGACCCTCTCACCGACGGGCGATGACAGCGACTCCAGCCACTCCGCAGCTGATGAGAGACCGGCTGCTGCTGGCCATCGACGGCCAGAGCAATGTGAGTATAACCGGTACTTTCCAAAGGACGTACTGGGTGAGTAGAGGCAGATAACAAGGCCAAGCCGACTTGACAAAGTGGGGGCTTTCACTTATAATGTTCTTGCTAATTAGCTTGCTAACATCACAGGTTAGCTAAAGTAACTAACAGGCATTCCAATGGCTTGCTAGCTGACTGCTGCTGGCTAATGTTGATGTAGCCAAGTTAGTTTTTTTGTGTGCACTTAAAACGCTTCAAGACTAAAGACGTGAGGGAGAAAGTGGTAACGGAGACCTTTTGGTTCTAGAGACACTGATTCATTAGGGTTTCAGTGACATCAAGGCAATACATTACATTATAATGTCCTCTGTCACTATAATGCAGTTGATGAGATTGTCATGTTTTCTAGCAAGATCCATGGTACAACATACTGTTAAAGTCAAACAATATAATAATATTAAACTAATTGTTTTTGCATTATGCTGTCCTATTGTTCTATACCACTGTTATTACCACCTTGAAAACTACTGTAAAATACTATTGTGAAACACTTAACTCAAAAGTAGTTGTCACTGCTAACCAGAACAAAGGAAAGTATGACAATTTTTAGTATAATGCTTACTGCAATGCTGGGTTTACAAGTTAAAGCAGTTAACTTAATGAGCTGATGTGTTTGATTCATATCTTCTATATTATTTTAGATCACATATACGTGGAAATGGTGTCTTTCAACACTTGCAACAAGAGTGTGCCAGCTGAGCTCATTATCAATGGTGACTCTTACATATGTGTAAGACATATAAGAAGAAGTGACCTCTGGGATGTCCTGGCTGTGAATGACACCACACATTCTTTGTGTTGTAGCTGACAGTCATTCATATCCAGCGTAAACAGGAATGGTGATAGGAAATCCTCAATCATAATGTTTTTAACCAACACACAAGATTGTATTTTTTGAGCAAATAAATAACAAATAAATATAGGTAGTTTATTACATTTATGCAGAAATCTGTATCAATCCATTATTGGATTTAGCAGTCCTCATTGATATGCAACATTTACACTGATTATTACTATAAGCTTATCTTAACACAATCTAGTGGACACATTTATATAACTTCATGGTAAATATGATCAAATCGCTCAACTTTAGTTGGCGCAAAGCAGGCTCAGATTAAAGTAAACAGGACACTATTTTCAGCACTTTCTTCTTTCTTACTTGCATATCTTTTATTCTCCTGGGGGGGGGATGGACACATTTGCATGCAATCTCAGTTTGTCATAGTGAGCCTGAAACCAGTATGCATGGACTCTTTACACACAGGTGCACATTTGAAAGACTATTCAAATGATGCCTTGACCTTTTTAACAGCCTTTCTTTCTCTCTCTGGAGAATTGATGTATGGTTGGGCTGTAAGGTTCTGAATCACTGCATAACAACAACTGTACGTGGACACTGTGATGGTGACGCTTAAGACAATAATGATGACCGTGGATTGTAATATATACCTATGTGTCTTTTCAGCAGATATGCAACATGGTGGTAGTCATGGAGGTGATCTCCTATTTGGAGAAATATCCTATCACCAAAGAGGCACTAGAGGTGGGTTACATTCAGTCCTACAGTATGTCCTTTCCAAATATATGGCAGCTGAATCCGTTCATAATATAATTGCTGTTAACCACTAATCTTATCTCCTTAAAGGAAACCCGCCTTGGCAAGCTCATCAACGATGTCCGAAAGAAAACTAAGAATGAGGACCTTGCAAGAAGGGCCAAGAAGCTGCTGCGGACTTGGCAGAAGTTAATTGAGCCAGGAAAGGGAGAGATGTTGTCCAAAGGACACACTGGTGCATCATGGTCTTCCAATGGTGGTGCTCATTCCTGCATCTCCACTCCAGCTGCCACCACACCATCAGGTAAAACGGGTTCAGAGTTGAAGAACAGAAATGACTTCAACAACTGCTACTCCCCGAAGGTTGAGAAAACAAGCACCAGGAAAGGTAAGGGTGACCACAAAGAAGAACTGCTCTTACCAGCAAAGAGATCCAAAATGACTCTAAATGATAAAATGCAAAACTCCAAACAGCTGCCAACCAATGGAATTGGTGGTAGCTCTGACATTTTTAAAGATACTCGTACACATCAGCCTTTAGACAAGGAGATTTCAGAGCCTTTGGACAATGACAGACTAATTAAAATCCCAGTCAATGCTGTCAAACCTCATCCAAGTGCCCTGGGATACAGCAAGCCACCTAGCACTTCTTCTTTGCTTAAAGCATCAGTTCTGCAGCAGCAGGCCAGACGGGAGCAAGCTGTCTCTGGAGGGCAGCATCGACCCAGAAGCCCAGGCTGTTCCTTGCACACTCCTCAAACTCCAAATCAGGAAACTGGTGTAAACCAAACTGCATCACAAGCACAAGGTCTTCCAACCCCCACTGTGAGGCCCGGGCCTGGGGACACCTCTGGGCTGGGGCCATCCTCTCAGCCTTCCACTGGTTGTGTTCAGGGTTTGCACACAGATGTTTCAGAATTGCATTCTCAGTGCAGGCCTCCCAGTACGTCTCTTCTCAAGTCCTATGACTCCTCCTGTGGGGATGTGGTCAGTTTGGAAGCTTATGGTGCTGTTAGCAATACAGAGAAAAGGAAAAAACAGAAAAACAGGCCTAAAGACCATGTGATAAATTCAGAGGGACAGACTGTAGAAGACAGCACTAAACCAGTCAGGTTAAAAGACAGGAGACTGACATTTGACGCTGTCACAGGACAGATAAAATCCTCCTTCCAGAAGGAGATTTGCCAGGAGGGGGATGTCAGATTGGAACCTCAGTGTTCAGAGCAGCCGAAGCTGAATCCCCCAGTTCCTCCCAGTCCCTTCCAGCAGACAGACTGGAAAGCGCTGTCACGGAGCGAAATCATCCAGTCGTACCTTAGCCAGCAAAGCAACGTGCTGGCGTCGTCAGGCACCAACACCCCTGGTGCACACTTTTTGAAAGAGTTTGTGAAAAAAGAGGAACCCCGCACTACAGATGTGAAGAAAACACACGTGCTGGCCCCAGAACTCCCAGCCAGGGATTTACCTGGGGTTAGCAGAGAGGTCATCAACGAAGACCTGAACAAATTACACAAGCAACACTGGTCCGGGGTTAACGGTTGCTATGACACAAAGGGTACTTGGTATGACTGGACGGAGTGCATCTCTTTAGACCCGCATGGAGATGAGAGCAGGTTGAACATACTGCCATACGTCTGTCTGGATTAAATCTGAGCTTGGGTTTGGAAGTTGTAAGCTGCCTTCATGGTTGAGCAGAGCAGCTCTGCGTTGGTCAAGGCTCTTTTATTTAAGTGTAAGCTGCAGTTTTGCATTGCGGCTGAAAGTGGAGTCTATGTGCTGCCTACGTGGGTGTGTGTGGAGCACAGGGGGTAATCAGTGTTTTTATGAGTTCATGAACATTGTGTGAGGACGGCACAAAGGAAAGAGGCTATGCATTACCTTACTATTTAGTAACTACACATTGAGCTCCCCATACCTGCCATTCTTTGTATGGGAGAGGACATCACATTAAACTGCACAGCTGCATTTGATCTGTCTTAGGAAATCCACATGACCTGTGGAATGTGACTTTACTGAATTTTACATTTATTTCACAGTGCAGTATTTTTCAATTTAAAGTTTTGTTTGTCTTATCTGTGTTAAAAATGTGACTATCACCTTTCAATTGAGACTGGTAAGCTACATAATTGGTACTAATGAGGGTTTTGTTTGCATTTACAGCATCTTGAAAAGTGCTGTTTAGCTTGAAAAGCTGAATTGAATGCCATCTTTAAGTAGCTATGTCATTCTCATTGGTGTTAGAAAACTATAAAATCCTGTGCAAAACACTCGTCATTGCACCTCTTTAGAACTGCTGTTTCCCCATTGCACAACTGTCTCCTGCAGTGGCTTTTAGCATGAAGAAAAACAATCTGCTTGAAAACATTTAAATATTTTTCTTGTGTTGTTTGGTTTGAATGCTGTTAAATAACGTGACATAACTTCCAGATATGAGTGTGCAGCTTGGGCTGAAAGAAAGGCCTGTATGAGGGTTGAACAATGCACTCTAATAAAGAAGTCAGAGGCTGTCAAGTATAATATTTATTTACATTTATATATTAATTTTGTGATTTATATACATGTTCAGACTTCTTTCATTTTCATTGTTAGATTTCTTTGTTCAGCATTTACTGCTTAAAAACCAACTTACTTCACACAGGAAAACTGCAAAATGACACATTCTGATAATGTGAAAACATGTTATTTAATACTTGCCTTTTCCCTTTACTGTGTATTAAGGCTGTGAAATATGTATTGGAATGGCAGAGCAGAATATTCTCCTAGTTTTGCATCTTTGTCTTCTGTCAGGACAACTACATTGAAATGCTGGATAAAGTACTTCATATCATTCCTGTAGATACTGTTTGCCTTATGGAAACCTGTGTTTTCCCTAAAGACGGAGCCTTAGTGAATGTACAGAAATTAGCCTTTTGTGTTCGTTAAACATGCGAGAACATATTTGCTACTTAGTCCTTTAAGCGGACATGTTGATATGTGTTAATAAAAAAACTGAATTAATTGTGAGTGTCTTCTTTAAAGGAATTAAAAAGTAGCCCTTTGCAATTACCTCCTGTAATCTAACTGAAAAATAGTTTCCACAGTGCAGAATCTCTGCATGCTAACTATATTTTTAATTCATTCTTAGGATACTCCTATACATAACTATGCTTATGAGCAGAGCCGGCCCGACCCATTAAGAGACATAAGCGGCCGCTTAGGGCCCCGCAGCCACTATAGCAAAAAAAAAAAAAAATGGGAAAAAAAATAATAATCTCGTAGGTTTAATTAATTTTGTTAATATGCCTAGATTGCCTACTCTCAAAGTCATGTATTATATTATTGAGTCAATAATATAATACATTAACCGTGCTTTACCTGAACCTCATCATGACACTAGAGAGGACGGCAGGAATGTAATTTCCCGTGTTCAGTGAATGCAACAGAGGCAAGGCACCAGAACAACCAGAGAGTTGAATGGAAATAAACATCTGTTGGCTGACAGGTACCTATCCTGTGAGCTGTGACAATGTTTAAAATAAACTGTCAGTCGAATCGCGGGGGTAAGCTAAACTTTCTTTGTCATACAATCTAAATGTAATGTTTTTTTAGAGTTAAGGTGGTGTAGGTAAGTTTGAGAAACTGTCTCGAGATACACTTTTTGTTATAATCCATGGAATGCTCTTAACATCCCGATAGCAATGAATATCTTAAGTGCTTTGACAAAAAATCCATTAAAAAATGTCATCTGTGGAAGCCGTAGTACTGTAAAAAGCACGACCAATCTAAAATGATTGGCCTACCTGCCTGTCAGCCGGCTCTGTAAGGAAGTGGCAGATTTTTTCCGGCTGTGTATTTTCAAATTCTAGCGCACTCGAGCTAGTTTCTCCAAAATTACCTACCCCACCTTTACCTGGTGATTTCAAAGAAAGCTCTCTGGGAAATGTTGACTTACTCTTCGACATGAAGCGAGAAGCTACCTTACAGTACACCATTGATCCTGAGTCCTGTCAGTTAAAGTGTTTCATAGTTAGCTTAGCTAAGCATCAACCTAGCACTGAAATATATGAATGTTATGTGACAGTATTTCTGAGAAAAAGTCAGCTGAAATGGTGGCATAGTTGCCACTGCTTTACGTGTCGACAGCATGTTTGAACGTATTTGCAGCAGTAAATGTGGCTGTTTGGCCACTGACGTTGCCATAACAACACCTGAATTTAAATGTGCAACCTCTTTTTGTGACAGATTTTTGCATGAAATTATAATTCTTCTGAATGATATTCCTATTGACAGCTAGTTTCTATGTGAACATTATGAGATGGACAGCCAGAGAGGATAAATGAAAAACAGTTATGAAATACTATATGACAAAACAAGAATACAGTTTAAAAGGGGAGTGATTTGTAAAATATCCATAAAGAGAAATCTGTTTACAGTTCTGTTTCATATGGGTGTTGAGAGATGTATCCATAGATCTCTTAATGTTGCTCTCAAAGTGCACCAGATTGATGCTTTTAACTTCAATATTTAAAAAAAAAATCTTCCCGGGGGAGCATGCCCCCGGACCACCCTAGAGGAGGTTAGGTCCACGGTGTTTACATGCTTATTTATACAATATGTGTGCTTATGCTAACATCATAAGACAAAAGTTGGTTCCGTGTTGTGTGTAGTTAGAACGCGCTAGAGTGAGGGGGGCCCCCAAGCCAAAGCTCGCTTAGGGCCCCAAAAGTCTAGGGCCGGCCCTGCTTATGAGCAATTGTAACAAATCCACATAGTCATTGATGCAATTACACCTCTATAGACGAATTTGAAGCTGATTCCAATGTGTCAATTAGCTCAACAGAAAATGATTAGCAACTATTTTTTATTAATTATACTTTCAAGTATATTTTTTATCCCAAAATACCAAACATTCCCCTGTCTGTTTGAGCGTTTAATGTGTTTTTTTCTAATATAATAAACTGTCTCTTATGGGTTGTTTTTTTCAGATACTGAGAGAATACTTTGGAAATTGAAAGAGAAATGTATTAAACCTGCAGATTCACAATTGAGTCCAATTCAATGACCCTTTGTTAATTAATAAAAGCAATTAGATGTTGTACATATGTGTAAACCGACAAGAATAATAGAAATGCACAGATAGTCACAAGCAAAGTTAATTAGAACCTGTTTTACCAGGAAAATACCTACATGGCAATTTTTACAATATTTATTACAAGTTAGTTAATTTTCCCAAATCTACCATTTTAATGCGGCTCAGAAGGTTCCATCATTAAACGCATGTCTGCAGATGACTTTTATTTTGAAACGCGTGGCCGGAAGTGCTGCCTGGGCTCCATTGTTGTCAGGGTGACGCGGAGCAGCTCCCGGTGCGGTGCAGGCGGACTCTCCGCCGGTGACTCGTCACTCCGCGCTGGAAGATGGCTGCGGCGGACCGGCCCCCTGTTAGGGAAGGGATCCGGATATTTTTTCTGTGTGTGTGTTGGTACACGGTCAGCTCAGGGGGCAACATCGTCAACAAAATCATCCTGAATGATTTCCCGTACCCCGTCACAGTTTCTCTGTTCCACATCATCTCTATCGTCGTGTTCCTCCCGCCGCTGCTGCGGGCATGGGGAGTCCCCACAACAGAACTGCCGAGCAGTTACTACCGGTGGACCATCCTGCCTCTAGCTTTCGGAAAATACTTTGCATCTGTGTCTGCCCACTTCAGCATATGGAAAGTACCCGTTTCATATGCGCACACCGGTGAGTACAGCCTGTTTGCATGAATGTATGAGATAATGTGAGGCCACCTGGTAACTTGATGATGTGTCCGCACCGTCAGCTGTTGTTAGCTACGTGGCTAACGCAGGGCAACTCGGCGACACCGACATAAAGGAGCCTGTGGGCCCGGGTCAGCGAGGCGTCCGTGAACAGACATGCTTTCATAGGATTTATTAACTTACCATCGACCCGCTAACTTAAAATTGGTCCGCTTGAGGCTCCATTTAAGAGTAACTAACTAGCTACTGTTAGCTAGCTCCCCAACTTAATTAAAGCTAATACGTCAGGGGGGAGGGTCCAGGACTGAACCTGTTCCGTGTTGCGCTTCTCTAACTTTGATCGGTGACTGGTTTTATGTAATCCTCATATAATTGAGTTTTCCCCTAAGCAGTGATGGAAGTATTAAGATCCTCAAGGGGAGAAAAGTTCAAATACGACGTTGTGAAAGTTATCATCTACAAGTAAAATAAACCTTTAAGTAGTATGAGGGAAATGTAAATCCAAAACAAACTTGTATGCAAATAATATGGATATAGTTTCAATTGTTATTGTCTAGTAAAATGTTCCCTTTGAGTGTTTGACTGATTCACATGTTGCATTTGACTGCTGCATGGATGAGATAATTATAACTCCTTTATTTACTGTTGGGTAGTTGAGTCTACAGCAATGCATCTCTACTACATCTTCATTTTTCAAGCTTTATGGTCCATAAGACACCTCTAAAAAATAATTTGTTTTTAGAACAAGTACCCTATCTTCATCTTTTTGATGATGCGTTTTCAGCTGACGGTTGTTAGGCAATGTATGATTAAAAAGTTGGACATTTTGTCAACACTTAAATTAGTGTAGTTTATCAGAAAAAAGTAGTTTCACAGTCCAAAGTTATCCTTTTTCCCACAGGCCAAGTGGATATTGATGGTTCAAATGTTATCAGCCACTCAATAGATTACCATTATTTGAAACTGTTTACAGAGAGGTTTTTTTGGAGGCTGTCTATTATACTGATACGTTTGTACAACTATGTTCCACCCATTTCTATATCAATACGTGTGGACTTAATAAAGAAATACCGTTCATTATAATGCAATACAGTTTTAGAACACCACAATTTGCAGTCTAAAGTATTACCACAATGTTTTTAAAATATTTCAAAATCCGAGTCTGTCATGACTGATGACGGCTCCCATTGACACTCTCAACTGGTTTAACCTGCTTTAAATAACCGTGTAGCTTCATTCCATTAATTCCCATCAGTATTTGATAGTTGAAATACAATTCAGTTGTCAGTCTTATACAACAACAGTTTGAAGGTCATACGTCATGATTTTTATGACGGTTTGATTGTTCAGTTTTCTCTTTTATCTATTTTAAGAGAGGTGTCAATTCTACTTGGACTACATTGATTGAAAGCTTATAAAACACTTCTCCTTATGAGTTCAAATTTCAACAGCACCTGTCAAATAAACTTTAACTGTGCTTATTTACAGTCGTTTCTCTCTTTTTAAAATTACATTTGAAATGCAAGTGTAGGGAGGGAGAGACGAGGTCTGTCACCATCAGTTTATCGTTATGACCGCCTGTGTTATTTAACCAATATTATCATATTTGAATTGTTACCTGAAATTCAATACCACAGTAAACAGTCATATCTTCTAATAGTTTCTCCTAAATACACTTCAAATTAAACTATTCTTGGCTGTTTTGATCACCTCTACACACTAACTAAAGGAACCTTGTTGGTCCTTGGAAACAACTTTAGAGGCACAGCTGCCATGTCAATAAATCTCTCTCTCTCTCTAAAGTTTCAAAGTCGCTTTGTCCATGTGGATAAAAGTTGTTTTTACTGAGCTGAATCTAGTTTTCATGGCTTTTAAGTCTCATTGTTGGTAACACACACCATCAGGATAAACCTACACCAGTAAGTGACGCATTACAATGAAGGTGTGTTGTGTTTGGCTTGGCTTTGACCCAGTAGCTTTTATAATGTAATCCGTCTTGTACTCTCAACCATTTAAAGGGCAATATGTTTGATATGGAGACACATAGTTTGTTGTAATTTCCCAGCTGAAATTGTGCCTTTTTCTATTCTTTCTTTCTCTCACAGTGAAAGCTACAATGCCAATATGGGTTGTGCTGCTATCAAGAATCATCATGAAGGAGAAGCAAAGCACAAAGGTGAGTAGGTCCGACTCTGCAAACAGGACACAAGGCCCGCTTTGTTTCACAGTGTTTGACACCGAGCAGTGGTGATGTGGCACAGTACTGCGCCTATACTGCCGTATTACGGATATCTGCAGGGGCTTTTGTCCCTGATCAGATGTTCTATAGGGGGGTGGAAGTTGGTGAGGAACCAACTTTTGATTTCCTCCACATCCACCTGTTAAATCCCCAATTCACTCAATACTTCTAATATTACAGCAGCCAACTGGGGTTGTGTTGATGCATGTCTTTGAACTTTCTTTTGTTTAATGCAGTATGTTGGTATGCCGTGTGCAGCAGGTGGAAAGGCATCTTTAAAGCCGCGCACAGAGTGATATGAGAGATTGATTGTCTGGCTTAGCGGCGTCATGATTTTTGAGGACAAATCAGCTGCTATCCACACACTCTTTGTTTGATATTAATCCATGAGCAAAGTGAAGGGATGGGAGAGATTTACCGTGGAGGATCAACTCGAGTGGATGGAGAGTATCACACTTAAAGTGTTATGTCAGCATCAAATTAAACAGAGGTTCTTCACACACTAAATAAAACCTTCAACAAGTCATATTGTTAGCATCACATGTGACAGTCTCGATAAGCTTTGACACTTCTACCACATAGATATTGCACAAAAACCCAATGACTCCCATCACTGTAATAGATACTGAATGAAATGGCTGCAACTAATAACACATGTTCATTGTCGGTTATTCTCTCGATGAATTGATTGGCTGTTTGGTCAAAAATATCAATCAGCATTTCACAAGAGAATGACATTTTCAAATGTTTTCCACAATTTAAAGATATTCAATTTACTATGGGAGTAAAGGAACCAGAATATAATCCCAGTTAAGAAGCTAGAGTCAGAAAAAAGCTGTGAAATAGGATAATAGTTGACAACTTTGAGAGCTCTACTGTACAAACCCATTAACAGGAGTTAAGATCTAGGCTGTATTTTTCGTCATGCACATCAACTGTGTTGTCAAATTGTTAAGGTGATTTTTCCCCCCCGTTGCTATAGTGTAGTTTTAGCTTTTTCGAAGTATGCTCTGTGCAGCTGTATAATGTAGACAAAGTAGATGTCAATAAAAAGAAGCTCAATATTTGCCTCTACCACTCGGTGTTAAATAAACAATGATGGAGGCGAAAACGTTTATCATCTGATATAAAACCTCATTTTCCATCCTGATGGTTAAACATTTTACACTCAAGTTCTCTTAAATGTGAATAAGGAGACCTCTGAGTCTAGCATCAGCCTGTCAGGTTAACCTTACAGTGGACAGTTCGGTATTCAGACAGACTGCTCCACACACACGGAGCATGACGCTCATCACGTGTGTGTGCAGATCATGTTTGAGGAGCAGTAGGCCTCATGCTGAATAAATACTTAGTTTAGACATGACTCAGTTTTGTTAAAATATAAATATCATAGACTGTACGAAACATACTCAGTGACTTACAACAGTCGTCAAAAGCAAACTGTATTGTAGAACAGTTTTATTGGATTGCATTGAAAGTGTATCTAATAAAGTGGACGGTGTGGAGCTTATGAGTAGAGCGTACTTGTGACTAAACAGTACCTTCTTTGAAAGCATTAGTATAGTCTTCCCTTTAAGCTGGGAAAGCCTCCTGGATGAAATTCCACAATGAGTTGTAAAATGGGAGAGAAATCTCGGCCTCAGCTGAACCAGATGAGGCCCATCTTATATTTCAGGGTTTCTAAAAAGAGCACCACTCCCATAACAGTAGTGTCATTGTCTTAAAGTACATATCGGATATACCCGCATGTCCCTTGTTGGTTGAAGATACTTTTATAAAGTCGTTGCCAAGAGCTGCTCTGCTTCTTTGTTCTGCATCCTGTTGAAATTGACTAATCATCAACCAACAAATTAAGAGAGCTTTAAGGAACAGTCTGTTCTCATATCACCAAGTTCCTTATTCTTGTTGCCAGTGTATATATGAGCGTTTACTTGAACAGTATAACTATGGGCAGTCGTTCTTTTAAAGGCGGTAAATGGACCAATTAGTGTTTTTTCTCAGTTTCCCTCTGTGTAGCTGGTTTGAGGAGAGTGGGCGACTGAGTGGCTGCACAAGTGGGTTTCATAACAACTGCATGTCTCCGTCATCACAATCAAACATGTTCTAAATGCAAATAAAGCTGGCTTTAGATGTTTCTGATGGTTTCAGCCTTTAAGGTGTTTTCCTCAAGTTTCAGAAAGAGGGGTTAGCACCTCCAGCTGCAGCCTCGACGTGTGAACGTTTTGTCTCTCCATCTTAACATGTGGTAGGATAGATTAATAACGTTCCTGCAGCACTTTGTGCATTTTACAAAGTTTAGTAAAGAAGTTTGAGAAAGAGTTTCTTCTGGGATACAAGTTGTGTTTGTGCTTCGGAATTTAACCTTTTTTTAATGATTTACGTAGGGCTGCAGCTTAAGTTTATTTTCATCAGCTAATAATCTGCCAATTATTCTCTCAAAAATCTATTCTAGGGCTGAAACTATTCTTTACCTAACTCGATTACTAAAAATGGTTATGACCTGTTTAACTTCCTAACACTAGCTTTATGCAGTACATCAACAATACTACTAATGGTAATATTTTAAAATATAAAACAAAATGCAATCCTTCATTCCCTTGAATTGTTTGTTTGCATACAAAAACACTATAATGAAGAATAAAATATTTAGTTGTTAACGAGAGTTTAATTGTGACAAATAAATAACTCTTTACAATATCAGCAATAAAATGGTGATTATCCTAAAAAACATGTAGTTGTTTACTCATATTTTCTCTTGTGTATTTCATTTACATTTTTTTAAGTATTTCTTATCCTAGTTCAGTCAAAAGAATGTCATACTTTGTCTATCCCTATCTATTTCTCAAAGTTAAAGCTGATCACTTTCAATGTTTAATTTGCCAGTCCAAAACCCAAAGATGCAGTTCACTGGGATATAAAACAGAGAAAAGCATAACATCTCCATTAAAGAGTCCGAAAAAAGCATGTATTTTGTTCATTTTTGCCTGAAAATTACTTTAACGTGTAATCAATTATCAAAATGATCATTCTTACTAGTTTTAGTAGCATGCAGCGAGTGATGTTTTGATATAAACTGAATGTTGTTCCTCTGGGTTTCTTCTGACTCTCTGGGTTTCTGTCGTAGGTGTATGTGTCGCTCATCCCCATCATCGGGGGGGTGCTGCTGGCCACGGCCACCGAGCTGTCCTTTGATCTTTCAGGACTCATCAGCGCTCTGGCTGCCACGCTCTGCTTCTCCCTGCAGAACATCTTCTCCAAAAAGGTAAATCATTCTCATGCTGGAGTGTGCCCCATGATGACTAAGATGTGGAAAGTGAAAAGTGTTGCTTCTGTGTGCTTTGATGTGAAATGCCATAAACTGACATTTTTTATGTTTGTTTGAGGGTTTTTTTTGTATATAAAATGCCGTCAGAAAAGTGAAATGGTTCTGTGTTGAAATGAGCAACTGCATTTCACAACTATTCTTCTTTCGACTATGTCCTTATGCGCCCCGTTGTTGTTGCCTTAAAGAAATAGTGTGTATGTGATATACACATATTTGCATGCAGGCCTCATGTTCAACCAAATGCTGGTAGTTGGCAATTACTATCACAAACATAAATAAACACAGCAAAGTCTACTTAGTGATTTGAAATCATAGCTGTTAGTTAGTTCTGGGATTTTGGATTTCATGGTGGACACATAATAAAACTTACGGTTGAAAAACAGGATAAAAAATTCTCTCCTGGCTGACCTATTTTCATTGGAAATAATTAATGGTCTGGCTTCTTATTTGGCAGAAGTCTGGCTTATGGCAACAACTCTACAAACAAAGCGATTTACTTTTCAACACTATTGTAAATAATGTCCTGGTTAAAAATATCTTAGCTGACTTTTATAAGGTTGCTGAATTAGTTTTTGTTCTAAAGCGATTGGTGCAGTCAACTCTGTCATGTAACAATAAAGGACCCAAAATATTGCATCACTATTGACTTGTATGGAGCAGTATGACTTTTATTTAGTTGACTTCCTCCTTGTCTAAATGTTTTCTTCCCCTTATTAAAGGTGTTGCGCGACACAAAGATCCATCACTTGAGGCTGCTCAACATCCTGGGCTTTAATGCCGTTTTCTTCATGCTGCCCACCTGGGTTCTGGTGGACCTCTCCGTGTTTCTCGTTAATGGAGACCTGGTGAGTAGCAGTAAAGGAAATGTTGCTTCTTTGTGACAGTGGGTAGAGTTCAGCAGCTCGTTTTGGCTCCTCAACCTAACCTGACCGTACTGCTTTCTTCGCAGGCCGACATCCAGGGATGGTCGGGGACCTTCTTCCTCCTCCTCATCAGCGGCTTCTGCAACTTCGCTCAGAACGTCATCGCCTTCAGCGTCCTGAACATAGTCAGCCCGCTCAGCTATGCCGTCGCAAACGCCACCAAGAGGATTATGGTCATTAGCATCTCACTGCTAATGCTGCGCAACCCGGTCACCAACACAAACGTCATGGGTATGATGGCGGCCATAGTTGGCGTCTTCCTCTACAACAAGGTGAGTCCCACTGACTAATAGGAGGCAGTAAGAGGAGGTCAATTAGAGGTTCCTTTAATTTTAGAACCCCGAAAGAGCCATCCAGTGTCTCTGATTTGCATACAGTATGACAAGAGGTGCCCTTGAGCGAGACCCCCACACTGCTCCCCCAGAGCTGAAAATAAAAAAGCTGCTAGATACTCATAATACTAAGGAGGTGTGTGGCGCAGTGGATAGAGCGTTGGTGTTCGGATCAGGGGGGCACAGGTGAGCACAGGTTCAAACCCCACTGCAGTCAGCATGTCGTTGTGTCCCTGGGCAAGACACTTCACCCCAAATTGCTCCTGTGGGGATTGCCCACAGTATTGAGTATGTAAGTCACTTTGGATAAAAGCGTCTAACAAGTAACATGTAATGTTAAATGCAGTGTGGGCATTTCCCTGTGTGTGCAGTGCTGTGTACACGTGTGACATTTAAAGTTGTTTGATTTTGAATCCTCCATTTCCATCCTACAATTATTCTCTGAACCTTATCTTGTGGTAGGGCTGCTCGATTATGGCAAAAATCATAATCTCGATTATTTGGGTCAATAATTGATATCACGATTATTAAAAACGATTAACTATTTACTTTGGAAACACCAATTTATTGGAGAAAACAGTATGTTTTTAACAGTTGATTACCCTGAACTTTTAAGTATAATTCAACTGAAAAACCAATACATTTTTTTTTTTTTTTTAAAGTAAAAAAATAATCGTTTTATTTCGATTACGTTGTTTTCGTAATCGTTGCAAGCCATAATCGTAATTGCGATTAAAATACGATTAATTGAGCAGCCCTATCTTGTGGTGTAAAAAACATAAAAAATAGGTTTGCATAATTATACATTATTTTCCATAGCATCCACCCCCAACTATGTGCTCTATAGATTCTCTATGTATAGGCTTTGCTTTACAGTTCTTCTTTTCTCAACTGCCAATATTTCTGTCACTCTCCATCCTACTTGTGGCTGTTTGTCTACAGACTTAAAGTAAATAGTTATGTTAAGACTCTGTATTTATCCTCTGTGAGAAACATTTGTCCCACCACAGCTATGTAGGATCCGTAGGCATACAGCCAGTCATTTAAAATCTGCCCTTCTCCCCTGCCAACAGGCCAAGTACGACGCCAACAAGGAGAAGAAGCTGCTGCCAAGCGCCAAGCAGGACCTGGTTTCCTTCGACAACCCGGTGCTGGAGAAGCTCCAGGCCAACGGGTCAGTGCCTTTCTCCCACGGCCTGGATCAGCAGCACAGCAGAAACAACGTGCTGACCGACCACTTCCAGTACAGCCGGCAGGCCTACACGACAAACCACGGCAACAGCCACCAGTACGTCGTGTGAGGGAGGGGTTTGCCCTCGCTCTGCACGGCTGTCATAGACTTTGCTGTGTGGCCGCCGCCTCTCTGCAGCGGCACACAGATCCAAACACCAGACTGAAGGCAAGTGCTGTTTGTTCTGGACGGGAGGAAAGAGAGGGCCAGTGACGCGCTCCGCCCCGTCTAAACTTCACTTTCTGACAGCTTTGCCGTATGTCATTGTTTATTTATTAGTTTGGTACTGACTGTATTAGATGGTCTGAGGGGAAACAAAACGTAGCCATGTTATCACAGAAATATAAAACAGCAGGTGGACACGTAAAAAAGGTGGATGAATGGTTTGCACCGTGCCGTCTGGAAATGTATGAGCCAGCCATAATCTCTTGTTGGTTATTTTTGTTCACTTTCAGAGGATAGGATGTTAATTTGGACGCTAAATCACACCAAAACAACAGTCATGTTACATTTTGTAACAGAGTAATCTCAGTGGAAGGCCTAGCGTTTTGGTTTCTTCTTTAGGCACCTGTAATGATGTTTGAATTGTTTGTCACTCTTCAAAAAGCTCAAGGCAGATGGGACTTGTTTGTAGACAATGGAGGACTTTAAGTAACTGTCACCTGATGCTAAGATAATCAGGTCTCTCCCTCTCACTGGGCATTCTGTTATATGGGGTTCAAACTTGGGATTCATTTTAATCACTTTGGAGATCCACTGATTTATCTAGTATCTCCATGAGGTACACATTTCAATTAGTCCAATACTTCTTTATGACTAACTTTCTACAAAACTAATGGCAATTCCCATCAGCCTCAGCTCTACTTTGTTTAGTGCTAAAGTTAGCAAACTAGCATGCTATACTAACATGGTAAACATTAAACCTGATATCAGCGTCTAAGCAGCATCGTCATTTGTGAGCATGTTAGCATGGTAAAGCTAGCATTTAGACTGCACTTTTCAACGTGGTATAACATTACATGTGCCTGATGAAGAAAAATGCCCACATTTTGAAATAAATGTATAAAATATCCATATCTGTTGATTTTGTCTGCAAAAAAACGATGCAGTTTATATTGTTGCACTGGGAGATGGTTACTTTCAGTCACACTTGTTGTCAGCCAGTGTTTTTAAAAGCAGGAACCTTTAAACACACAAAGCGTCTTTTAACTAAGATAACATTTCGGAGTGAGACCAGCTCTGTCTCGGAGCGGTCCATGACCTCCCACACATCTCTCCTTTCCCCCAAGAAAACAATAAGTCCACCATTTGTTGTTATGGAGCATACATGTGAAAAGCTCAAATTGGGTTTACCAGAACAAAGTATCATTTTAGTCTCATCATGTAAACTGTAATTTTATTATTATTTCCTTATTTTGCTTTTATAGTTTGTAGGAGAATCGATTTACAACAGTGCATTGTTTAACTGATAATTGGTATTTATTCATTGATTGAGTGATATCTTTCTCTCCTGCCACTTCATTGTTTTCAGTCTGAACCAAAGCTGCTTTGTCACGTGGAGAGGCCGGGTTTGAGTTTGCACATCATTTGAATGCATTACGCAGATAGTTTCTGTCTGTCCTGGGGTTTTTCATCTGAAGTGTATTTGCAACATTAGCATCCATGGTCAGTGTGCAGCTTCAAAATGAGACATGCATGAAATCACAGGTTTGGGACTTTTTTTTAAATTAAAGACTCAATTGTAATTTCCTGGTGGACAAGAGATGTGATTTGCATTATTGATTACAATATCTGAAAAACGTTCACCTTAGTTATCATTTATTAATGAAAAGCCTTATTTAATTGAGTTAGCATAGGTCACATGCCTTTCTTGTGCAGGATCTCTGATGCACACTAAGCAACTCACTGCAGCAATATTAGGTTTTATATATATTATTTTTTTGTGATCTCAGCATCGAATTCTTGTCATTTCATAAAGGTAGCATTTATATACCGAGATGTTTTTGTTTTCACTTCAAGTCATTCAACTTCAAAACGTTAAACCAATATTTCTATATTTAGATGTATTTAAACGACTTTGTAATATCTATGTCTTGCTCTTGAAACCGAAAGGGCAGAGAAATAAAACCTGTCTCTTTGGTTTTACAGCCGCACATATCTCATATAGTTAAATGTAAATGCTCTTTTTAACTCCCTGAAAGCAGCCGTTTGAAACACTTGATAAACCTCCTCTATGCTACCTTCCCAACCCAAAACACTGAGTTTACTGAGTGTCTACAGACCAGTCAGGTATTTAACGACTAAAATACCCTCTTTATGGCATGATTCTGTGAAGACCCAAAGGCAAGTGGATATTATTTGCAACATCTTCATAGTTGCTAGCAGTAACTTGAAGAAGCAAATGTCTGGAAATACTTCTTTATGTGGAGCTATCAAGAAAGTTTCACAAGCAATCATGACCCCAACTCTAAATCACATAATACTTACGGAACTTTTTTCAAACAGATTTGTTCTTGAATATTTTGGATCCTTTAACTTAGAAGAGCTGATAGTTGTATCACGTTCAAAACTATTTTTCTAAATATCAAAATGGGAAATGTTATCCCGTTATCCATCAGAAATTATCTTTGGAAAAACCATTGGTCCTTAAAAGTGACATATCTCAATATGAAAGCCTTCTTTTTGTTAAAAAGAAGGACACTTCAGATGCATCAGATTGGTGCAATAAATCAGGTGAACTGTAACATATCTTACCCCTGCATGATTAGATAAACGTATGGAGATCAGACAAAACGCTGTCGAGGAGAGAGTAAAGACTAACACAATCTGAACTTATCAACAGCGTATAAATGTGACTACATGTTAAACAGCTGTGTGACATCGACAGATAACATCCAAACTACTCAACAAGGAAACAACACTTTTCGTAGTTAAAGAATGTAATGTGCACATGCAACCTGCAGACAGGAATAACGGTCATACTGTTTTTATTTTTTCAAAAACTTTGTGTCATTGTATTTTGCTGGAGCAAATGTTTTTAATGTCTTTTGGATTTCTTTTTTTTCCTCTTCATGTTGCCAAAAGCAGTTAGCAATAAATGTTATGATGCTGATGCACCGCAAAATGGGCAAGATGTAAAAATGCATAAGCTACAACATGTAGGACACATGTTTTATGAATTTATCCTCAAATTTGTTTTCAGTGTCCTGCCGACTGTCTGTTTCTGAGCTAACTGGGAGAAAAATGTTTTATTTGGATGTTGGCTCTCACCTGTAAAGATAATAACTGGGATGTAAATGTTAATGAGTGGAGAAATGGGAGTTTACTTTGTAAAACTTGTATGATTATTATTTCTGTGCATCTCGAGGCAGACTTTTTACTTAACCGCTGTTAATAGGTTTTTATTGATGGTGTAAAGGTACAAAAACATTGAACAGAGGTGCAGCTGTGCACCTTCTTGTCTGCTTCTGTTTAGTAAATGCTATTTTTAAATGTTTGGGGGGGAATAAATGCATTGCGGAATATTGAACATTTTGGTTGTCTTCATTAATCTAGAAGTTTATGGAGCTTTTTAGAAAGAAGTGTAAATGTGACAGCTGCAGGGTTATTTCCAGCCACACTTGAAAGATAGTTTTACGTATTGCACTAGCATCAGAGTATGTGTGTAAATTACCGAGAGCATAATGTGTGTGTTAAATGTGTTACCTGTATGTTCTTGCTACATACCACAGACAGAGGCAAAACCAGAGGTAAGATGGATGATAGACTTGGTACTGTATATTCATCACATTAGAGACCAGACTTGATTCCTGTTTTGGGAGTTTTTCTTCCCCCTAGTGGCCAAAAATCAGTAAATGCAAGCATCGATTTCCCCTTCTTGAGATGAGAGCAGTGACGCATGTCAAAATGAATGTGATCTCTTCTTCAATCTCCGCAAAGGATGTCATACTTGATCCTGACTGATGTGTCATTCATCCTGAGTAAATCATACATCACCTTTAATCAAGAGATACTGTCAGTGCATGACTTTTTTTCAGCAACACCCTGCAAAGAAATCCTGCAGATAGAGTTCAGCCACCGTCCCGCTCTTCATGTTAAAGTTACCTCTGTGAACCTCGACCGGACTCTTCCTGGTCTATGACATGCAAAGGTAAGCTCACTAGCAATTTGGTCTAAGTCTAATGATGGGTGACCAAAAACTAGGCCAACTGAAGCTGTGTGACCAAGTGTTTACATGCTGTGTTTTTGTTTTTCAACAGAAGCAGGATCTGACCGGAAAAACTGATGCTGGAAAAGGTAGGGTTGAATCTTTTCATGTGTAATAGTTGGCATCGTCAGGACCACTGTGGTTGAGTTTAAATACAATTTAAAGGTTGAATATAATACTGAATCCCTGACTTTGTTCAGCTACTCGGAGCAAAAGAGTCTGCTCCAAGGGAAGAGTGTAGTGTCCCTAAATGAGGCTCTACCTTTGCGTAATCTGCAATCTCTCAATATTAAAAAGTATAAGCTTCCTACCTGCACAAATGTTTACACTTATTCAAGCTCATTTTAGGCAAACCTTGTGAGCATAGATGTTGCATTTAGGCTTGCTGTTTAGTAATGTGGAATCATGTGTGTTTTGAAATGAATGGATTTTGTACACGGACCCTATACATTTAATAAACTAAACCAAGGTCAAAGGTGGTCAGCACTAAATTAGACAACAGAAATATGAGTTTCAATCAAAACTGAAACAGTCAAATAGAGACAAAAGACAACAAGGCTCAAGATAGGAACTTTAATACAAACATGAATCAACAGCATGTAATCAATGCTTTATCGTTTGTGTAATCCGTACTCCTCCAGGGACGTGGCTGTAACTGGGGTTTTGTAGGAGGTAAAATCCTACAAGACACATCTCAGAGAAATACTTGTGCTGCGTCTCAATTAGAGTCTTTTAATATCTCCATGTTATTTCTGTTATAAGAGTGTCATTTGAACACTGGCTCCAGATGAAACAAGTGTTGTACCATCTCTGTAGCATCCAACTGGATAATTCACATGAACTGACTGATCTGTGGGGGGGAGGAGCTGATGCTGACGTGACGAGGGATGACAGAGGACAAGGAACTTCACATTGACCCGATGGAAGGATTTCTGAGCACTGATTCTGTTTTTATAAGAAAAATAATTCAACATGTTTTGGAGCTTCTTGAATGTGAATATTTTCTGGTTTTAATACTACTCGGTAAAATGAATATCATTGACTTGTGGACAGATCATTTGAGGATGTCATCTTGGGCTTAAGGCAAGACTGATGAACATTTTTCATCATTTTCTGACATTTTGTAGACCAAATAACTAGAGATAGATTTGAGCTGCATCCCTAGTTTGGTAATAACATCCAACATAGTGTTTCTTCATAAGTCCTGTGTCACAGCAGTAGATGCCTACATAGATGTAGAGCAGAAGTCATATTTTATTTAATAAATAATCCTACAGGAGCTCCGATGGTCCTGTCCGGCCTCGGGCCGGCAGAGACGTCTCAGTGTGTCCATCCCAAAGACAACAGCTCTGAGACAAAGCCCTGCGTCAAGGTGCTTGCGGCCTGAGCAAGCAGCAAACATTCACAGAAGTCAAACACATTTTCAGTCTGTGTTAAGTCTGACGGGGACTCTCTGTGTCGTACGAAGTGAATTTGACAGTGGCGGGCAGCTGAGTCATGATGTTTGCGTTGCACATCAGCTGCGTGATCACATGGCTGTCCCTCACGATTACAGGATAAAACAGACTCCTTTGTGATGTAGGGGATGAAGTTCTGCGAGTGCTGCTGCCTTGTCTGGATAACTTGAGTAACTTCCTAAACAGAGACCTCCTGAGGAGGATGTAGATCCAGGGGTCGAGGATGGGGTTTACAGCTGCTATCCTGATGGCTGCCAGGTCAGCGATAGGGTCATTTTTCAGAATGAAGCAGTTGGCAAACACACGGACCTGAAAGAGAAAAACAGGTTATGGCTCATATCTTCACATTTTTTATTTAAACATGCTGTAATGGCAGCAAATATTAACAGGAAGGAAAGGAAAGTTTCCTTTCAGTACTTTTCATGTTTCCCAATAAAAATTAAGGTTATCATTCCATAGTTTCTCATGAAAAGTGATTACTCTAAAATATGAATAACGCATGATACAACATCACATGGTTTCCAACTTGTTTTAGTGCTCTTAAAACTGTGACCCCTTGTTTGAGGTTCATAATGTCTATGAATTCAGTTTAAAATGTTTTGATTTCCCCTAAACTGTTTCATTAAAATAGTATTTAGAAAGTTGTAAAACATGTATTCTTACATAATATGATGAATCAGATTAAAATAGAATTAACTCCACCTCCTCATGTAAAATTCCTGTAGTTATACTTTATTAGTTATAGTCAAAATAACTGTATACTATATAGCTATTAATGTATCCATCAATTTAATGTTGCTGTAAAGCTGAAGCTCATGTTAACACTTATGCTGCAGTATAGTTTATTAATTTACCCCCGGGGATCAATAAAGTCTCATCTTAATTATTCATATTAAACCAGAATATATTAGTCATTTATTAGATTTTGAATCATTATTCAAGATCTACAAAGTAATGTATGATTAAATTGAGCAAATATATGTAATGTGCTTGAACAATATGCCTCTGAATTGTAGAGCCACATAAAGTATAGCAAAACATACAAATATATGTATGATATAAAGTATAACAACGTTGACCAACATTTCAGATTGCTTGAGTAAAAGTATACTTGGTTACTTTTCAGCTCTGTTCTCTGGAAGAAAATCCTTCTAATTAAGGTTTGCTGATCCGTAGGCAAAGGTGAGTAACATTAGAAACCACAAACTGCCTTTATAAACCCAAGTCAGGGGAACTCACCACCAGCGGGGCTGAACAGGCCAGCACCACGGCGGAGGTCATCACCAGCACTGCCATCATCTGAGTCTCTGCAGCCGAGGACAGAGCCCTCCACCTGTCCCGGACGCTGGCTCTGGTAACGGGCCGCTGCACGGTCCTCTGGCGCATCAGCAGCAGCGCTCCGCACACCGCCAGGTTCAGCAGAATGGTGCCCAGGATGAGCAGCAGGCTGACGGAGCCGTACAGCACAGAGTATTCAGCGGCCAGCTCCTCTGTCCCCCAGTGGATGAAGCACCAGGTTCGGGACGGTTGCAGCTCGCTCTTCGACATGCCCATCATCGGGAGGCAGCAGAAGAAGATGTTACTGATATAAATGAAGAACAGGAACTTTTGCGCAAAGCGCCGGTCCACCCCCCACCGCTGGTAGGTGTACGGGCAGCATATGGCCATGTACCGCTCCGCTGCCATGGCGCATATGATGCTCAGCCCTGTCAAACCGAAAAACAGCAACAAAAAGGAGTGAAACTCGCACACATGCTGCACCGTGAGCACAGTCTGGTCCATGTAGTAGTTGGCTATGGTGAGCGGACTGGCCAGGCACGTGCCCAGCAGGTCGGTCACCGCCAGGCCGCACACCAGCGTGTAGAAAGCTGAAGATTTCCTCTCCTGTCGAGATACTGACAGGACGATTATTGCAATAATATTCCCAATGGCGCCTCCAGCAAACATAAACATCGGTAAAGCGATTGCTGTTTCAAACGTGGTCTCTTGGGAATGCTGCACCAGCGTCTCGTTCATGGAAACAGATCCGTGCGTAATGTTCAGGCTCTCCATCGCCAAAAACAACCTGGTGTTACTTAGCGATATTTGCCTCGGTCTGTAGAGGATTTGAGAATGCATTTCCTTTTGAACCCCCTGTAACAGAAGATAAGGGGTGAGTAGGGGTACTTTTTCTGGTAGTCTCATCCCCTCAGTTTTCCAGTAATCCAGATGCAATTAGCCAGGGGTCGTTGCGCACAGCTGGGAGCTGAGAGGTGGACTGTTTCTTATACTGCAACACTCGGCAGACTCCGCTCTGTCTCATCTGCAGAGGTTGGCGTCATCACAGCCCTGCGTAAGAGTTGTGGCTGCCTATCAGGAGGTCAACTTCACTGAACCGATGATGAAGAGACAGAAGAGGCTTCAGGAGACCTTTCTCACCCATTTAGACATGAGTCATATTTGGATGTAGAAACTATATAATGCAATATTTGTAATCAACTTGTATGAGAAGTCTTTGATGGTAACTGATGAGATAATAAGACTTTTTTAAAGCAGTTTAGTTAACTTTGGGTTTTCACTGTTATGTTGATTATTTATAACTCAAAGGGCCAGTACAGTCAAATTACAGTAAAACACACATATATATATATATATATATGTATCCACAGAGAAAGTTTGTGTTTTATATATTCCTTGAAGCGATAACTTGGAGGTGTGAGGCAGATAGACCCCTGTTACCAAAAAAAATGGATGCTCATATTTCCTGTGAAGTATTTACTAAACAGTGTTTGTGAGATGTGGGACATTGGAAAAATATTAACAAGTTTGGCACTCACTCCCCAAATACTGTAATAAAACTGCAGCTGCAGCTATACAACTTCCAAACATACAGATCCACTTTCTTCAACAGCTAAGCGATCTGAAATCTCAAAAATCTCAAAGAATATTTAAAACAGGTGGAAAAGCGATCTGCCCAAATGTTTGGTATCAGGGATGACGCTACAAAAATACCTAATTAAACACATGAATATATATGGTTGGAAGAAGGTGTTCCAGCTTTGTCCCAAACAGAGATGACTGTAAATGGTTGTGAGGAAAACACAAGGCTGATGGACACCTCGAGCACACACGGGACGTCAGTGCACTTAGCCTGCTCTGACTCTGCCGCCATGGCACATTCATTACAACGTGACTTGTGTTTACAGTGAGGAGCAGCAGCGAGGGTCTCTGTCTGCAGCTGGCCTTAAAAGACAAAGCACAACACCTCTCTGAGAAGTAAACCACCGCTGCTCCTCTCTGCTGCAGACAAAGGGGAGCTGGCAGATTCTAAAAACAACAAAGCACTTAAGTGATGCCAAAGCTGGAAACTCCAACACCGGCTGGAATGTCCTTCAGTGAATCACGGGACGCACCAGCACGGTTTATAGTTATCCTTGATGTCGTAAAAGGTCATTCATTTATTGCTAATGCCATTTAAATGTATTATCTCTGTCTGTGGTCTCTGCAGTGGGCATAGAGCTATAAAAAGTGTACGGAGTTTTTAGTGTGACTAAGCTGCACAAAAGAACATGTTGCACTACATCCTTAAAAGGTAACTATACCGGATTCATATGTGTCTGTAAACTCATCTTTAAACATGATTCAGCCCTTGAAATTGCATAAAAAAGGCTTTCCCCCACTATTCAATAGTAGTATTCACATACTCAAGACAGAAAATGCATAAGCATTGATAACATTTGTATTTGATCACACTTTGGCTGGGTTAAAAAAAGGCATAGTTGTATACTAATCACACCAAGTATGACGTTAAATCGAGTGTTTAGTGTACTTTAACTGCAAAGTATGTAGGATGTATGAAAGAAATCCCCGGATGTACGGTAGCAAGAATATTTGAGTATGAAGCATGAGGTCACACAAGCCTAACACAATCAATGCAGCTGCTGTTCAATGGCGGATTCTGAAAAACCCAGTTAAAATAATTAAGAGTTATAGTGAATTGTGAAACCCATTTTAAATCATTGTTTTATTTTGGCTTTACATAATTCTAGAAAACATTCAATTAAGTAGAAGAGACTAGGTTGATTTACACTTCAAAATTGACGTGATAAACAACCCTTATTCAATAATAAATTGGACCAGTAACCCTGTGATTGATGTGATGTATTGCATTGTCTGAGTTTACTGTGTGAACCGTCTGCTGGTAGTGGTATACTTAATTGTTAATATAGTGTAGTATTCTGTCTGTAGTTGTTAGTATTTCATTTTTGAATAGTAGGTCTTTACAGAAATCTCAAACCTTCACTTGCAGGCTGTTGCAGCAAGTTAGTATTGAGGTAATGGTGCAATATGATACGTCTGTTATTCCACAAGCTACTGTCAAAGGCATTATGTGTAAAAGGATTTCAGGAATTAGAGAAAGGAAGAAAACTGGACTCTGCTCATTCCTGGAAGTGAGTCAATACGATCTCTTGGGTTTACATTTGTTTGTTTAGGGAATCCAAGGTTAAGTTGGTGGGTCAGTCTGGAGTTACATAACAAGAAGAAATAACTTCACCATAGTTGGATCAGCAGCATATCGAGGAGATCTTACAGTCAAGACATTACTGACACTAAAAGAGGTAAATTAAACATCCCAAGAAATGGGATGAAGTTTGTGGTTTAAATTGGGTGAAAAACACAAAGACTGGTTGCCAACAGAGATGGCTGGGAATGGTTGTAGCCCAGAGCGGACAAATCTGCTTAAGCATCCTGTATGATGCTGAATCGACCCTTAAAACTCTGGCTTTTAACCATATGACTGCAGCAGGTGGTGGATTCATCTGTATCCAACTTGAAAGTGTTGACGGTAGAGAGTACAGTTTCAATTTGAAGTTTGCTATAGTTCAGTAATACGGATCCTGGCTCTTAGATATTATTTTATATATATATATTACTAAAATATCTGCCAATTAAATTGTGCCAACTAATTTAATCTTTGCCTGGATTTTGTTCCCAGGCAACATGTTTTTGATTGAATGAGGTACTATGTTAGCTACAGGAGGGGGTCGGGGTGGATGGTGGGCGTTGAAAGGATTTGCATCAAAAGTCATGTCTGTTGTTAAGGCAACAAAAGCACCGGATGCCCTTGTACAGTATGTACTGCAGTTTCCCTCACAGAGTATATACTTTTGCATGACGTATGCATACACTTGGGTCATACTCTTCATCATAACATTGATGCTTGAACTTTGACTCAGAGTAGACAGGACAGCATGCTGGCTTGCATCCTGCAAAATGTGACCGGATGCAGTGCTTTTGTCATACTTGCAAAATCTTTCCCATGCATTAGAAAGGGTATGGTAGTATGTTGGGAACAAACTGACTGTCTCTTGCTCCAATAATGAATCCTGTATGTCACATCCCTGCATTTACAGGAAGAAAAATTACGCAGTTTATGGTAAAGATATCTGAGCACTGTAATCCCTGGCTGGTAATCCATCCAGCTCAATGGACTGACTTTAATAATATTTGGCCTGAAGAAAAAAACAATGGGGCTCTCGACGATCAGCTGGAGTTCAGTTTCACATGTCTCAACATGGCTGCTGTCAAACATTTGAGTAGTATTTTATATACAGTATTTAGGATTAAATCTGTAGTTTTACACATGCTGGATTATAGCATGCTGATGTTTAACAGGTGTCATTTTTTACAATGGATGTCACCATTTTAATAAAGCTTTTTTCCATGCCAAAATGTCCAAATGAGCAATTAGAGTTTATTCAGCCTAGACCAAAGTGTTGGACAAACTGGCGGAAAAACACCGCCCTCTGTAGAGTCAAACAGCTGAAGAAAACAAGTATGAAATATAACTAAATGTGTACATTTTGGTCATGTTAAATCATTGTGTTATGTCAACTTTAGAAGTTTTGAGTCGTTGCACTCTGACAGAGAAACATTTTAGTTGATTTCACTATACTTACCAGATTATTTTGAATTTGATGAAAGGATTATAACATGATAACATGTGAGTGGACACTGTGTCCTCTTTGCTATGTTTAAGTTTGCTACTGTAGTGTGAATGTAAACTGTTCATAAAGTTAAATAAACACTTCTACTGTGTGTGTAAATGGTATCCAGGAGTTTGGTAACGGTACAAGGCAGATATTGGCTCTTTAATTTGATTCAGGCCAGAGAAAAACAAGCTGATGTGTTTCACTGTCTTGAACCTGAATTAAAAAAAAAGGTATTGATCATTTGAATGGGGGCACACATTTTTTATTGTGTTTTTTTAATACAATATTGATGCCACTGCATATCTTATTAAAACATCTTAGTATTTAAGACTTAAAACAATTACACGTTTTACTGTATTTGTTGGTCACTACATTTGCCTTCCATAGTTACCCTCAGTGCTACATTCTCCAGGTTTGAAGTTGTGTCTCGATGCGATCAGCCAGTATTGATTCATCCTGATCTACAGCTCATTTTCTGGCAAATCCTGCTGTTTTATCTCACTTGGTGAGATAAAGAAGTGATGATGGGAGGACATGACAACAATTGTATTGGTTCTTGCAGCCGACAACAAAACAATTTGCGTGTTCCACATGTTTACTTTACCATTTATGACACAGCAAGGTAGTTTCCTGATGGTTCCCTATGGGGTTAGTTTGTTTGTACTACAGAACAATAATTCTGATAAAAACCAAATCACATGACTATGAATAAATCGACAGAAGCAGTGTGTTGTTTAGTTTGAACATTAATAAGAACATTTGTGGCTATTATCTGGAGAGGTTTTTCCCCTTCTTAAAGGCCACAACGTTTCAACAACACAAAAAGGAACATGTCATCTTTTAGATTAAGTATGACGAAATGTTGATTCTCAAAACTGGGATTCAGAAGGTTATGAGCAAACCGATTTGCTCTCCTTCATCTTGTGATGTTGGATGTCGAAAACACCTGACCGCATTATTCAGATCAACTGACTGGAACTTGTTCAAATCAACATTTGTATAGCTGATGTATTTGAGTTCATCATTCAGTCATGGATTTAAAGCCCTTTAGTCAGGATATAAAGGAATGTGTTAACTGTAAAAATGATCATCGACCCACTATCATTCCTAACTCTTCACTATACGTCACATTCTCACACTAGATAGCCCGGGGTGTCACACTAGATTACAGTGAATACCTTTTAAATGTTATGAATTCATACTGAAAAATTGGTGGTTTGGGTTAAACATAACGTTGTAAAGACAAAGATAACAACACAGGACCAATTATAGTCCTTTTCGATTGTCCCGTCCACCAAAGGGTGCCTGTATCAGAGTTTGACGCCCTGTCAAAGAGACTGGGCTGTTTGTTTTTTTAGAAAACAAAAAAGTCCCAATTCACCTGAGTCTGCACTTCCAGGATGTGGATGATTGTTGGTGCACTTGGTTGTGTTTCAACATCAGAGGTTTAGATGCTAGATTCAGCTAGTGTGTTGTTTTTTTAGGTTTTTGCTCTTTAGACTGAGAATCAGCTGGAGCTAGTCGGGCTTCCTTTGAATCATTGCGGTCACTATTTTGAGAATTTGTTCATCACAAACTTGCCATGAGTTCATCCCTTAAGGCATCATTTAGATCCCTGGCCACCATTGGGAAAACAGTTAGTTGTGATTTATTTCTTCTAAATATCTAAGGGAAATGTGTTTTAATACTTAACTGAACACATATTAAGTAAACAATCCAATCCTTAAGAAAACATAGACTTTCTTTGTTGCTTTGCTGTGAGGGAGGAAGAATCTCTGATGGATTGGGGTAGTGAGTTCTGTTTGAGCCAAATCGTTTTACTTCTTCACTATCACTGTTGGGAAATGTGGCTTTAACCGTTATCCCACAGTTGTTGTTTTTGAAACCCCGTCAGCGCTGTGCTGACAGGAAAAGTTCATGTAGATTACCTTCTTTATTTTTTATTGAAAGTGGATTAAATCTGTTATTTCATGGCCTCAGGTTACCAAAGCCTCTGCCAATTGACCAATTGACTGGGTTTGCATATTGTTTTGATTTTAGAGGATTCCCTTTAAATTAGAGGAGATTTCAGGGAAAGTCATGTTTAATCTGACGTGAACCCTTTCCTGTTTCTGGGGGATTTTCAACATTAGCTCTGCTTCCTGAGAAAAATGTTTCTACATGCAGAGAAACGTATTTGCTAACAAGTCACAACAAGTGATCGGATTCATAAATATTTATCTGAGAGTGCATCACTTGCATTTTGATCCCTCTAAAGTGGAGGGCCTGAAGATAAGAGAGAGAGACGGCAGCATAGACTTTTCTCAACAGAACAGCCTCTTTCTCTGTGAGATCCTAAACGGTCATTCTAGGCAACATTGTGTCTATATGAAAGAAAAAGGCAGTGAGGAATAATTCATATTGGTGGCTTAAAATAATATTTTTAAATGCAGATATTTGTTTTCTCTCCAAGAGTTACAGCAGATAAGAAGCTTAACTCAGCCAAAGACTGGTAGTGCAAACATTGCTGATAGACTAACAGACAATGGCGCTCTAAAGAACAGATTTGATAAATGTTCAGTTTACTCATCATGAGAAGCACAAGTCAGCCTGTGAAGCAGTGGTATAACGTCTACTGTGACCCTGGACGATATTCGTCAAGTATGAGATAATAACGAGGATGATGTCATAGTGATGTCATCAGGATTATCGTATCTCGGCTCGAATTGAGAATTGCATTTTTAACAGATAACGTGCACTACAGATTTTGACAGTTTGACAAAAGAGGGAATTTGCTATAGCTGTAAGGGGGGTCAATGAGATATTTCATTAAGTTGCATTATTGGAAGTGTAGGATCTATAGAGTTTTAAGAGATTCATCCACACTAAGGACTCAAATGTTCTCCTCTTGAAATAAAAAAAAGAAAATGTATCACCTGACTAGATCATCGGGTGAAATTTAGAATTTGTCCAATATGTTTGTTTTTTTTACCTAATACCCAAGCGGCAACCTCTGATGCTAAGAGAGGAAGTCAACACAAAAGTGCCAAAACTAATGACCACTTGAGTAGAGACAGTAACTTTATAAAGCCAAAATTCAATGATGCATGAATAATTCATTTAGCAAAGCTCTGTATTATTTCACAAAGCAACTAAAAACATCTCTAGTATACAAGAGACAATATCCAGCATCATCAAGTTAATCATTTCTGGAGCCAGACGTTTCCTTTGCCTGGTTCATGAACCCCATATCATAACCCTTTTAAATAAATATTTAATTGTTGTTGTTTATTTTAAACAGCACTTTATGAACTGCTTCTGGTTCCTCTCAACTATACTTTCTGCAAAGAATTTCAGATAGCTTGATATTTATTAGGCAGCCAGAAAACGTATTTTAAGAAATATCACCCATAGGCAGTCCGTGAGGGAAACACATGACCTCACGCTGAACCCCACAGAGGGACAGCACCATGTACACTCACTATCAGAGTCTCTTAAGTCTCTCACATGAGTTCCCATGTATTCGGGACTCCCAGAGGATGTTAATATATCACCAGTGAGTGTGCAGCCTGACCTTTGACTCTGTAAAGTTTCTGCTGTGAGCTGAGCCAAGCAGCGGGGTCAGAGCAGAGACACTCTCCCACAGGTGAGCCCATCAAACTGTTTCCCTTTTACTACAAATGTTGTTGATATCTGGAGACGAATTTTCTTTGCATTTTGACATTTTTCTTTACATCAACAAATCTTTCTTTTCTCCCTTGCAGGAAACAAAGTGTGACAGCCTCATTGCTGTCACTGCATCCTGAAGCCTCCTAGCCTTCGATTTCAAAACAGAGCTCGCCATGATGGAGACGGAGCAAACGGCTGCGAGTTGTCCTGCCCTGGGCCAAACTCCCGTCAGGAGCTGGCTCTCCTCCAGCTCCAGAGGTACAGTGCTCCGCTGCTGTTGACTGTCACGATTGGTTCTCAAAAAAAATTAAGCTCAGAGTTTTGCCTTCTGACTGCAACCTCTGACCAGAGAAAAGCAACCTTTCAGCACCTGCTAAATGCACAGTTCCTTACATTTTACCTGGACATGGTTTAGCAGGCTAATTCAAATAATTATGTTTTATTCTATTCCTGTCTGGCCTTACTTTTGTTCATATTTTTAAGAAAAAACGAAAAAGAACTTAGTTAGATTTGTAATCTACACAGACAACACTTCATAACCTTAATATATTCAAAATCAGTTAAACAAAAAAGAGTTTCAGAGCAGCTATTTTTCTCAATAACTGTCAGTGGGCATATACCTAACCCTCAATTTACCACATTTTTAACTTGTCTGTTAACAACAATCTTTCAGTTGTAGCTTCTGAGATTTTCCGATTTTCTCTGTCCCACTCCGGCCACAGAAATGTCTGGGGGTGCAGAGTCCTTTGCACACACAATGCAGTGGTCAAACTTGTATAGTTTGCTTAACAAAACAGACAATGCATCAACACATCAGATTCTTGCATACGACATACTTGATCTTGTTTTAATTTGTGCCTCCCAATTTGCATTTATTCACATGTTTTACCTCTGACTTTCACCTCCGCCTGAACATAGACATTCAAAATGTGTATCTCTTTGCATCTGTTTAAGAGATGGACTTTTATTAATCCCTCGTGGGGAAATTGTTTCTCTGCATTTGACCCATCCTGTTAGGAGCAGACCCCTTATTCTTATTATTTTCTTTTTTTGATATAAACTTGTTTCTTTTAAATAAGGACACTATAAATTTTACTATACAGTACACAGTATGTGTCCTGGTCTGTCTGAGTTTATTAATATCTGATGGGAAGCAGGAGTGTTTTCAGGTTTGTTTTCCTTGTTCCTCCTTCATGCACCTCTCTGCAGCTGTTGCAGTTGTTGAGAAAAACACTGTTGATTTCAGTGTCTGACTGGAAACACATTTCCAACATTATAAATGTTTATTTGGTGTGAATACAGCTACATTTGCTCCAAAACTAACATATGTTAAAGTATTTGCAAACAAGTGGTTTGTCCACAGAGCTGTTTCCTCTTGTGTCCAAAAGCTTCTAAAATCTAACACAATCCATTTTAAACACATCAGTGTTAACCATTCATGAGCAATTATGACTTTATGAGAATATGATCACAATGTTGCGCTTGTAAAACGTGCAATAAACATGCAGTAGTCATACTTCGATGAAGTATTGGATTTCTGAAGCCTAAAAAAGCTTCAGAACTCAGATGCTGTATTCTCATTGTACATTGGTTGGTCTCTGAGTTTTGAGTAGGATGATATAGTTAACGCATTTTTATTTAAAGTGTACAACATTTCTAAACCTGACATCACACAAAGTTTTGAATAATAGGTTAAATGTAACAGTTATGTGTTGATGCCTAAGCTCAAATGTAACTATAATCAAACTAGAAGCCTGTGTATGAATACAAATATCTCCATTCATTTTAGAGGTAATTTAGCCTTTGACAATCACCAGCTCAGGTCCCTCACTTTGTTTTGAACTCTGAAACACAAATGTATTTCTGCTGAACATTAAACTAAACATTGACTACAAAATCCAGTAAACTCTTTCACAACGTTAGTGAAGCTGTTTAAGAGGCGACCTTTGTTACAACAAGCATACTGACATTTTCATAAGCACTTAATTACTGTTTTCATTCCAGGAAATGAGATGAAACATTGACCAAGCATCAGTAAAACGCTCACTCAGCTATTTGCCTATACAGGGGCGCAGAGGAGATTTTTGAAATCGGGGGGACGAAACTGAGAGAAATTATTTTCACGATATTTACTTACCATTGATTTATTATGTGTTTTACAATCATAAGTAACATTAACCGTAAGCTCAAATATGAACTGTTTCAAGATCAAATATAATACAATATAAGTATGTATGTGGATTAACAAATGAATTGGTATTTACCTTTAAAGGTGGGGTATGTCATTTTGGAGAAACCAGCTCGAGTGCGCTAGAATTTGAAAATACACAGCCGGAAAAAATCTGCCACTTCCTTACAGAGCCCCTCCTCCAACACACACGAACGCGCACATGACCAATGAGGGCACGAGATAAGTTTGTGCACAGATGGAAGGCTGACAGGCAGGTAGGCCATCCAGTTATTTTAGCCGGGCCGGCTAAAATGATTGGTCGTGCTTTTTACAGTACTACGGCTTCCACAGATGACATTTTTTTATGGATTTTTTGTCAAAGCACTTAAGATATTCATTGCTATCGGGATGTTAAGAGCATTCCATGGAATATAACAAAAAGTGTATCTCGAGCCGGTTTCTCAAACTTACCTACCCCACCTTTAAGTGCAAGAAGGATCATTTAAAAAAGGATAATAAAAAATAAATAAAATATATATAATATATATATTACTTTAAATGGGGGGGACGGATCAGTGTCCCTATGAAATTGTGGGGGACGTCCCCCGTCCCCCCGTCCCCCCCCCACTATCTGTGCCGCTGGCATATAAACACTAACAAACTTGTATTATCCATTTACAAACACACACAAATATGTACACACGAACACTTTGTACAAACCCAGAGGTAAACATATTAAAAACACAAGTACACATCAACTTTAATCAGATTATAACACACAAACATATTTAAGACACAACTAAGAAGCACAAATATACACAGACATGCTTTTCCTTCCTCTCACACAGATTTGTCCTCGTAGTTTAACCCTTTTTTTCACCTCTTTATGCTTCCCAGGGGCACCCAGCCACCCCCCCTCCCGTTTCTCTGGAGACGGGGTCCGCTACAAAGCCAAGCTCATCGGTGTGGACCATGTGCCGGACGCCCCGGGACACAAGATGTGCTGGGACTCCATGATGAAGCTAAAGGTAAGAAAAAGCCAGAAAAAACATACCTCTGTCTCCTACTGTATATTCAAACTGCAGTCATTTAATCAAGGAGGAAAATATATCACATGACAAGTGAGATTAAAATGTGTTGTCAGTGGTTTGTTAAGTCCTTTTTAGAGGGCTTTTTTCTAGAGATAGATCTTCTTCTATTTTACAAAACTGGTACCTTCCACAAAGATCTTTTTGTTCTGTTGAGCAGTGTCAAAAAAAGATAAATATATTGAATTGTTTAAGACTAATTCAAAGGGGATGATTCATGCTCATTGAACAATTCTACCCTTGTAACAGGTATTTATATAAATGAAAGCAAATGGTTTCTTGGATGGAAAAGGGAGTTGTGGGAACATTCGGAAAAAAAGGCTTCTGATATTTGACCTCTTGCTCCACCGATATATCAGTGACTTCAGGCCCTGTCATCTCACAGGATGTTCCCCGATACAGTGGGAGTGTGTATCATAGGGTACAGCCACATCTTAGAAAAAAACATGATCCACAGGCCCATAACAAGATCAGTGTAGTAAAAAACGGTTAGAGTTAGACGATTTGGCGCCCCCCGGTGATGGTGTCTACACAATCAAATATTCATTGGAGAGTTTTGGCCAACAGTCAGTTGAAAACAATTCTACACATAGCTTTAATACAACATTTCATTAGTATAAATATGAACATGTTGCCCTTAAACTAACAGTATAGGTTCTCTCCCATTTTAAATAACTCAACATTCTTTTTTGTGTGCCAGGGCTTTGAGGCGGCAGCGAGGAAGCAGGGGAGACACAAGCAGAGAGTCTGGTTGAAAGTTTCCTCCAGCGGCCTGAGAATAGTGGATGAAAGGACCGGGGTGAGTTACACTGACTGCAACTCCCCCAAATCTCTCTTCCTTGTGTTGTCTTGAAGCTGTTGTCGCCTTGGGTTGTTTGTTAACCTTGAAAAGGTTTTCTCTCTCATGTGTGCAACCTCAACAACCACTGAGGTCTTTAGAGGACAAAAGAAAACCGGTTCATTTATAACTAGCCAAAATGTGCATTATCTACATTTCAATTATATATTCTCAGGATTCCTTTGGGAGGTTAAGCAGAATATTTGCACAACTGAAATGGATCAGTGCCATAAAACAAAAATAGGAGTCCAGTAAGTTTTGTTTAGTACACCACAGATATGTTGTTATTGAGCCCAGCCCAGTTAACATTTGCATGTTTTGCCTAAAAGGCATAATGTTTGGCCTTTAGTACCCTTTTTTATGATGAAGAAGTATCAGTTAAATTCTAATTTATGTTTATAGAATTGTGGAAGTAGTGTTTCCCTTATGAAATTGATTCTGCATTTTACGTGCAGTTAATGTTTGAATATTTGTTTTAGTTTTGGTTCAACTTCGGCCCTTTCTTTTGGTCATATGTCTGATTGTAATAACCAACATCCCAAACTGTTTTCTGCACTGAACACATCTGTATTTCCTTGTCATGTTCAAAAATCTAAATTGCAGCTAATTTATTTTCTCTCTTAGGTTCGAGACCAAAACATGTAATTGTAGGTGAAGGGTGCTAGATCCAGAAATAACCCCAAGTCTAAACATTTCCCAGCAAAAGCCAGAGACACAGAAACAGAAACGGAAACAAATCCGCTTTAATCAGGCTATATCTAAAGTTATGATATCTTTATTTTCCCTTTTTCATACATCTTTTCTTTATGGTAGTTTTTTGTTCCCCCATTCAATTTTTGTTGTGTCTAAATGTTTTGTAGTGGTTGGATATGTTGAACCTCAAACCTTTTCTATAATCTGCGTTCAGGCTGTACTTCATGACCACGACCGGAGCGGGATCAGCTCTCTGATGAGAGACGAGTCTGACCCCAGAGCTCTGGCCTACGTCTACCAACACCAAGACACATACTGCCTCTTCTACATCAAGATGGCAAACCTGGTATAACACACACCACTCGCTACATGGGAAACATATTTAATAACATATGAATATTCATAGACATTAGTGAGTTATTCAAAAAATTACTTAACAAGATGCTATTTATTTATTTGAACAAAACCACTACACAGTGAATAATCAGGCTGCTGTATAACATTCATTATAATAATGGCAGTCTTTTGGAAATGTAACTGATTTGGGCCGGCAGATATGAATATGATTGAGGGCAGGAGAGAGGACCCTCAGGTGGATGAATTGTATTGATGGAAGTGAGGTGAACAGATGTATCTGTGTGTAGATTTGCTATGACAGGAACTTTAAAAAGAGTTTAAGACAGATTCTATTTTCTCCAGCAGGGTTTGTGTACTTAACCTGAAATGTCACAGTATGATGCTTGCAGTCGCACACATAATAGTTATGTCGACTAATGCAAATAGTGCAGAAGTAGCCCATGTTGGACCTGTTGCCTTTTGGGAAAATGTTTTCATACAGTGTGATAAAGAAATGTTTCTTATTCTGATAATGAAAAGAGTAGACCAAAGTAGGCCAACGTGCACAAATGTACCTCAGTCTTGGACACTTGCTCTACTGTCGGTTCAAGTTAAAAGAACAGAGAAGTATCTATGTGCATTTTTGTATTTTCACGCTGTTTTGAACCACACTGTATAGATACATCCCTTATCCCAGGTAGTGAGAGCACAACTAAAGACAGGTTTGTTCTCTGAGGAAAAGGATATGTTTGGTGCACAGTGTGATGTTTGATTTGTGTTCTCCAGGCAGACCCGGTCCTGGTTGACATTGCGGAAGTTTCTAAGATGGTGGACCAGGACACAACTGAGGAACCAGCAGAGGCACCGACACAAGTAAGGCAAACTTTTTTAAGTGTATAATTACATCAGAGTGTTTTTTGACTTTGGTGTACATGTATTCATTTTTTGTATCAAGTGTTCAATGGTGTTTGTTTTTTCCAGACTAATTCCTTACTGCTACTAAATGACAGTTCAGCCCCAGCAGCTGAGGTAAATAAAATAAAGTTGTATTCCTTAAATCTTATGGTGAGGTATATCATTGAACATCTTTTTATGTTGTTATTTTTCTTTAAATGGTGGAAGGCAAAGATTGAAATAAAACTGTACTGAATGTGCCTTTATTTTTAGGAACCAGCTTTGGAGGAAGTGCTCAGTCCACGGAAAGATCCTTCCCCAGGAAACTTAGACCAGGTACACAATATCACACATGTGAATCTTTCAATACACTGTGCCTTACCTGCCTTATTTGAACATGTTTTTATTTAATGAACCACCTCTATCAAAACAACAAAATCATGAAACATCTTGCATTTCAGAATTTCAAAACTTTGAGGTGAAATAACAAAGATATAGTGTGACTGACCTTTCAAATTCAAGCCTCAGGTTGGGGTTAGTTAGTTAGCAGTTATTCTGCTTTTAAGATCATAACATATGTGAATTTATAAGACATTTTTTACATATGGTATTTTCGTCAATGTCTATTATTGTTGTTGCTCTCATATGGCTCGTGAGACTAACTAACCTGCAGTTCGATTAACAGTCTGCTACCTTTTATTGTTAATTAACTTAGTGTTAATACATAAGCAATTGATAAATGTTGATTTATGTTGTTTTTAGATGCAAACCTTTGTGTTTTTCTGTTGCTCTGTGTACAGGCCTCTTCCAGTAGCGAGCTGATGGCGGTTTTCTCGATCCAAATGGAGGAGCCGCTGATGCCCGACCAGAGCTCCTGCGCCAGTCAGCCAGGTTAGTCTCAAACTGAGACCAGGAACTGTTATGCTGAGTAAACCATGATGCATACCTTAATCCTCTATAGCCTAAAATATGTTAGAGCTGAAGTTAGTAGGGGGCAGCACACAGCCTGGAAGTGCTAATACTGTGGCCTCATTCATGGCAAAATGATCTATTTTCCTTCCTGCTTGGTCTGTTTCTATAAAATGGAGCCATTCATTTAATTATTGTGGCCAAAAGTTACGTATTTTCTGACCATTTTGGCCGCAAATTCCACTTCAATTTTACAATTTGAATCTTGTTTCGTATCACAATCCACTGTCTAAATACTGTAAAAAGAGAAGAGGGAAGTTATTTCATGTCACATTTGCATAACTACTACTTTAGTTCCATTACATTTTAGAGATTGATTGATTTTTGGCATATGTTTTTTTGATAGTGATTAACAGGAGTGGAGGGTTCACTTTGGGAACCAAACACAGTATGTGGTTATTACAAATGTTTTGCATCACATCAGAGGGTGTATTCATGCAAAGATTTAGCTCAGAGTTCATCAGTTTGGTATCCTATCATGCAAATAAATATAATTAAAACATCAGGCTGTCATGCCTTAAAACTGGCCCCTTACCTCCTCATGCTGACTCTTTTGTCGGCTGAATCAGAGCAACTTGATACTGTGGTTGAATGGTTGAAACATGATGTTTGAAGTGCTGAGAGCCAAAAACTATATTCACACCACTATCAAACATTGATGTTCCCTACATCATACATCATGAAAGACCAGGCAGGAAATAAGGATTCATACACTGAATCCCTAGCTGCTCTTCAACTGACCTTTGACCTTAGACCTGGAGGCACAGGTCTCATACTAAAGTTATCTCATATAATATCAGATCCCCATGAACTAAATTACAGAAAAGAAAACAATGAATAATGTTTTTTTGCATTACATTGTTGTATCTGCTGGATTATATGTATTTATGTTCGTATTTTGTTTATTTATACTTGCATTTAGGTTTTTTACCAGAACATGTTGACACCCTTTAATAATGATAAAAAGCTTCTGATTATGGGTTAAGGATGTGTGGCCCTTTTGAGGGTTTTAATACTTTCACAGTACTTATGTAGCACCTAGACCTGCTTCATAATAAACCAAATGTTGTTGATCCTGTAACTGTTATAGTGTGGCAAAGGGTTGTGTTGGGGTGGTGTGATATGCACTTTCAAAACACAGGCTTTTAGGTTTAGATACTGTCTCTCTTTATTATTACTTAACAATGGCAATTCATTTTCATTATTGTAATTACAACAAGTTGATAATCAAATCAAATACTTTGCCATTCCAGAAATCCAGGATATTGCAACTAATGCTCTCTAAAATGCTCTAAAAATGTTTGGAGTAATTCCCATCACAGGGTCCCAGAAATCAAAGTGCGTCCTTTAAATGACTTCATGTCAAACAGACAGTCCAAAACCCAAGGATAATCCATTTCAAAGAGAGAGTGTCCACCTACAGAGAAAGGTGGACACTGATGCTTGACGATCAATACCACTCTCATTTGTTTTTTAAGAAATGAAGCCAGAGTTTGATTCGCTTAGCTAAACTAAGCTTAGCTAAGCTAATCAAATTTAGCTTAGCTTAGCTCAGCATAAGGAATGTAAACAGGTGTACAAAGCTAGACTTAATTTGATTCTAAAGGTAAAATATTCTGCCTTCCAACGTCTCTAATGTCTCCCATTGATGGTTGTGATGACATTTTTTGACACAAATGTAAAAACTTACAAGGGTTTCACTGGGAGTTGTATGCTCAAACTCAGGGCCGTCCCTCCCTACAGGCCGATCATGCAGACTGCGTGGGGCCTCACCTTGCGGAGAGTGCCTCAGCTGAGCCGAAAATGCAGCGCACCTACTGTATGCGCTTATGCGGCGCAATTAGTGTGGCGCGGCACTGTTTCGCCGCTACGAGGCTCCACTAGCACCCCCCTCCCTGCCGTCGCTGCTCGCGAAACAGAGAGCCTCATCATATAACTTTGCGTGGGGCCTCATGTTGGCCAGGGACGGCCCTGCTCAAACTATTTCTTAACGCATTGGAAGTGCTCCAGTAGTTTTTTTTGTTTGACTAAAAAAGTAATCGACTAATCGTTTCCGACATGATTTGCTACACAATATTTAGTACATTTTTTGTGTTCCTCTTTTCTCTCAGAGTCTCCACATCATACTATCTCATCCTCTCAGATCCTCTCCATGTTCCCCACTCAGCCAGCAGGGGGCACTCCTTACTCCTCGCCCCCATACTCTCCCACCTCCATGCCCTGGGGCCAGCAGGGGCTTCTGGGTAATCAGTGGGCAGGTCCAGCTGCAGTGCCCTGGCCCACAATGCCCAGTAGTCCGTCAGCATGGCCCCCTGCAGGATACCCAGGGCCCCCAGCAGGATACCCAGGGCCCCCAGCAGGATACCCAGGGCCCCCAGCAGGATACCCAGGGCCCCCAGCAGGAGGCCAGTTTCTGTCGCATGGGCCTCAGCCAGGAGCTGTGATGGGAGGAAACTCACCCGCCTCACCCACAGCTGTCAGTGGGTACCCCTCCCCTCTAAACTCCCTCTACGCCCCCACTGGAGCAACAGCACCGCTGCAGTCAGTCACCCCCACCTTGTACCAAAATCTCCTCCTGTAAAGACCTGAGTTGAAAATATGTTATCAAGATGATGCTCATTTAGGTCCACTAAAATGTGTATTTCATTTTTCATTCTTTCTTTCATTTGCACGTAATCAAATATTTGTTTTGCTGCCTGATAAAACTGGAAGATCAAAACCATTTACTACAGTATGTTGTTGCGAGTTATCATTTACTGTATGTTTAAACTGAACAAAAGCAACACTTGTACTGCTATTGTTTAATACAATTGAATTTATAGTTCACAAATCACAAAGTATTATGATTATTAAAGATAGTATAGTTTCATTACCCCTGCTGATACACTAGGTTGTGTTTTATGAGTTTTACTGACACTTGAAATTACTTTTCTTTTCTTTTAACAGATATAAGTTAGTTAATGTAATGTTCATCAGAATTAAATGGAGAACATAAAAGGAAGCTCACTTGACTTCCATTTCCTTCAAACTAAAGCATCTCACTTTGTCTTCTGTTTTATTATATAATTATATCATTGTGTGGACGTTCTTATTGAAATAGAAAGTATATAATGTATAATAACATATTGCAGAAAAATAATATAAAATATTTTCTTCACATCAATTACACTCACAGTGCCCTAACATATAACTGTATTATTCATAGACATAATAACTAAACAACTGACCTTTTTAGGAAGAAGTGAAACAAAGTGGCTGACATCATGTTAATGTTTCTCTACTGTTATTCCCATGTTGTGTCACTGTCTGTTCTCCTGTTGCACTCACTGAAGCGTTTCCTCATTTGAAGTATAAGTTTAGTGGCACAGGTCTGTACAGTAGATCAGCCTCGATGTACTGAATCACGCTGGACATGGAGCACTTTATTCATCAGTGAGTCCACCACTAAAGGAAAATATGGTAAGAAATAGTTATTTGCTATGTTACTAAGTTTATTTGTTGTTAATATATTTGTGAATGGATGATTAACAACTCCTCGATGGCTCCTTTTACACTTCTGGCCATTTCCTCCTACTCGTGTGTCTATGAATAATCTGACTTCTATAGAAAGACCATCCAATTTCATTTTTTTGAAAACCTCAGTTTCACTTTTACATAAAACATATTATGGAATCACCTTTAAAACTTGCTTTACAAACCTGCAAATACAGGATCTTACCGGCTTGTTTGTAGTAATTACATCATTGTCACAGTAGAAGGGGAAGTTGGATTTTGGAAAGAAGTGTTCATGCTGCTAATGAAAGAAAGCTCTATCACAGTGGTTAATGATTAACAGTGAGCTCAGTGTAGCTTTACTTCCACTTTTCTAGCTTCCTATCTTCCTTCTAAAATACACATGTTCATAGCAGTTCAGAAGTTCATGTATGATATCATTATTTTAAATATAAAGTATCCTGCACTGCAAGTATGTGTGCAACTTTATCAATTATTTTAATTATCCATTCATCTAAGAAATGTATGTATATAAATGATTAAGGGTGATTCATGGTTTGGTCTTTAATATCTCTTTGACTTTCTCAAATGTCAATGTGATGTCTGTTGATTTTTTTCAGATCGAAACCAAAAGGATGAAAATGTACTTTTTTAATCAATATCTATTAAACTTAGTGAAAGAAGTGTCTGACCTTCGTCCAATCGGTTAGTCAACTAATATGTGTAGCTGTACCAATGAATAATTAAATAAATTAATTACATAAACTGCATGTTCTCTGTTTCAGAGACTGGCTGCTACCTAAATATAGTCACTCGTTTTATCCAGCTTATTCTGCATAGGTTAGTGCATTTCAAGATCATTTAAGGAGTTCTGACAAACTTATAATAATTTAAATCTAAACATTTTAACCAATTTGTTTTACCGTGTGTAATCTTAACGGAGAACAGAAGACTTCACTTGAAGTCAGTGATATTTACGATAACAAATGACATACCAGAACATATTTTAAGGTACAATTTCAATGTAAATTGTGAATGTACTCAATCATATTTTATTTGTTGACATGACTTTTTTCCCCAAGTTTGTCACTTTTTTGTAAATCAAATATTTTTTCTTAGTGTTATCAGGTTTTGTCTCTGCAGCACACCTGCACAGCTGTGTGGTGACCCCGTTTTAAAAACTGCAATAAAATGTCAGACGACAGACACACACTTAGATGCACGCACACACTTTTGTTGAACCCCATCTGCGCGTCGTGTGTGTTTGTGGTGTAGAGAGAGGTTTTCGTCTGTTTCCTGCGAGCACAGCTTGCAGCTTATTGGCGCAGAAGGTGAGAGCAGAGAGTGTTTCTATGGTAACCGGTGCAGGATGCTGGCTAAGTTACAGAGGTGTGCGGTGGTGATAACTTCCTGCTCTTCTTCACACCGTCTGTTTGACTGTCAAACTTTAGATGTTCAGACAAAATATGGTGTAATTCCTTTGTTTTCATCATGTTTTCAGTTTGTCAACATAACAGAGAACAAGAAAACCGAAAACTTAACTATTTACAACAAAAGTTCCTTACATTTTTCATCATTTTACCTCCTTGCTTTGAGACCATTGCTCTTTAAACCGCCTATTCAAGTTAAACACAACCAATGATAGTATTTCTGTCTGACGACGGATTTTAAGAGCTACTATAAAGATGCTCACCTGAAAGTCATGTGACTGTTTTTGTAAGAAACCTCTGCATACTTAGAAAAATGTAAAATGTTTTAAATATTATGGGAAAAATGTCATAGAATTATCCAACTGCAGTGAGTTTAATAGCTTTTTAATTGAGAGCAACAACAAAAGAGAGCATAAACATTTCTTTATAAGTCTTAAAATCCCCAGATAACCTGTTTTAAAAGATTGTATTGGCTTTATTGGCTCATCTCTGGCATTGTTTTTGTGAAAATCCTTGCTCTAACTAACAATTGAACCACTTTGTGTAACATAAATAATGTTTTAATGTAGTGATTGATTTTATTCCATGATTACTCATTGCAGCAACCTCAGTAAATGTCTGTTCCTCACTCATATCATAATCATTTTGTTGAGGAGACTTCTCAGCTCTGAGTAGATCAAAAGAACCAGGAAGCTGCAATGTTGCACGGTGCATTCTCACCTTGTAAAGCGAGCGTGGGGGGTATGCCTTGCTGCGCTGCTGACTTCCTGCTTCAAACACATATCAGCTGCAGTTGAGTTTGTGCCTGTGTATTTTTTTCAGGAGGACAGCGTGGATGTGAAGGCTCTGAGGGCCAGGTTCAACACCAAGCCCATCGCCTCACCAGACACCAGCAGCAGAGACAGCGGCTCCCCAAAATCCCCTCAACCCGGCTTTGGTAGACTTCCACTGACAGAGAGCAACCTGGCGCACCACAGACTGTCTCCCACGGTTCCTCCACCTCCACTGGCTAGCTCAGGCCAGGTGAGGTTCCCGAGGCCGGCAGAACCCATGGCGGCATCCAGACCTCCCCTCCCTCGACCGTCTCCCAGTCCTGGAGTCAGAGCCCCCCTCCAGCCGGCAGACCACGGCAGGGTCAAGCTGAAGGGGGAGATGCTGCAGAACATGATGCTGAGGCACCAGAGGCCTCCAATCCCCAAACCAGCCCCAGCTCACACCACCCCTCCACCTCTCCGACAGCAGCCCCGAAAGAGGAGCGCAGGGGAGGTGACCCCGCTCAGGAGGCCCCTGCCCCCTGAAGGACCCCTGCCCCTGAAACCCAAACGGCCTCCCAATGTCAACCTGGAGCCATTTCTGAGGCTCAACCGAGGACCCGCCCTTCCTGGTCCCAAAAAGAGTGACGGTAAGTCTCAGGCTTATTTCTCACCGTTTTTAAATCATGCACAACTCAATTGATAAATGAAATTACGAAAATACATTGCTGAATGTGTGTAAATATGTGTGCTGTGATTTTCCCAGCAGGTTCCCCAGGATCAGGGGGAAGAAAGATGTCTTTACCCGCCGTCCTCAGTCCTCCGAAACCGCCACAACGATGCAACAAACCCAGGCTGCCGCACCAAATGGCCTCCATGTGAGTCTTTAGATCACGTAATGCTGGTGTTATACCAATACATGCAGGAATCTACATACAATTAATTATTCCACATCTTCAGATAGACAATAAGTCATACATAAATCACTGAGAATGCCACAGTAAAATCAGATTCTCATCTTCATCACAGTTGACAGGATGTTAAGATTGCAGGGGGAAAAAAATGTGTTGCTTATTGATTGCAGGGAGATTGAAGATAACCAGGACTACTATGATGACATTGGAAGCTTTGAGAAGAACGGTAACAATGGCATCTTGTTTGTTTGTGCATCACTGCAACTATTTCTGTTTTTACGCCTTTGTTCCTCTAACACATTTTAAGTTATTCAGAAAAGTGTAACAACTTATATTTTCCTCGTGATATTTCTTCACAGAGTCCTGGAGCGACAACAGTTCACAGTGTGTGGACGAGGTAAGGACATTTTAACTTACCGTGAAGTGAATATGCCTCCCATTTTTAAGGATTTGAAAAGGGTGTTATTTTCTGTGAGACAACGCTCTTTCCTCAAACCAGATCAGAAAGTTAGAATAACGTTTTATAAATGTTAGTTTAATGATTGACAGGCTGAAATATTCCTTTATATTAATATTGTAAATGACAATTAAGCTGTCACGGATGGCATTCCCTTTTAATCTAATAAACCTGATATATTTTGTTGTTCCTGTAAACGTGCAAATGAATCTTTTCGTTTACAGGAAAATGATGACGTGTATGAATTCATAGATGAGTAAGTAATGTATACACGTTCTTTCTTTATCCTACAGTGTCTGTATTTGTTAAGCGCTCTGCTGGTTAAAAGTACAAAGTGGCCGCAGTGAACACGAAGCAGGACAGAAAACAGAAAGTGCTTATTTTAGTTCTGTTACTGCTATTGTTATTTTTGCACCTACTGAAGCAGCAACAACCACTCTTTCAACTATGATAACCTAAAAGGCTTTGCAATTTGAGTTTTTTCCTTTTACATAACTTCTCTTTAGGAAACAGCACTCTAATGTGTAATATCTGTTTGGCTTAACAGGATGTCTTTGGCAAGTAACATAATGTGCAACAGATTGTTGAAAGTGTTTCTGTAATTCAACATATTTCCTGTTAGGTATTGTTGTCACCTAGTGTGTAATACTGTTATTAAGACATTTGATTTCCCATTTTAACAACAATTTTACAACTGTTTCCCAGGTGTAAAAAATCAACATCAGTCTAACATTAGCATATAGCAAGCACAGATTCAAAGAGCAACTGTCATGGCCATAGATTCTTGTAGTTGCTTCATTTATATGTAGTAAAATGTGTAATGAAGTAATGAACTGTTTTGAAAATGATTGAATTGTTCCTTTAAAGGGATCAGGTGGAGAAAAACCGGTTGAATAGTGAGAAGCAAAACAAAATAGATGAAAAGAAGCAACAAGCACAGGAGAAGAGAGATCAGATGGAGCGTCAGAAGAGAGAACATGACTTGAGGAAGAACTTTCAGGTACGGACAAAATACGCCCTCCATGAAAAACCCTATGTCCAGTTTCTGTCACAGAAGATCAGAAAGCATCACTAAGTTAACGTGGGTGGTAGTTTAGAAAATCACCACCTGCAAAACAGGAATGCCTTTTATATATCAGGATATATTTAAGGCTAAGAAACTATTCAGGTTCTTCTAATAGTTAGGTAACCTATTTCCAACTTCATGAATGTTATTTACAAAATCTATGTTTTTGCTTAAATTTGTAACATAGCTTAAATCCTTAAGCATTGAGTTTCTTCAAATCCAGTCACACTTGTTTTCTGTCTTTCTATAGTTACAAGGGGAAGTGGAGGTCATTCATACAGCCAGAGTCAGACATGACTGGCATGGAGTAGGAAAACTGGACCTTAGCGTACGACAAGGAGAGAGCGTGGAGATCCTCCGGGTGAAGAACAACCCGGGAGGCAAATGGTTGGCTAAGTCTGTCAATGGAAAATGTGAGTTTCAATTAGAATATCTATCAAACATTTTTAGAAATGTCAAGTCTTTATAAGGACTATTTTAAGGTTAGTTTATCAATTTGAAGACATTTTGTCAGGGCCTTGCTTGACTGTAACTCGACTTTATTATGTTTGCGAAGATATTATGTATCATGTTTTGCAGATGATACTCAACTCTATCTGTACAACCAAAACATCCTTGTGGCCTTATTGCTTTAAACCTGTCAGTCTCAGTCTTGATGTTTACATTCTCAGTGTCTGTTTTTCTTGTTGTAACTTATATAGAATATGCTAGCAACTAGGGAAGCAAAGATGATGTCTTAATATAAGAAAATAACGGACTGGTGGAGGTCAACGCAGAAGGTTATAAAGCAAAGCAGGTAGCATTTTCCCCAGTGAGAAAGTGAGACCGTTGTCGGTTGTTTTTCCAGCAAGTCAGTAACAGTGAGGTTAATCTCAATTTGTTCAAGAGGATATAACCCTTCTTGCTTTGTACTATTTGTAACTAATTTGCCCATTGTGATACATGTTTTTATAGATCCAAATCCAATCTTTTCCAAACAGAAATATAAGACTTTGTGGTTGTGGTTTCATAGATGCCCAGTGATAACATTGATTATCATTCTTTGCATTAGATGGACCTGTGTTGCTTCACACACTGATTTGTCATAATTCATATCTTTGTGTTGTGTCACCTTGCAGACGGTTACATCAGTAACGCATGTGTGGATGTTGACTATGAAGCAGTGAAGCGCAAACTGCTCCAGTCCAGAAAGATAGAAACATCGCCTTTGCCTCCACCACCTCCTGAACCCCCGCTGATGTTAAATGTGGATTCCACTAGCAAAGACAGGTACAGCTGATCATGTGTGTGTTTTACTGGGAGAAATGTTTTTTTCAATGATTGTTTCACAAGCATTTTATCCTTAAATTCTGTTATCAACCTTATTATATGGTGCTTTCTAATTTTCAACGATGTCTTTCAAACTAACATGAAATGTTTCCTCTAATCTCCAGCATGCTTCCGGACGATGGTAAGTGACACTTTAACATTACTGAATGATTAGGATTAAACAATAAATAGTAAGGGATTCACATTAGAGAGGGTAAAACACTTACTGCTGGGGAACAATCTTAAAAAGTCTGTTCTTATTCAAGTATTGTGTAAAATAACTGATAACTGAAATATACATAATTTGATACAAAAACACTCACATTATTTTTGTTAAAATGTGGTTGCCTGATTGTTTCAAAAGATTATGGTTCTGTCAAGATTATTCTAGTTTTGGTTTACTGTACTTTTCGTTTTGACCTCAGACGACTATGATGACGTTCAACCAATGTGTGAGGATTTCCCGCCACCACCGCCTGAAATCAGGTACCTATTTACATCTTGACACTGAAAGGGAACAGGAAATAAGAGCTTGAGAAATGACAACTTGATTATCTGTTAAATCATTATAATCTTTATTTCCAGCTTTGATCCTAAAGTTGGAAAGGAGCTAAGAAAGAAATTTAAGGTAAATATTTGTTACACTTTCATATCAGATTATTTGTCTTTTTATCTGTAAATAAGAGTGGCATATGAGCATAGCAGGGAAAGAAACATTTTATATTGTTCATTATCTCTTCCTGAATCATTTATACAACAGAAACATGCACACACCTCAATGACAAGAAGCGGTATTTCCAGATGAGGCATATAACACCAACATCTCAGAGTGCCCTTAAGACAATTACTGAAAATGCTCAAAATGAATCACTCCTACCTGTTGTTTCCCAGTATGAAGGGCCTCTTAGAGTACTCCACACCATGATGGTGGATCCTAATTGTATCATTAAGAAGCCAGGAGGGAAGGATCTGCACCTGACTAATGGAGAAGTTGTGGACATTATCCAGCTCACCAACAGCAAGAAAGCTCTGTGTTGTAACCGGTTTGGAAAATGTATGCAAACACTTCACATACCTTTGATTTTGATATGATTAGTAAACCTAAAGCCATGCTTTTGGCTCTGTGAGGCTGTCATAGCAGCTCGGCCTAAACCAAATGTTTGTTTTCTTATGTTTTCTTTATAATTACATGACAAGAATGTAATGACTATGCTAATCTTCCTAGTGTGCATGATAGTGTTTGACATAATGTCTGTTTTGTATTAACTCTCACAGATGGTTATGTGTCCAGAGCTCTTCTTCTTCCAATGTAAGTGAATCTTCATCAGTTTTAATTGTGATCCTGCCAACATTTGCTCTACTTCAGTTTAGTCCTCATACTTTAAATAAATACCTTTTTACTTAGCTTAAAATGTATAAACCTTCATGTAAACAAATAATTGTTGCTTTAATGACAGCTACACTTTGACTTGGGTTGTTTAATAGAGCTTTTTGTTGTTGTTTTGGAGATTGAAGATACAGTTGTACATATTTTATTTTTAGTAATCTAAAGATTTCATATTCAATGCCTTCTTAAATATAATGTGTTGTAATCGACGTTTCCAGTAACAAATGTATAAACTCAACATCATAACATAGCAACAAGTTTTAGATCTAGAAAAATATCAATAGAAAAAACTGTTCTTGTTTTAACATCGCTCTCCCTTTGCAGGGAAGGAGACATTTACGACGATGTTGACTATTTGTGTGGTGAGTTATCTTTGGATATGTCCTGTAATAAATGCAAACTGTACCGCTGTCATTTATTTCTCAAGCTCATGGGTGTTGTTTTATACTTATTTATAATGATTGTTGTGTTTTTATTTTATATTTCAGACGTCTACGACAACGACTCTCCACACTGATTATAGAAACCTGAAAACAAAACAAACACTCACACAGTAAGAGAGAGAGAGATTGGAGGGGAAAGAGAGAGACTAAAGATAATGTAAGATATATAAAACGATATAACTAACAACATATACATTTTTGACTTCACCAGTTGCATTCAATTAAGTAGGATTCAATCGAGAGGATTTATATACCAAAACATCTTATAAAACTATATAAAACTAAAGGAACGGAAAATTAGAACACACACACACACACACGCATGCACGCACGCACGCACACACACACACACACACACATCAATGCATTGTTTGCCAAACTGCTTGTATAGAAAGTGAATACACTATTAATGTAGCTTTGTGTATTGCTCAACTCTGGGATAATTTAAAAATAAATGAAATGTGTTTTTTACTGTTAATTAACTGTTTTTTCATTTGAATATAAGTTCTTCTTTTGAATAAAAAAGAAAATGCCTAGACCCTGGAAGTGTTTTTTTTTTGTCAAGTGGCAGAGAAAGACTCTACCGATACGTTGACAACCATCCAACATAATTGACAACCAATTCATTGATGGTCATTACAAATCATGAAGAAATGTGATTTGATAAACCACATTTAGATAATGCCTAAGTAGGTATTAGGTAAAGTAAGAGAAAATAAAAGTTTTGTATTTAAAGTACACACTCTTTGTCAGATTATCCCTCATGCCATGAAAAACAAAGTAGGATCACCAGTTAGAGATCACCATTAAAAGTGAAATATATTTATCATTTTCAGGTCCATACTTGTATTTTGAGTTTCTACTAGCTTCTTCTAACATATTTACACCCTTTAAAACCCTCTATGATGTTGCCTCCAGGCAACATACCCATTTTTTGCCTTTTACATTCACACAATACATCTCAAATTATGATGCAATACTTTAAAAAAGAGGCAGGACCATAAGGAACCAATAGTAGTGTTTGAATTTGTCCCATGACTCTCTGGCGGCCAATTTGAAGACCCTGTTTGCCTCAAGCCCCCAGGAAGTGCGCCGGACTCAGATGAAAATATTCGTGCTGGCCAAACGGCGGTACTACACTTCCTTTTGGTTGCCAGGCCTGGAAACACTTTTTCCCATAGAGTGGCGAAGTCCCTCCCCTTCCGGTGGACCTCCATGGGACCTTATTTCGGAAAAATTATGTATTGAAGTCAATGGAGAGAGAAAGATTATCTTTCGATCCCGTTTGAATTGTGCCACGAATTACACATATGATGTTTGTCAATTTAAAAGATAATTTTGCAAGTCAAAAAAAAAAAAATGTGTCGTAAAACTGTGAAGTAACACATTTGTTTGTGTGAAACGCTCAATGAACTACATCTCTGGTCAACAACACACGTCACCAAGATGGCCGTCACTACTGTCTTGTCAACAAAACGATTGACTATCCTCACTATCACCACAATGAAACACGTCCTGAAGAATGTCATGCAAAGCTGCCTGCCTGCCTTCCTTTGATTCTCTCTGAACTGCCTGGTCGTTTTAATGTTTAATGTCAACCATTTGTGCAGATAGCATGAAGTAGAGAAGATCGCCGATGCTAACGTTAGCGTTAGCATTTCTCCCCCGGGCTTAAATGGTGTATTATAGAATGATCACACCGGTGACAGTACTATTCAAAGGGTTCACGAAATATGACTACTACTCTTACTGTTTAACATTTTGGGTTACTTAATGTTACTTCATGTTAAGGCTAATAAAAATGACAAGGCTGTAATGCTAACTAACGTGCTAGCTACTAGCTAGGTAGCTAACTTGATCAAGCCACTCCTGGTCCTTTCATCAGACGGGAAGCAAAAGAACGAGCAAGACCCATTGCTGGTATAATAACAACCTGGTACTAAGCACACAGGCATCTTGTTAAAGTTATCTTATCTTAGCCAGCGCCATATAGATAGATTATATCTATATTGCGCTGATCTTAGGTATCTGAATGGTGGAGGAAAACAATTGTGACATCACTTACGAGACTCTGGGATTTGTAGTCTTTCTAGTTACGTATTTTTCATAGTCTTATATTACAACAGTTTTACGACAAACTGTGACTTTTTTGACATGGAAATTATTTTTTAAGATTGACAAACATCATATGTGTAATTCATGGCACAATTCAAACGGGATCGAAAGATAAGTTTTCTCTCCCCATTGACTTCAATGCATAATTTTTCCGAAATAAGGTCCCATTACCCGGAAGTAAGTGGGCGTGACTTCGCCACTCTATAGACTTACAAGGGGAAAGAGTGGTCTGTAAATCGTTGGATAATTTTTTTTAAACTAAATAAACTACCCAGTATGAACACTTGTATAGCCCTTATTAAAAACATTCGTTCCTCAAGTTGTAAAAATGTGCTAATAACGTTATTCTGAGAGTTATTGCCCTCTGCATTATGAATGCGCATCTAACCCACGGGACCGCGCCGCCCGGCACGTTCATGTTACGTGTTCAGCACTACATGCGTTTATCTTTACCCATGGATGCACAATAAGAACGGACCCATATCGCCTTACTGCCAGCCCACGGAGCTGTAATAATGGATATATTGCATATGTTTGCTGTAATTCATCATTTGTAAAATATTATACTACATGGGCTGTATGATTAAATAAAGTTAATATTACCGACGTAGATGAACGTCCCTGTAGCTTCTTATTGCACTAAGAAGCTTATTGCACTGTATATATATACATATACATATATATATATATATATACAGTGCAATAATTCTTTCATGCTAAATGAAGCTCTGTTGCTTGGATATCACTAGATCCTGTTACAGCGTAATATAAAAGTACATAACGATTGATGTGTAAATTAGCATAATTACTAGCTAACCGCTAGCTGCTAACTGCCGCCTCGTTAATATCAAATCTATCATAATAACAAACCATTACCATGCTGTCATGAACGTGCGGTGCTGTTATGTGTACGCAAATTGACGTGCTTGATGTGAACGAGCATTTTGGGGGGCATGGTTAAAGTTGCGCATGCGCTATGAGCGCACATACGGGTACTTCTCAGGCATGCCGGGTAATCTGTGACGTTTCGCTCTCTCAAAAGTTGGGCCATTTTATCATCATGCGCGAATGAGCAACTCTCATAGGAATGAATGAGGCCCCGCCTCCCACGCTGTATCCAGTTCTTATTATACATCCATGGTTTGCCGCCTTTCCCACAAGGATCAGCTCAGCCATTTCTCGAGTAGCATGAAGCTGCAGCGTCGGAGACTGCACTCTCAGGGCCGCACTATCAGGACCCTAGTTTTTCGTGACACTGCCACCTAGCGAGCAGGAGACCTGAATATGAATGACAATGCAGAGAGTGTGAGTAATGTGAAGTGCTTTTAAAGTTTTATTTTGTTTAACATTAATAACAATTCCGGTGTCTTGAAATTAAGTGTGATTAGCTAACATTAACTATGATAGTCTTAAGGCAATACAAACAAACATCTGTTAGCTTATGATAGCTTCTAACAGTATTAAAGGCACTAAAAACAATTATTCGTTAGCTATAGCTTTCGGCAAAAGCATTATTAGCACAAGCATTAGTTTCGTTAGCATATTTGATTATTTGTTTAATGAAACTGTAGCGTGATTTTGGCAAGCCCAACTAGGTGTCCTACATCAATTGTTGATTTAATCACTAATTACAGTAAGAGTGTGAGTAATGTGAATCATGTTGTTTGTTTAAAGTTAACAACTATTCTGGTGTATTCAATTGGACAGCAATACAAGCAACACGTGCTAAATGTCATCTGTTAGCCTATGATGACTCACTGCAAAACCAACTGTTAGCATTTTTGTTTATTTGTTTAATGAAACCGTATGTTATGGTTATGTTATTTAGCAGAGGCTTTTATCCAAAGTGACTCACAAAAAACATAAAATAACCATAATTAACATTAGAATATCAATACAAATAGTTACATAGTCAGTTACATTACTTATTACATTTTTAACAGGGTAATTAGTCATCTGTAACCTACTACATTTAAAAAAAGTAAACTTCCCAACTCTGATCATTAATTATAGTCAGCTAATTAATTAAACTTCAAAGGATGACAAAAGCATGTCAATATGATCTGTCTGTCCGCTACATTAAATCAGCAGTAGCCTAAGTTCTGTCTTCAGTGTAAATGCTTCTTTAATAGTCATTGTATTACTATTTGAATTCATTGTAAATAATCTTAACTGTGCTGACTGCCTGTTTACTGTTTATCAGACAGTCTCATAATTCTGACATGTTTTGCAATATTGCATGAGGTGTTTTAGTCAGTTATTATTATTCTCATGGAGCGTTTTGAAATACAAGGGTATAAAAGCCCTTAACAATATGTGTGTTTTAATTTCAGTAACACTTTATTTTGAGGGTCACTTGTAGATTATCTACAATCTCTCAACAAACTCAGTAGCATGTCAATAGAACATCTGTTAGTTATATTAGGTTAACCATCTACAGATCAGTAGACCATCAGTAACAAGAGCTGTAAAACTGGATGGCAATATCTGTTGAGATTATTAATGCATATCAATTGTGCACCAATGACTTAGCCTTTCCCTATGCAATACTTTAGATTACATCTTGTTCTTATTGTTTCAAAGGCATGGCCAAAGGTTTGCCTTCTGGACTCTGGAGGCCAGAAGCTTGCTCGAGGGAACCCTTCAGCCAGTGTTCAGAGTGCCACGACAGAGTGCCAGAATGGATATCTCCCAGGAGAAGGTGGTCAACAGCAGACCAACAGCAGATTGAAGAATCCACAGTGTGGAAATTGTGCCCAATAAATGTATTCTGCACTGAAATGCCTCTCGGTCAAATTGCATGTTTATCTTTTGCAGCCTGGTGCATAAACACACTAACAGTTGTTTTTCAGTAATCTAGCACCTCTTCAAAGACACATTTGATTTGATTTATTTTGAACGTGTAATACAATAAAAAAATATATATAATAAATGTATGTCTACATGTACATACAATATACATTTACAATTATAAATAGATGATATCATTATTACTACAATATATATATATTTACGTTGTATGTCAAATTTGATAAGACAAATATAAAAGACTATCTTTTTACATCTGACATACAAAATACATTTGATATTAACAACAAATTGTTGTTGTAAAAAATAAATAAAATATACAATAATAAATATAATAATAATAATAAAAACATATTTTCATGCATGTAAATGTCTACTTTTGCGATTTTCATGCATTTTTAGATGGTTAATAACAAGCATTACAATGTCTACTTTTGCGGTCATCCAATCCGCTAGGTGGCGATGGTGCAAAACAACTAGGGTCTTGAGAGTGCGGTCCTGAGAGTGCAGCCTCCGACGCTGCAGCTTCATACTATTGCATTTCTCTCCAAGAAATGTGTCTAAAAACGTAATTTCCTGCGCATATCTTGTCTGGAAAAAAATGTATTCACAATAATTGGTGAGTAAAGCTTAATTTATAATAGTTGAATGTACTTAATTTGCTAATTAGGTCATGGAAACTTGTTAAAATGCAAATGTTGCCTGGAGGCAACATCGTACCATTATGGTCAATTGTAAATGTTGCCCGGAGGCAACACCGTACCATTATGGATTCACCATGATATTGTGGTATTGTGTGTTTAGGTATAAACTGTTCAAAAGCATACCAGTTAGTGATGGGAATTATGGCTCTTTGAAGGGAGCCGGATCTTATGGCTCCGTTCCTTTCAAAGAGCCGTTCAAAAGAGCCGTTCAAAAGAGCCGTTTTTTAAAAGGGGGCGGGGTTACTAGGTTTATCTGCGAAATAATCACCAGGATATTGATTGACTGTATTGCCAGACCTAATGTCAATAATCGGCATTGTAAACATGACACAAGGTGGCGCCATATCCATGTCATTCATGTCAGTGAATGTACTTTGAATTTACCCTCTGTATGTGTTAAGTAAATAAAGTTGCCTTGCCTTGAATGAAATTCACGCAACTCTTAATATTAGATAGTGTGTTTTTAAGTGGCGATGGAGATTATTTGTTGACCCTGCTTTAAAGGATATTTTGCCTTTACAAATGGTGCGCTTTATCACTGCCTGGGTTTTGGTTGAAGTGAATCCAAATGCTGCTGCGTTTTCGCGTTTGGCTCATTTTCCATCGAAAAACACGTCGTCTACCTGTCCTGTACCACTTGTTATGACTTCTCTCTCCGTTAAGACCAACCCCATCTCACTCCTCGTGCTGAAACCTACCAATCAGAGTAGGGGCGGGTCTTCACAGAATACGTTTGGGGAACAAAATCAAGCTTTTTAAAAGGTGAGTGGATTTTGGCAGGCAGTGAGTGCGGACCAACGATTGAACGATAACAAGAACGGCTCTCACCAAGTAGGACTCGGTTCCCCTCGTTCGTACCAAAGAGCCGTTCAAAAGAATCGGCTCGTTCGCGACCGACACATCACTAATACCAGTCATCATAGATCTCTACAATTTAACCAAGATACATTTTATGTTAAAGCCAACCCAACGATCTCTGTGCAAAGATGGGATAAGAAAAAGAAAGAAACATTGCAGGTTACCTGCCCAAGTGTCGTGCATGAATACAATAAAAGTATGGGAGGAGTGGATCTTCGAGACTCGCTGATTGCTCTCTACAGAACAAAGGTCAGGTCAAGGAATTGGTATCACAAGATCGTGTTGCACATGATGGATTTCACTCTAGTGAATGCGTGGCTCTTGTACCGCAAGGACTGCAAGGACTGCAAGGACCAGTGGCGTTTTCTCCCGGAGGCCAAGGGAAGCCAGGCTTCCCCTGTTTTTTCGGATTGTAGTTATAATTTAAATAAATAAATAAAAACACTTTGTTTTGTTTCGATAATTCTCCTTTGCTGTGTGTTGCTGCCGGCCCGTCTCTCCCCCACTCTCATTGAGTATTTTACAAAGAGTGAAACAAACAGCGCCCCTCTAGATGTTATGGTGAAACAGTAGATTGCATTCACTGTTGCGAGAGGAGGCCAGCTGAATCGGGCTTCCCTTGGTGAAAAAAAATGGAGGGATTGACCAATCAGATGAGGCCCACGTGATGCCCCTGCCAACCTGTGATTGGTCAGGGCCATGCCGAGGGAAGCCAGCCGCCTCTGGCTTCCCTTCAGAGGCGGCTGGCGGCTGGCGAGTGGCGATTTGATTGGACACTGCCATCCAATCAAATCACATCAACATCAGTTTTACTACGTACTGTAGTAGCCTACTGTAACTGTCATCACCGCCGTTTGAAATTATCAAGCAAATGAAGCATTATGGAGGGTGGAGATTTGGCGTACTTAAGGCGAGACACGGCAGGCAAAAACATCGTTTTTCCTGCACTGGTCAATTTTGAGATTTTGTGCTATTTTGATTCCATAACATGTTTTCTTTCAGGCTTTTGGAAGGAAAACGTACAAAATACACATTTAGGTGTTTATTTTACTATAGTTTGTCTATTTGCGTCAGTAGATTTCTCCTACATTCACCAAAAGTTAGCTTTCTAACGTAACATAAAGTACCGCGACCGCTGTTTGCACCATGTCTTCAGAGGTATCGTTGGAAAGCTCCGTTTCTCCTGCACAATCTCATCGGATCCAAATATGGTCATTTCCTTTGTATCAGCAACCAATCGTGAAAGTGCAAAGGGGTCTTAAACCAAGAAACGAAATCTCATTGGCTGGTGTCAATTTCTGACAACGTGATTCGTTCAGATGCGTCACGTGGTGTGCTAAAGCACTTCCTGGTTAGCTTTCCGCTAGAAATTTAAATCTGAAAATGGCAAAATAACGGAGAAAAAAACGTTCACAGAGAAGACGACAACAATTGTCACTTGCACAAAGCAAGGTTATACAAAAAACAAATGACCCCGAACATGAAATACCTTCACGGAGTGCGTCGATGCGCAAGCTATCATCCAGATAACAGGAGGGTTTAGCGAGCGTCACACTGCAATCTTTAAAGGTCGTTTTCTCAAAATTAGTTTTTTCTCCTACTCTGAGTTCGAAATGTCCACTTCAGTAGCAGTTACATACACCAAACCTTCCAGTTATATTCCTATCAATATTATGAAGGCTTTTACAGAAGGGTTTGGTCATATATAATTCATAGCCTGAATTATATAACATTTTATACCTAAAAACATGGTGAAAATTGATATTTTAGGGCTGTTGACAGTATTTTCTGATTTATGGAGTGATACAAAGAGATATCCAAAATCCCTTCTGTAAAAGCCTTAGATACTAATATGACTACAAAATGAAACAATAATTTTGATCCTGGCTTTATCCAAAGTTCAGATTTCGGTTCCTGAAATGTGTTAAAATATGCGCATATTTCATGAGATAATGGCTCATTTGCATATTTAAACATGCTATTTCAGAAAACTTGTAATACAAAAAACAATTGCCTTATTGTAAGTAATTAACTGGAGAAATGTTTAGCTGATATCTTTAAGTTAAAAAAATTACCCTATTCACCTGGGGTGTCTCGCCTTAATCAAACATAACTTTACTAAACTTCCGCTACAGCAGCAACTAAAAATTAAATCAGATGACAGGCCAATGCCCACACTCGAGCTGTGTACACAGAGGAAAAAGGGAGCGAATCGGACGTTCAATGAGGACAATTATGTCCGCACGGAGTGGCTAACTGGAAGCGCTAAACTTCAGCGTCTATTTTGCTGGCCATGTCTTCTTTTTGACAAGGATTCGTGCTCCCTGAACAATCCTTGGGCAACTTCAGGATTCATCGACCTTGCCAACCTGTCACGGGCAATTGAGAGGCACGGTAAATCCAAAAATCACATAGATTGTGCTGTTTCGGCTGGAGAGTGCGTGCGGACCTGTCGGTTAGATAACAGGCGTGTGCAAGTCCTGCATCTGTGTGATACAAATGTGTGTAAAATGATACCGGGCGCTGTAATCACTCATCTGGTTACGTTATTGACCACCCCCCCCAACCCAAAAAAATGGGCTTCCCCTAAATTTTTCCCCACGCCACGCTACTGGCAAGGACTGCAAGGACTGCAAGGACTGCAAGGACTGCGGCATGCCCAAGAAATAAGTGTACAGCCTGCTGAAATTCAAAGCTGAAGTTGCAAGTTGCCTTTGCAACGAGAGGAAAGTCTTGAAAAAGAGGGGGAGACCATCTCATAATGCTGGCTGAGAAGAAGCGCAGAGGTTCTTCCTCATGAGTGCCATCAACACCTGTGCATCAAGACCACACTGAGTGGCCTGTGTGGGTGGAGATAAAGGGCTGGTGCAAATACCCTGGCTGTAAGGGTGAAAGTGCAGTGATCAAAGTGTGTCACGTACTTGTGCTTCACTGCTGACAATAACTGCTTCATGAACTTCCACAAGCAGTGAGTCTATTTTGTCAAATGGCTCAATAAAGTTTGATGAAAGATGCCTAGGCTCTTCGCGTATTTATTCCTAAAGGTTGTTTCACAATGGTACAATGTTGCCTGCATGTAATCTTGTTAAAATATTAAAATAAACAATTTTCACATTTGAATTGGCATGCAATTTAACCTGTTGAGGCTATTTAGTATTTTTCAAGTATTTTTTTAAATAAATGTTGTTCAAATTTGAAACAATAACTTTTCATAACTTACCATTATGGTACAGTGTTGCCTCAAGGCAACACACCCCAAAAAGTACCCCCAAATAATTATTTATTGAACATTTCTTTAGATTATGTTTATTTGGTCTATTCTATGACAAAAAAACACTCCAAACATTTTTTTCCCATATGGCATCATAGTGCGTACCATAGAGGGTTGTTAACTTTTTTAACACAAAACCTTATGACCACACTTGACACTCTGAAATGCTTGACACATGTTTTATTCAATGTGTAACACTAACAGAGAGAAGATGTATGTCACAATTGTGTTGTTCCTGGCTTCCTGCACACACTTGTAACATATGTATATCTAAATTCCACACAAAAAAAATGTTGTGGCATAATGTGTCCTCATTTAAACCCTATATGTTGACACCATAGACTGTTGACACACATCAAGTAAAACTAAAGTAAAACACACCACATATTTAATTTTGTACTAATATTGTAAATGTGTAAAGAAAAACACATCTATGTCTTATAGTATAAATTATCATGAAGTATATATTTTTTAAATACTCTCACTTAATTTAACATCAGCCAGTAGTGATGAAACAGTAATGATGCTGCCCAAACTCAAGAGGGCAGCAGTACAGCATCGCACGAAGAAGAAAAAAGAACGAAGAACAAGTTCGTGTACTGGGGTACTTCCTGTTTCAAAGTCCAGCTGATAACAGTAAATAGTGGATATGTTGTTGTGCAGGAGCTTTATAAATCACTGTTTATTTATTTCACCGTATCGTGAGAGAGTTTGAGCAACAGACAGACATGCAGCCGTCTGTGGAGTCTCTGGTCCGACTGCTGGAGTCATACAGAGGAAGAGATAAAGTTGTAAGTACCCATGTGGTTTATATTTACATGATCATGGGTGCACAACACACATTAGTTTTCGTTTTATACATCACTCATTCCACCTGAGTGTACACCCCGTTAGACACAAAACAGAATCCTGTATTACTAGGTTTTAAAGGTAATGTTGATGCCTTATAAACCCTTAAGATTGAGTCGCTTAGTAGTACTGAAACCGTATAAATAAATACTAGTACAGTAGAGTTAGGGTATTTTTCTGATTTCGTTTTTATTTTGCTCTGTGATATTCAGGTAACATAATAAACCTAATAATTGGTTGTTTAAATTGAAATTATTTCCAGAGAAAGTAAAGCATATACAATTACTTAGTTTTTCTGTATAAATATCAAACTATAATAGAAATACATTCAGATTGTTTTCACTTTACAATCCATCATTTCTACAGATGTTAGTTGTAATACATTTATACTAGACCTGATGCACTGCAGTTTGTTTCCCCTGAGGGTATTTGTCATTTCATGAATAAAGCCATAATTCAAAACATATGAATCATATGAAGCTTATTAGACAGTGGCACTTTTCATAACCTTGAAAAGGACAACAGAAAATAAGATAAACATTTACACAAGTCTTCTTATTGATAAACATTCACGTTTCTTTTCTCCGCTGTTTGTCTTTCCAGATCAGGACGGCCTGTTATGGCTCGCAGCTGGTCGGAGGAGCCCTGTCCCGGAGAGCAGAAGCGGACAATTCATCCCATTGTCTGGGAAAACGTCTTCTGCTGTTCTCCGCTCAGCTCAGCCACTGCCGCACGGTGCTGAGGCTGTTTGATGATCTGTCCATGCTGGCCTACTCCAAGAGCTATGGGTTCGGAGGAAAGGTGAGCCACAAAACAAATCTCTGCTCCCCTCTGATAAATCTCATAATCTGAAAACTTCTTCACTTTAACAAAGATGAAAGACTAAATATTGAGTTACTATTCAATAGCTACAGTTCCTATGAAGCTTTGACAGTGGTTGTCTTTGCAAAGAATCAAGATGCACTTTTGAATAATACAACATTTAATAAAAAGTAGGACTTTGTTAAAATGGCAAAGTGCAGCAGTAGATATCAAAATATGAGTACAACATGGACAAAATATAAATATACACTGTTTTAAAACAAATCATTTGTTAGACGCTCTTTGCAAACATTTCTGTTTCTGATAACGATACAGAAAACTTGCATATGGCTTCATGTATTTTTAAGGAGGAGGATGCAGGCCTCCGCTGGTTATCGGTGCTAAACAATGTGGCCGACCAGCTGTACTACCCCTGTGAACACATCGCCTGGGCTGCTGACGCTGAGCTGATCAGAGTGAAGTCTGATAAGTGGTGGGTGCTCAGTACGGTGCTGTGGGGATCCTCGCTGCTGCTGGGAATACTCAGGTCTGACGTCAGCTCAACACAAACATCAAATCAAATCTGACTGGAAACACTGACGTAATACAAATGGATCACCAAAATAACAAATGTCACTTATATGACAATTCAGATGTATACAGAATTCATACCTAATTACTTCAATGAATGATAAGGCTGGCAAACTGATTTGCTTATGTTTTTCTAAAATGAACAATCAAACATACTGGTAGATTTATTTACAGTCAATTGAACACAAACAGCAACAAATTATTATAATATTTGTGACCTGTTTTTAAAGATCTTTAGTGGGAAACAATGGAAATAGTGTAAAGTGAAAATACTGAAAGACAAGCAAAAGATTGTTATTTTTGGTATTTTTATGGGATTAGATGGCAGTAAGAAATATATAGAATAATGACAATCTTATCTTTAAAAAAAAATATTTGTATCGTGTTATTTTTTTTTTTACATCTGTTAGAATGCCAATTGGTAAGATTGAGCACTAAGTGTGAATGTGAATGTTTTGCTCTTTAGATCGCTTCGAGTTTTGATGCTACTGAAGAAGACGTTAAACAGATGTGAGAGCGATGAAGGGGGCAACAGCAGGTGTTGTATAAACATTTTTTAACACTTTCTTTGCACCTATTCAAAAGTTGGATGCTCGCAGTGAGAAAGAAAATGTCCTGATGAACCTGTGATTGTCTCCTGCAGTCCCTCTCAGCTCCGCAGACAGATGCGAGGGGAGATTCTCACCATCCTCAGCAGCACAGTTGACCTCAGTAATGCCGTTCATTGGATGCCGCCCGGCTTCCTGTGGGCGGGTCGATTCCCCCCCTGGCTGGTGGGGCTGATGGGCACTATCTCATCTCTGGTTGGTTTGATCCAGATGAACGCCGGAGACAGCGAGGAGACTGACAGTACATAGTGTTCACTGAACTGTGAGGAACAGATGACTGAATGAATGATGTGAACTGATGTAAAATGATGTAGTGAAAGGATGTTTAGCAGATCTTTATCTATGTGATCAGAATCTACTCAGAATGTAATAAGTAAGTAGATAAGTAGACTGTTTGCCAATCATCCAAGTGCTTCATCAGCTGTGATTGAAAGCGTCTTTAGAAAGTGTCAGAAATGAATGAATCAATCAATGAAATGTGAAATGTATGTTAGTCGTTACTTACAGATGTATTTACATTTTCAGACAGCAGTATTCAGATCCTACATTACAATGAGTTCCTAATGACGTTGGGGTTAATTGGAGGCCACTCCACGGTGTAAAATGTATGGACTTCAGCACATACAACCTCCTATTATCTCCTACTTACTAGGATGATAATGGCTACAAATTGTTGCCTTAAATAATTATACACTCCTTATAACTCATTTTCAATCATGCATTGATGAATTAATCATCACACTGTTTTTGTGTTTTTCATGAGTTGGCCAGTTGGAATACTCAAATTAAAATGATATCCCTCTCTACACTACATTACAGCAACTTATATAAACAGGTTTATACTGAAGTGATTAAATGTTCAAAGTGTACAAACGCAGCTTGCAATGTAAATTGAATTATGCGTTACGTTATTGTAGATTATGATTTATTATTTTTTTTAAATAAATGGAATTGTCCTTTGTTGGATCGTTTTATCGATGTTTGATTAAACAGGTCTGTACCTTTATATATACAGGAGCCTCATCCCAATACCCCTCCTCGACTCCTCTCTTCCCCTCCTCCGGGACTTGACCCGGAAATCGATCAAGACACGCCATTTTGAAGGACGTCCCAATAGCTGAAATGCACACGGAGGAGTCGAGGAGGGGTGAAGGAGGAGACGAAAGGGAGGATACACGAGAGCAGACTACGCGGAAGTGTTTTCACTACTCGCGTATAAAAGCCCCGCCCCCACCTTCACAGCTGGTCGATTTCAACTATGATTTCAATACAGGAAAACGGAGAACTGGAAGAATGAGTGGAAAAGCGTCACATAAATGTATAAGTGCTCACAGCTCCGTGGGAATTATTATGTGCAATTCATTTCTTAAGGTTATACTAACAATTTAAGTCATGTTTAATGATCTTGAACGTCACTAAAACATAGCTATTAAGAAAGTTATTTCATAAATGGCTAGATCTTGATAAATACAAATTATTTGTTTTGTTTTGTGTTAAGATATTCAGGAGTTAAATTATTTAAAATGCACAGTCCTGAATGTGGGTTTGTGGTGAATGTGGGGATCTACAGGACACACATGTTCAGAGTAAAGGCTTTCACATTATTATAATTATAATTTTATTGAAATGTACATTTTACACCAAAACGGAACACAAAAGCAGGACCAACCATCATACATTGAATTCCTTGACTAAAAAGAGACAGATTCATAATTTAAATACATATTTAACAACAAATGGGCCGGTTCTAAAGGGTTATTCAGTTAAGCCCAATGAGAGGGGATACAGCTGTGCACATGTCATCATTAACAGACGTCGTTTAAGAGTGACGTTTGAGTGAACGAGGACATCCCAATTAATACCTGAGGACTCCTCTGTCCTCGCGTCACCTCCTCGTGTCTCTCGCTCGCATCTTACGGAGGCGGAGCTAAGACGCAAGGAAGGGACGCGAGTGAGGGAAAGGAGGAGTCGAGGAGGGGTATTGAGACGAGGCTAGAGTGTTTCTCAATCGCGAGTACGCTTGCTTGGTAGCACATGTCTGCCGAGCATCTTGCTTCAGAATCGAGTCAAGAATACTTCCTGACATTCGGAAAACAAAGAGAGGAACACGCTAGCAAGTGTGCAGGTGTGCGTCATATGAGAGGCCCCGCCTCACATCTTCAGCCACAGATTTGGGGAAATTGGTCCGTGCGCAAAGCATTGTGGGGATTTTAAGACCGCGAAGTCTACTCATGTGCACACTCGATATTTCTCCAAACGGAGTACGCCGGGCTCGGTAGATTTCCAAGTATACTGGAGATTGGAACAGTACTTCGGCGGCACTCGATGACGTAGTATGCTTGAAATAGTGGCTCTGAAGCAGCTTTACTCGCGATTGAGAAACACCCACAGTCTATGGTCTGTACGCGTCAACATGGCCCGTTCACATTTCATCAAATGTCCCTCCTCGACTCCTCGGTCCTCCGGTAGTGACCCGGAAATGAATTTTAGCGCGCCATGTTGAAGGACATCTCATTTCTCGAAATGCACATCGAGGACCGAGCATCGAGCGTCGAGGAGGCTCTCTGGAGGAGCTATAACCGAGGATACACTGATGGGTCCTCCACGGCTCCTCCGTGGATGCATTTCCGGGAACAGAGATGTTTCAAAGAGTCGTGACGCACGGCCGGACTTATCTCAGCCAATGACAGCTCTGCATGCATCCCCTGGATATTATTTTATTAACTGCTTTCATCGCGACGCGATGTTTACAGAGAGAACAGCTGTGAGGTCCGTGCAGAAAGCAGAGCAGTGTGTATAATATATATCACTCAGTATAACAGGCCTACTCTCTTTATTTGCTTTAGTTTAGTAGATATCTACAAACAAAGAGTCGATATTTTTCTAAAACCATTTAGTGCTTCACATAATAAAATACACAACGGCTGTAGCCTGATTATTATGCTTTAGGAGCTGTAGGTGCGTGTGTGTGGTGTAGGTGTGTGTGGTACAGTGTGTGCGTAGATGCAGCGGACAGACAGGTCTCAGTTGGTTTGGTGTCCTCTGCTTACTTTTAATACTTGTAAATAAAACTTTTGGCCCGTAATTTATTTTCCTCAATTGTAGCGACCGGAGAGGGGGGGAGGATATATCCAATCTCTGATAGTGTTACGTTATTATGAGAGTGCTCTGTTTGATTCTGAAATTGTATACATTTATATAAATAAATAAATGTGTGTGTGTGTGTGTGTGTGTGTGTGTGTGTGTGTGTGTGTGTGTGTGTGTCCGCATCTGTAGCCTGTTATTGTCTCATTATACCGCACTGTGAATGAATGAAAGTAAATATATAAGTTAAAGTCTCGTCATGAACACATCTGTCCATCAGACAGAGGGCTGCTGTGCCTCCTGTCATCATTAACGCCTGCTGCTTCCCCTCCTCTCTCCTCGGTTCCCCTCCTCGGCTCCTCCGCTCGCTTCTCCTGTGGGCGGGACTAAGTCTCGAGGATAGGAGTCGAGGAGGGGAGTCGAGGAGGGACATTTGATGAAATGAGAACGGGCCCATGACGTGAGCATCTGTTGCCTTCAGGTGCCGACGGACGGGTCGGGAATGAGAAAAATAGTTTATTTAGCGCATATTTCCATCAACCTTATATAAATAACCCGCCTTTTTCTTTGCAAGAGCAGGGTCTTATTTCATCTGTTTTCATCTTATTTAATTGTTACAAAAAATTACTTTAGGGAAGCTACTTTAAGTATAAATAGCATCGTTAAATAAAACAAACTAAGAAGTTAATATTTGTGTTTAGTTGTTCTGTTGTTGTCTCAGGACTAGAAAAAGTGCTGTCAATATTTTGTGGTTATATGTCATGTGATTTAAGCAAAAGAGGAATAAGAAACAAAAATACTGATGACAACTGGGAAGTAACAACAGCACGTGAACGCACCACAGCCACAGAGACCGTGAATAAATACAAGCTGTCGACTCGACAACAATGACAAGAAAACTCAGTTTTACACCGTAACTTTCTTTAAACTCTTGGATTATGTGATATAATATTATGTCACCGTGCTGCTGCTGTTAGTATGACGAATAAAACAAAGCCAAAGTTTAGGAAAATAAGTGTTTGCCAAACCACGTCAAATCATCTGTCGTGGCACCCAGAGGAGTGTGTGGGCACAAAGAAACCGAGAAATACGCAATAATTCAGGTGAGAGTTGTCTTTTCGATGCCTAAACAACAGTTTTTAACACAGAACTTCCATATGTTGTTAATGAGTTCCCATTGGCTTGTTGCAGGTTTTAATTAGCTAGTTAGCATTGAGCTAATGTCACATTGAGTCTACTTTTTATCGCCAAATTGAGATGTAGGATTGAGTATTAGAGGGTGTTTTACAGGATCCCAGTTTGATTCGTTTTAACAGCCAGCATTACCTTTTTTCTGAAACCCTGGCTTCCTCGGTTCAACCTCTGGAATACACATGAATGCGTCTTTTGTGACCCAGTATCCAAACAGAGATATTATGTTGCATTGAAATGTATGTAATCCCAGCTGAATGAGTTTTAATTAAGAAAGGTTTCATAAATAGGCTTTGAGGGTCTGTTTTATGGTTGCACATATTGCACATGTTGTCCTTGTACTTTGAGCTTTAGGCTTGTTTCTTTATCTTGATGGTCATGATGTTGTGTGGTTGTACATCACATAGTGCTATAGCTTTAACAAGTGGTGTCTTCTTGCACAAAATACTTTACATGGGATAGTTTTGTTGTGTTTTCTACAGGCAGTTGTGTTAGTGCTGTAGCTCTTATGCATGCAGATAGAAGCTAAGTGAACCCATTTTCTCATGGCCTCTTAACTTAATTATGTTTTTCTCAAATAGGCTGTCTTTTAAAATGGACTCAGACGTCTGCCCTGTCTATCAGTCCGACTCCTTGTGTTCTGCTACTGTTCCCATCGATGAAGCCTCTGAGGGTGGGGCCAGAAGACAGACTGAAGCAGCTCCGCCAGGTTCGGAGGTGGAAGATGTTGAATCCTACAACCTGATCGAGCCTCCTCCGTTAGACTGGAGGTCTGATTCCTCCAGTGAGGCGGGCTCCGGAGATGACCTGGAGGACCCCACCTTCCCACCTTCTGCTGACAGTCTGGACAACGCCACTCCGAATGAGCCAGTTTTACTATCTTTGAGTGACACTCTGGCTATGATTGGTGTGAACCTGCAGGAGCTTGTGGGAGCTGTTTCAGAACCAGTACTGGTACCAGAATTGGAAGAAAATGAAGAAACAGTTGAGAAGGAAGAGGAGGTGAGGGTTGAGGACTTGGAGGATGTTGGGCATTGCCAGGAGGAGATATGTGTCGTGGAGCAAAGGGTGAATGAAGAAGATGTGGTGTTGGCTATCAGGAGATCAGATGATGATGAAGACCACAGCCGCATCCACAGCCTGCTCAGTCAGCTGCAGCTGCTGGGGGAAGAGCCTCAGCCCACCTGCCGGACACCCCCTCACCTGGCCCAGCAGCAGTACTCCGACCTCTGCTCCCCCTCCCTCATAACAGACGACAGCACTGAGTCCACCGGGCTGCTGTTCTCTAAGAGCCACCAGAGAGACCTGCAGGGTCTGCTGCAGTACACAGAGATCAGAGCCACACCCAGCCCCCCCGGTCAGCCCCACAGAGGAGACATGGACGCTGTGGTGTCCGTTTCCTACAGCCAGGAGGACGCTCACAGGTTCTGGGGACATAATGGTCAACAGCAGCTACAGAGGGAGGACTCGCTGCCTGATGAGGAGTATCCTGAGCCTGTGTGGATGAAGATGGGCGAGGAGCCTCCGGAGGAAAAGGAGGCTGCTGCAGAGAGCGAGCAGGTAGGTTCAGGTTCTATTAAAGAAAATATAAGTTATAGACTCCAAAATGTGCTTGACCAGATTCATTCAAAGATTTCGTCTCTACTAAACAAAAATATTAATTAATTCTAATACATTTTGAAATACATAGTGTTTTGTATTCCACACATTTGTGTAAGAAAGATTTGTGTCAATTCAAAGGAACTCAACACATATTCAATTAGATAAGATGAATTGCATTTGTTTATCAAAAGAGTTGTTGAAATTGAACCAATTATAACATTTTATTGTCATCTTAAATTATAAATTAGGCAAATTGTAATCTTTGAAATTCTCCTGAACTGTTTTGATTTATTATTTTAAAAACCATGTTATTAGATCTTGACAGTTTCATAATTTCTCTATTAACTGTCATCACAGAGTGCAGATCATCCTACATATAAAGACGGTAAGTCACTTAAAATCACCTTTTTATGATTTCTTCTGTGTCAAATCTTATTAAAAGATAAATAAGGAAAAGTCCTGGTCTGCTTTAATTTATAACCGATGATATATATGTATTTTACTCCTGTAGTGCCTGGTCCATGTGACCCTGAAGATCTGTTGGATGGAGTGATCTTCGGTGCCAAGTACCTGGGATCCACTCAGTTAAAATCTGAGAAGAACCCGTCTACAAACGCCCGTATGTCGCAGGCTCAGGAGGCTGTGGACCGCATTAAGGTGAACTCAAATAAAACATATTCTCAGAGTGGGCACTGAAGCACAGCAGATGTTGTTGTTTTGTCATGGACTAGTTTTAAAATCCCAATTCTTCTATCACGGCTCTAGCTGTTTTTTGATACTGTCGTGAAGATAGTCATACAAATCTTATGAGTGTGACTGGTTCTGTTTCAGGCTCCAGAGGGAGAGTCCCAGCCAATGACAGAGGTGGATCTGTTCATCTCAACACAGAGAATCAAAGTTCTCACTGCTGACACTCAGGTGTGTTTTTGTCTCGTTCATTGACTTTACTTTGATATTTCAGGTTATGCATCATCTCAACATACTGCACATATATTTAAAAAATAACCATAGTTTTAGGGTGTCTTTTTTATTTAATTAATTTTGTTAACATTTTGGTTTCAGTCGCAGTTTACAAATGATATGCTTTAACATGTGAGCCACTGAGTTTTTATTTGATCTCTCATACCAGGACCATGATATTTTAAATTATTACCTGTAATCAAAAGGAATCTTTGGTGTTATAATTGTATCGAATAATTGGGAGCTGAAATCATTTAAAACAAATCTTCAAACTCAATAGATTTAATGAGATAAAATGGCTGCAAGATTTGACATATATGAAACTTGTTTTTTTTGTACAAGGCAATACAAACTCAGCTGACAAAAAAACCTAGAAAAAGAAAGTTGGGCCGTGTTATTTGTAATGGATAATCTATTTTAAGCAAGTCTCTGCAAGTTGAATTGAAAAGCAAACCTTCCCGTCTTCTCTCGCCTTCTATTTTTATTAACACATTCATGTCTTGTTTCCACTCAGGAAGCCATGATGGACCACGCTCTGCAGATGATCTCTTATATTGCAGACATCGGCACCATTGTGGTTCTGATGGCACGAAGGAAACGTAAAGGGCAGGATGCTGACCCCGCCTCCAAGTCTTCCTCCACATCCTCCTCTGTGCCTCAGAAGAAATACTCAATGATCTGCCACGTCTTCTTATCTGACGATGTGAGTTGATTATGTTTTTGTCATATCATGAACCTAACAGCTGGTACAGGATTACAAAAGAGTTTCCTGTTCTGCTTTTTTTGATCCTCAATGTGGCCACAACTTCATCCTTTTAAATCACCAGTAATCTAGAGCATTTAGCTGCAGATAATGTGTTTACTGGAGCATTTAGCTAAACACATTATTAAGGTGTCTTTTGCTGCCCTCAATGTTGCGTCTTTGCTCTGGCCAACAGTCTCAGATTCAGCTTGACCTGGTTTCCTTCCCCCAGACAGACAGCGAGTTCTCCTGAATATAAAAATGGTCTGGCGGTCGTCCCAGTTTCCCACTGTTGGCAAGACTGAATAGGGGGAGGAAGGGTCTCTTTTTAGAAAGTAATTAGCTGTGGGATACTGAATGCCATAGGGCCACTGCTTGTACTACTTTGTTCCCAACTAAACTGTTAAAATATGAAGAGTTGTATAAGAAATGTTTTTATATATACAGTATATATACGTTTGTTATATTTGGCTGAGCTGTGTTCAAACCAATGGTAAAATACTCACTATTGTTACTGTTTTGCAATAGTATCACTAATTAAATGTTGAAATAAATGTATTGTTATTTTTATATACAGTATCACAGCTTCTAATGGCTTAGTGTTTAACTTTAAAGTGAGATTTACAATGAATAGGGTAACAGATAAGTCACCTTTCACAGGAGTTTTTTGTTGTTTTAGTTTTAGGGTGTGACATGTGTTTTAGGCGCACTGTTTAATGTTTTGCAAATTAACTCATTTGCCTTCATTTGTTCATATGAAAACAAAGGGTAGAAAAGTGAAGGAACAATATTTATTTAACAAATTGGCTCTAAGTCAGTTCTCTCTCCTCTCCTTGTCTCTTCATCCAGGCTCAGGTGATCGCCCAGGCCATCGGTCAGGCGTTCGGCGTGGCCTACCAGCAGTTTCTCCAGGCCAGTGGCATCAAGGCCAGTGACCTGAGGCCGGGCGAGTACAGTGACTACCTGGAGAGTCAGGAGCTCTACAACGGAGACCTGGCCCACTTCTCCGACTCTCAGAACATCCGAGATGTAAGCACAGTGATTGTGGCTTAGTCTTAACACAAAGCACAGTCGGCTAATTGTTGTTGTTAGGATGTAAATTGATGTTGTTAGAAAAAGACACTAAGAAAGCAATGGGAGAGAAGTCATCTATAAAGCAAAAATGCAACATTTCTAAGATTAAAGTCCTAAATGTAAGATAAAAACACTTGGATATTCAGTGAGATTAAAGTAAAGAAAAACTCAAATATTTACCAGATTCTTTTGTCATGTCACCACATTTCTGGATTTTGCCAAGTTATATAAACCTCATCACACCTCATAAACCGGTTTACAGGAAATGTCAAAAGCATGCGTTATTGAGGAGTTGTAACAGTATGACACATGTTGATAACCTTGCTATTTCCAATGCGTATTTTCTTTTAAATTTGTGAGTTTGTTCTCTCAATTAAACGTCTTTAATCCTGGATCAAATCTAAGTTGATATCCTACAGTGGCCCCAATTAGGCGTTGCAGCAGCTGTAATAAACTTGGCTCTATGAATAACAATATATTTCAATACTGACCCTGAAAAAGATAAATATAGAGAAATAATTGGTCAAATAATTATTTCTTCTTTGCTGTCTATCTTAGGTAGCCATCACAAAGGCTGCTGGAGAGATCTTGGGCCTGGCGGTGGTGGAGTCGGGCTGGGGCTCCATCCTGCCCACAGTGGTGGTGGCCAACCTCCTCCACGGGGGGGGCGGCTGAGCGCTGCGGAGAGCTGAGCATCGGGGACCGCATCATGTCGGTGAACAGCACCAGCATGGTGGGGCTGCCCATCACCACCTGCCAGAACATCATTCGGGTAAGAAGGGAAGACGGAGTGGTAAATAAAAATTAGAATGACTCTTATAACCGTACATATTTCAACAGTAATTAAAGTGTTATTGTTATTATGGTGGAATGGCAGAGTTTATTGAATTGATTGTGATTTCTGCCTTCTTTAAAGCAAGTGTTATGTCTTTAGGATGCACTAGATGGCACTGTGTGTTTTGTTTTTGTATTGATTTGAAAGTGGATTTAGATATAAAGTTGGGTTTTAAAGGATGAAGATCGGTATTCATCCAGTTGTTTGTAGCAAACCTGAATTAAGAAAAAAAGAGTCAGGGCCGCTATATTTTAAAGGACATTTAAAAAATGCTTCTATAATTCATAACATTCACACATAATCCAAACTCTTTTGTTTGTTTCAGGACTTAAAAAGCCAAAAGTTTGTGAAGCTCAGCATCGTCCACTGCCCACCAGTCACCATGGCGATTATTAGGAGGCCAGATCCCAAGTTTCAGCTGGGCTTCAGTGTGGAGGACGGCATTGTAAGTCAATATTAATATTTTCTGTTTGTTGCTATTTAACTTTGTCATCCTCAGTTAGTTGTTCTGTTTTCTCCAGTCTGTGACAACATTATCTGCTTATTAGCTATTTGTCTTTATTTGAAAGTAAAGCATCTCTTTTTCTGTTTGCAGATCTGCAGTCTGATGCGGGGCGGTATCGCAGAGAGAGGAGGCATTCGTGTTGGTCATCGCATCATTGAAATCAACGGGCAGAGTGTTGTCGCCACAACGCACGACAAGATCATCCAGATCCTGACCAATGCTGTCGGAGAGGTGAGGATGACATTTTTTTATTTCATAAACAGAAACATAAATACAATAATAGACCTTTCACCTACTGTTTCTGCTTTATATTATCATGTCATATTTACAGTTACATTACAATTTGTCTCCCTGTTGGCAGATTCATTTGAAGACCATGCCAGCTTCAACATATCGACTTTTAACCGGACAGGAGCAGCCCGTGTTCCTTTGAGCACTGCCTGCTGCTTAAAGGGAAAAATACTGCACAGTGTTCAAGCTACCTGGACTTTTGCCAAATTATGGAAATATTATGCAATTTATAATACAGCATAGCATATGCTGTTGTCACACCACTGAATACAACAAACTAGTCTAGCTATATATTTTTAAGATTTTAAATACAATGTTATATTGTGAAAGCTTATTTTAAAGTGACGGGGATAGATGGTAGCTTCCCATTTATATTTATCTGATATTTAACAATGCAGGCAGTAGCTGAGATACAATGACTCATAAGCATAATATATTTGGCTTCACTTGCTTTTAAAATTGTAGTAAATGGTGTTTAATGTTCTGCACTAGAGTTGTTGGTCTTCCAGCCTGGTGTGTTGCCAGTGTGCCTCAGCTGAACGTGCTAAAAAGAGTCTGTGTATTACATTATGATGTACCGACAGTCCATCACGTACACATGCTTATCAACTGTCAGAGTGTCGGTGTCTGTCAGAGCGCTCTGCTTTATACACACAAAGATTCACGTACTGTGCCTGACAGGGCGCCGATATCATGCACAATTAAAGGTAACTGCCTTATTTCATAGAGAGAGAAAGAGATGCGTATATTTTTAATAAATTGTTGTTTTGGATGTTCATTAAAATGATCTTTAAGATCTGTTCTTGATGTTATTTATTAAGAGTCAGTGGTCACTGACTAAATATCATATGCAAAAGATGCTTTTTGATCGGTTCAAAATAAGTGACATACCTACGTACAGCTGATATAGCTCTATACATATTTTGTACTTAACTTGTACTTGTAAACATATTTGGTGAAGATATCAAATTGATGATTACATAGTCCTAAAGAGAATAATGTAATGTTTGCAAGTGTAATGCCATTACTTAATATTTCCTGCTACTTTATTTATTAACTAATATGCAATGTAATCATATGCGGTTGATAATAAAGTGCTGCCTTTTATTTATGTGAATATAGTTATAAGATAGTTTATTACTTATTTTCTGTTATAAATTATTTATCTAAGTCTCTGTGATCATGAACATAACACAGCGCTTACAATGACTGCCCAATCAGCTGTTTTCAATAACCAAAACATAAACAGAAGCCAATCAGATCCTTTGCCGGCTTCTCTGACCCCGCCCCTCAAACGCACTTAAGCCAATCAGAGTCGCATGGGGGCGGAACTTTCATTCAGCTACTCTTGCCATTTAAAAACAGTGGGGAAATGGAGAGTCAATGACAAGCTACACCGGCCGTCCTTAACACTGAAGGGAGATTTTATCACCTGTTATAACAGCAAAGGTAATCATTAACAGCAGTTTATCGAGTCTTGGGTGCGCATTACGTTTTATTTATCGTTTCCGAAAAGGTATTTTTTCAACCATCACTGCGTAACATGCTAGGAAGCTACTGTATTTCCGAATATGACGTTAGCTTTTTTTTTCTTGCTTCCTGTTAGCTAGGCTTACTATGTTCTTTATTAAAACTGTGATGTAAACTGGGAATTGTGGTAGTTTATCATAGCATCAAATGAAATGTTTTCTAATCATTGTGTTTGTAGTGTCAGTAACTAAAAGCGTTGGTTTGTACCGGCTACCTCATATATTTATTATATTATTTATGACATAGCCTACTATTTGTTTGTTTGTTGCATGCTGTATATGCCTCCTTTTAGCTCAGGAAAATGAAACACTTATATTGCATGGTTAAATTAAAATAGTAAATAAAATACTCTGGCTACCATAAATATCATATACCTGTGCTAGCATCTGCAAAGCCTTGAACACTAAACAGATAGAAAAACACATTATAAAAATAGTTTGAGATAACCTGAAATGCTTTCTAACCTCGCACAAATCATGATCCAGATTATTTGATAACTACTACTGCACAGACAGGAGA